>NC_089260.1:13455581-13765964 GCF_963930625.1 Muntiacus reevesi
GAGTTGTTTAATGGGTACAGAGTTTCAGTTTTACAAGATGAAGAGAGTGGATGGTAGTGGATGGTTGTAGAACATAGTGAATGTAAACAGTACCGAACTGTACAGTTGAAAATGGCTAATATGATATATTTTATGTTTTGCATATTTTCCTATGATTTTTAAAGATATTTATTGAGCGTCTGATTTTTGGATGCCAGTTATACTCCAGTGACTGACACAAGTGTCCCCAGGTTTAGGGGAGCTTTACAGGTCAGTGAGAGGTGAGGGTGTGATGCTGCTGGACTGGGGGGTGCACTTGCATCATGGTAAAGGATGCTTTGGTCCTAAACTCAGGTGGACCTCAGGAGCCATGGAAAAGGCCCATACCTGCCTCTCTGGGATTCCCATTTCTGCCTGGCTTCACCTCCTAACACGTGGTCCTGCCTTGCCGTGTCCCCAAAACCCGGGCCCTCAGGGTCACTTGAACCAGTTTTCTCCTTTAACCGATCTGCTTTCTGCTCCATTCCGAAATCCAGCTCTGCCCTTCCTCCTCGGCCTCCGTGTTTGAATCGCCTGTTTGGTGTGTGAGGATCTCCAATTTTGCAGCCCAATTTTACATCTCCATTTTATATCATTTTCCTCTTTTGGACTGTCCATTCAGGGAGGGCATGGGCTCTGTAGCCCTCTGACCTTGGCAGCACCCAGCACAGTAAAATGCACTTAATGAATGTTTTGGATGAGGATGAGCCTCTGAAGTTGGACGCTGATGTTGTTGATGCCTATTTAATTGAAGGTTATTAATGCCTCTGTAACAGTGAAGGATAGTCTTTCGTCCGTTTCTGCCAGAGACCAACAAGCCCTCAGGTTTTTCCAGTGGTCCCATAGGGCCGCAGAGTCGGACACCATGGAAGCGACTTAGCATGCACGCGGGCTTAGCATATGTCCTGGGTTTTTATACCTGATTTTCTGGCTTAATTATTAATAGCTCTCCTCTTTCCCTCTCCAAAGTGCCCTGGTTGAACGATAAATTTTATTGCTACTGTGGTTCAAAGGAGGAAGTTGTGAAGAAAATCAGTTATTAAAGGAAAATGGTGAGCAGAGGAAGGCAACTTGAAGCTGCTAGGTATTCAGGAGGTGAGGAATTTGAGAAATAGCGCTGCATAGTCTGGCGTGTTAGGGGTTCTTTGGATGGAAAAAAATTGACTCTCACATTATAAGCATGCTAGTTAAATTATAAAGCATATGTTAGTCTAATGTGTTAGAACTGAAAGTCTTGAGGGCTGTATGGGATCAAAGGAGGATTTATTTTAATTAGTCACATTATAGAATCCTTTAGTGCAGGTTAACAGGTTAATATGTTTACTTAACTTCAAACATTTGTATGGCTAATGGCAAAAGAGTTCAATGTAAGGTACAGATGTGTGTCTGTGTCTTGCATTTGTTTCTTTTTCATTCATATGAAAATGAATTTCAGTCTGTTAAAATTCTGTTTTTTATGTGCATATGTATTTAACTTAGATAATTGTATAGTGGATATTCATTACTGATAGACCCTAGCTATTTAAAAAAGCCAAGATGATAATGAAGGAAACTAGGACCATAGTAATATCTTTATAATTATTGAGGGAGCATAATGTAATCTGAAGAAAATAAGTGTTTTTTTTTTAATCGAATATCATTTAGGATTTATGTTGCAGTTTTTAATTTAAACAAATTTGAGCTGATTTGCTGTTAAGGAGGTGTCTTTGTTTATTAAACAGAAAGACTAGCTGTAAGGTGCTTTCAGGATTGGTTTTCTAGCAGCCCAACAATTTTAGCATCATCTTGTTTATTTCCACTTTTCCACTCTGGCAATCTGCTTCTGCCTGAGCCTAGCGCTCCCCATGCTGTGGACAGTCATATTATTTGAGGGTTTTGTTTTATTTTTCTTTTAATTGAGACAACGTATACTTTAAAATATATTTTACAACTTTTCAAAACTTACCCAGTAATATTGCCTTACATTTTGAAAAGCTTTATAATGTTACAAAGGACGTTCACACCCATGTGTTGGAATAGCACTTTTACTGGGTGGGGAAATTACCATTTGCATTATATTTTGCATGTGACGAAACGGAGTGGGAGTGACCTACTCAAGGTGTTGTAGCTGAAGAAATGAACGTGACCCAGGCCTCCTGACTTCCTGTCCCTTGCTCTGCCGGAGTGCTTCCCTCTCACTTCTTGTCTAGTGTGTTGCCAAACATAGTTTTCCCCCAGTTTTCTTTCCATGGAGGCTTAATTTGAGGTTGGGCCACGCTAGTGTTGGGAAAGAAGGAACCTGTGTGCCTTTGGACTGCTTGGACATGCTTTACCCATCAGCAGAGTGACCTGACTGATGTAAAGTCATCCCTGTCCTATGGGTGTACCCAAGAGAGGCCAAGGAGCGCCGGCTCAATTATCCTTTCAACAGCTCTGCCTCAGTTGCTGTCCCATCCCGTTCCGATCATAAGGATTTTTCGTCTGTGTTCCTAAGCTCTTGCCCTTCCAGCTTGCTGACTGTCCTCTCAGTTCTAACCTCAAGAACCAGGTCAACAGCTGCTGCTGTTTTCTCTGTTTATTCTGGTAATCACTGCCTCTCTCCTGAGCCCCTTTAGTACCTTGACTTTCTCTCATAGCACTGACCACACACTGCTTTGCACTCCAGCTATTTGTCTTTATTATATCCCCTCCTACAAGTCTGTGCTGAGTCCTCAAGGGCAATAACCATTTCTTGTTCATCTTGGTGTCCCCTCCGCCCTTAGCATGGTGCCACATATCTGGCAACCCACTCCAGTATTCTTGCCTGGAGAATTCCATGGACAGAGGAGCCTGGCAGGCTGCACATATCGGGGAAGCTTTGCAGTTAATTTTTTTGAGTAAATGAGTGGATTTAGCAAAATGGCAACCCACTCCAGTACTGTTGCCTGGAAAACCCCATGGACCGAGAAACCTGGTAGGCTACACTCCGTGGGGTCGCAAAGAGTCGGACACGACTTCACTCACATGCCCACTCATGGGCTTCCCCCGTGGCTGAGCGGTGAAGAATCTACCTGCAATGCAGAATACACAGGTTCAATCTCTGGGTCAGGAAGATCTCCTGGAGGAGGGCATGGCAACCCACTCCTGTATTGTTGCCTGGAGAATCCCGTGGACAGAGGAGCCTGGCGGGCTGCAGTCCATGGGGTCGCAGAGAGTCAGACACAACTGAAATCACTTAGCACACTTACACACATGCCTACTCATAAGATTTGAGGATTGAAGCTTTTTGAAACACATGCATATTCTAGGGCACTTTATTATTGGTATAATTATCACCCGATTTGTGCATAACTTAAAAAAGTAATTGTATATTTTTATGCAACAGGTTATCATGTGGAGTTTTAAGCCTGCACTGCTTTTTATGGACCTGTTGTTTAATTAAATGGCACAGGGATTTTTGAGATGCTGCTGAGAGGAGGGGGAGGGGCAGAGTTGAGGTCTTTTCCAGAAGAGCTGTCTCTTCGCGCTGTCTGTATATCCTGTTAGGCTAAGCCCTGGCACAGCTGTCTCCACCTGACTAGCTTTGCTCTGGTAGCTGGCATCCATTGCATTAGCTGAGAGAGCAGGTTTAAAGACTTTAACTCTTCTCTGCCTGGACTCTGTCTCAGAAATATATTGGAGGCGTTTCGGAAAGTAGAAACTCAACAGACAAGATTTTGGTGGTTTTGAGAGTTCTTTCTTTTATTGTTTACATATTTACATTCATTCCATGTTCTTCCAATTCTGTAGAACCAGGACTGGGCTAATCACTAGTATTTTAAGGACTAAGTGTTAGTCGCTCCGTTGTGTCTGACTCTTTGAGACCCCATGCACTATAGCCGGCCAGGCTCCTCTGTCCATGGGATTCTCTGGGCAAGAATCCTGGAGTGGGTTGCCATTTCCTCCTTCAGGGGATCTTCCTGACCCAGGGATGAAACCCAGGTCTCCCGCGTTGCAGGCAGATTCTTTACTGCCTGAGTCAGCAGGGAAGCCCATTTTAAGGACTAGGTAGTTCAGATGTGTGAAGTTAGAGAAAAAATTCACTTTGAGAGAGATACAGAATAGATTAGTTCATGTTGGGGAAGGAAGGGCTTTGAGGTAGACCCCTTGAAATAGGTAACGTTTAAGTAGGTTCACCAACTGTGGGTGCGTGAGAAACGTCCATGAGCTCTGTAAACATGCACATTCCTGCACCCTACTCTGAAATTCGATCAGTTCAGCGTGTTCTGAGGTTTGGGGTGTGGCCTGGGCATCTGCATCTCTGACAAGCATCCTGCTGACCATGAACTCCCCAGAGTGCTGGGACCCCCTGCTTTGCGAAGTAAACAGGATACGCTGGCGGTGTAGCAGAGATGACATTTTGGCATCCCTTCCATTTTTGGATGGGGTTTTGGGACTTAAGGTGGGGAGACCAGAGCTCTGGCTGGGGGATCGGTTCCGGGGCTGCTGAGTTATCCTGGTGAGGTGGTACAAGCTGCGAGGGGACAGGGAGAGGGGAAGATCAGGAATTAAAGGGCAGAGCTTTTCCTGCAAAGAAAGTATTAGCTGAAAAAGGAGTTTGCCCATCTGTAGACTGCTCAGAAATTGCAGAGGAATTTTCCACTTACATAATCTATTGCAATTTTTCAGAAAGGGAATCCTTTACATCCACCCCTTGAAAGGCCCAGCAGCGGTCCCTCACAGAATCCAAAACAGCCTACGGTCAGAGAGTGGTCCAGTTTGACTAGGAGTCCATGAATCCTGGATGGAACCTAAGGATTTCGTGCATGAACTGCCAGAAACTATAGAATTTTGTGTGGACACACCAGTTTCAGGGTGTGGGGAGGGTCCACAGTCTTTCTTATGTTCTCAGAAGAACCCTTACTAGCATTTAGGGTAAGATAATTTAGTAGAAGGAAATGGCAACCCACTCCAGTATTCTTGCCTGGAGAATTCCATGGACAGAGGAGCCTGGCAGGCTGCAGTCCATGGGGTCACAAAGAGTCAGACACGACTGAGCGACACACGCAATGACACGGATTTAGTCCTTGGGCTTCCCCCGTGGCACTCGTGGTAAAGAACCTGCCTGCCAAAGCAAGAGACATTGGAGACACAGGTTTGATCCCCTCGAGGTGGACATGGCAACCCACTCCAGTATTCTGGCCTGGGGAGTTCCGTGCACAGAGGAGGCTGGCAGGCTACGGTTCATAAGGTTGCAAAGAGTTGGACACGACTGAAGCGGCTTAGCATAGCACAGCAATTTAGTACTTGACTGCTTGGCTGGCCTGCTCTCTCTCTCTTCTCTGGTTTAAAAATCTGAAACAAATTCCTGTTAGTGAGAAAATCAGCCAATTAAAGAACACAGAGGGCTCCAGTCCAGAGAGTGGAGTGACGGAGGAGACACGGACTTCCCTACAGAAGACCCTCTCTTTCTTTTGTGTGATGGGAATGCCATCCTCATGGTAAACTGGAGGAAAGGGGGAGTGGGGAAATTTCTGTAGAACGTGCGATGGAGTTTTCTATTCCTCAGTGGTCTCAGTTAAAAGTACAAAGAAAGGGAGGTGAATTATTAGTTATTGCTATCAAGTTTGGAGCTGAGAAAAAAGGCCGGTGTGTGAAACAGCACTATGTGTGAATGGATTTCTCAAGTGTTTCATTAAAGATTTGTCAGAATGGTTAGTCCTGCAACCATCTAGAGTCCCTCACCTCTGATTCCTTCTGTGGAATTACAAAATGCTTTTGGGAAGAGGGTTTGCACACACCTTTTGTTTGAATTTCCATATATTGATTAATGGGCCCAGCAGTGCATCCTGCTGTGAATTCCCTCCGTTGATGGAAGCCCTCACAAAGAGCAGAGCTCTTCTGAACCAGCACTTTCCACGCAGACCACAGGCTGCTATATTGGGTGTGACCCTTTTTTTAAAAAGGCGCTGTGCTAGAATGAAAACGGACCATTTCTAAATGGCCTATTGATTCGCAAAACCTTTTTGTGTCAGGTTGAATGGTCTCATATCCGAGTTGAGTGGAAAGTGCGGACTATTTTCAATTTATTATTGTGTCTCAAAGGTTTGAGTTGATGGCGTTTAGGCGGTGATGTACTGTCCCCTGCCCCCCGCCAACCCCCTGTTGAAAGTTCCACTCACATCCGATACCTCGGATGTACATAGGAAAATCTGGTTCAGTAGCTTATGCTTTAAAAGGCTCCCACAGCCGCACTTACAGTGTGAGTCACAGTCGGTAAATATGGATCCAGGAGGCCTAATTATGACTCAAGCTCACCCATAAACTTGAGGACCACCTCCCCACCAACGCTTTCCACCCATCATTTAGAGAAGAAGCTGCCGGCAGTTGTAAGGGTCTGCCTTCATTCGCTGCATCCCAGTATTTAATTGTGAGGCTAGTCTGGACTCTTCATAAAATTTGCACATGGTAATAAATGGTATCAGGGTGTACCTAGATAGAGGATTTTTTTCTTTTCTTTTTTTTTTTTTGCCTGCTGATACATAAGAGCCACTTCAATATCCTGTAAAACTGTGGGGTCTGAATTTAAAGGATACTTTGTCGTGATGGCTGACTTGACTTGGGTGGTTCCTGGTTTGGCTTTTTATGCAAAGTTTTAGGCAGGTTTCATAGATGTTTGTTACAATAGCAGCGACACCAATACTAAAGGTAGTTGAGATGTCCATGCTTTATCTTTCCCCAAACATGAAAGGTCAAGGAGGAAGAAGGTTCTAAGTATCACAGATGCTTTTTGCTGCAGACTGCAGTGCGATCCATCTTGATAGAAGGATTCTGCTCGCCTTCAGGCAATCTTCCCTGCAGGGAGCGAGCTGCCATCCTTGTTTCTGTTCTTAACCTATATTTTACCCCATCATCTCAGTGTTTCCTTTTTTTCCTTTTTGAAGAGACAGGAATATTCATGAAAGGTGAGGAACTGCTGAGAGTAGCCATGACCTGAAATGGACCAATGAAATTGCTGATCTGAGCCCTCTGTTTAAACTGTCAGTTTTAACAGGTGAGAATCTGCTTTGCAATGAACGCAAAACAGGGAATTTGCAGCTTTGAGGGCATGCGCTACACTCATCTTAATGTTGATTTTGGTGGTAAGGAGGACCACAGCAACAAAAAAGCTCTGATCCCCAACTTTAAAGCATCCTAGACAAGAGTACGCACATAGAATAGACATCATGTCATGCGTTTTTGCAGCGTATTATGTGTTGGGTGAAATTTCTTCTTATCACTGTTCAGCAAATTGAACTCAAATGTGTCTGTGTACCTTTTATCTTTATCTGTCAGAAGCATTTCTTGGGTAGTCTGAGTGTAGGAATCTAAAAATGGAGTGTTAAAAGAACACTCTTATACTGAAATTGAGATCCTTAGTTCTTCAGGTAAACTTAGGGAAGAGTGTTGTATGAAAACAGTTTGGTGTGGCAGTGTTTCTGAAGTGTTCTCCTATTTGTCTCCTTTGCATTCATTTTCCTCCCATGCTGAGGTCTTGATACTGGAAAAAGCAAACAAATTTCCCCTCCCGTGTTTACATATGTTTCCTGCTCTTGAGTCACAACCCCCCTAAACAGCTGGGAGGCTTGAGGCTCTCCTGCCGGTGTGGGGTAGCTGAGTAACAAAAGTCAGCTGTTAGTCTTATCTAACTCAGAAAATGGAGCTGAAGTGTATTTGAGAGCTGTCCAGCAACTGCGATGAACTGAGCGGCCTTTTTAGAAATGAGTGGCTTATGAGATGTTGGGAAAGGGGGGAGTTCAACCCTAATAACAGTAACTCTAGGAAGCGTTAATACAGCTTGTAGACAGAACCAGTTGTCCTTCACAAGTAGGCCCATTGGAACCAGTAATTCAGGGAATGTTTATTAGTTGGCCCTTTGTTTCTCCTTATTTGGCATGTTTTCAGGGACAATATGGTTTTAAAAGACATTAGATCAGTTTTTCTTCTGAGGGCTATAGTGATAACTTCTATATGTTTGCACTCTGAAATGGTTTAGTATAGGGATTCGGTAAGTACTGAATATTATTCAAGTAAGTATTCAAAAATTACTGAATTTCATATTTTAAAATTTAATGAAAATTGTTTAAAACAAAACTTATTTCTTTAGGTTGAACCAGAGCCTAAAAACTGCTGTAGTGATTAACTGTCCTGAGTCTTTTAGCTCAAAGAATAGAGTTAGAAGAACTTCTCTGATTCATCGGTTTTGAAATTCAGCTCCCTTTCGAGACTTCTCTCTTGCATTTTGGTTTGAAATTTTACACTTGGGCCTTTGGGGTTTCTGTAGTAGTGTATAGTCCCTCCAAATATGGGCAGCTTAGATAGGCTGGGGCCTCTTGGCTCATGTGAAAATTTGAAGCCCCAATGCTTGTCAGTGATCTCATATTTACAAGTGTGTATAATGTAAAATGTAAGAATTAAAATCAAAGTGGAAGATGGGATAGTTGCCCCAGTCTAAGATTTTTGATAGAATCTAGTGATAATTCAGTTCAAGCAGTTGATGGAGGATGCTAACAGTCATTCCCAGAAAGAGAAAAGTTCTACTGAAGAAGAAAGCTTAATGGCCATTGATACCATCATTATAGGCACACTTGTGTCAGCTGTGCAGTGAGGAGGGAGTTTTGATACCACCCCCCCCTCCATTGTGCACCTCCATTGATGTGGGCCGATTCCCAACCAACAAACAGACCCCTGGAACCCTAGGGAAATAACTTAGACAGTCCCAAACAAGACCCCTGACCTCCCTTCTCCAGGCATGTCTCATTAAAAACTAAAGTGCTCCACTGAAGTATATTACAATGATTCTTACTTAAACTGCCCCATCATTACAATACCAGTAGTCATGTACGGATGTGAGAGTTGGACTATAAAGAAAGCTGAGTGCTGAAGAATTGATGCTTTTGAACTGTGGTGTTGGAGAAGACTCTTGAGAGACCCTTGGTCTGCAAGGAGATCCAACCAGTCCATCCTAAAGGAAATCAGTCCTGAATATTCATTGGAAGGACTGATACTGAAGCTAGAACTCCAATACTTTGGCCATCTGATGTGAAGAACTGACTCATTGGAAAAGACCCTGATGCTGGGAGGGATTGGGGGCAGGAGGAGAAGGGGACGAGAGAGGATGAGATGGCTGGATGGCATCACTGACTCGATGGACGTGAGTTTGAGCAAACTCTGGGAGGTAGTGAAGGACAGGGAAGCCTGGCATGCTGCCGTCCATGGGGTCACAAAGAGTCAGACACCACCAAGTGACTGAACTGAACTGAATTGAACTGAATCATAACAATCCAGTGCCCTTTTCTAAATATTCCTCATCAGCGTTTGGAGCCTGCAGGAACCTCTTGTGCGGGTCCTGCTTCTGGAGTTGCAAGAGTCAGATAACTTCTTGTCGATGAGTGACCTGATCATTTTTCTAGTCTAGTATCATCAGCTCCTGGTTCCTACCCACCATCTCCTTGCTCATCGGTCTGGAAAGGTCCCTGGGTTGCATATAACTCACAGGTTACTATTGAGGAGGACTTGAAACTTGTCTCCTGCCCAGCCAAGTCCCACCTGAGCAGGGCTGCTGGCAATAGGAGGTGACTGTCCCCGGGGAGCTCCAACTTTCTTCTAGCCACTGGCCCATTAACTCGTCCCCTGGGGGAGGGATTCTCCAGCCCACGCCTCACCCAGGCAGGTGGTGTAGGTGCAGAGAAGATACCTGTCACTTGCTTGCTGTGGGTTCCTACAAACCCCCAGAAATTCACCTCTCACCCACTAAATGGGATTAAGAGAAAATCTGCTTAGGAGATAAGAATCCTATTTCTTGATAAGAATAATTTTTCTTCTCAAACCCATCTCTACATAGGACATTAGGAAAGTCACTTCATCAGTAAAAAATTACTAGTAACTAATGCCATGCACTGCTTATTTGGGTCCCAAGCAGCTGTCCTAAGCTCTCTGTGTCTGTGCAGTCGTGGAATCCTCCCTGCCTTCGTGTGAGGCGGGCATACTGTTACCCAGCCCAGGTTACAGGTGAGTTAACCAGAGAGCCCCGGGGCAGGTAAGTCACTTGCCCAAAGTCACTGACCTTGTGGAACCCGGAAGTAACCTAACCTATCCAGCCCCAAGCTTTGTCCTTAAACTCTTAATACTGCTCATCACCAGTGCAAGCTAGTTTCAGGGTGGGTCATTTTGGGTTCTAATGGGCTTTTCAGGTGGTTGACTCTGCTTATTTATGAGAGCAGGCAGATCGTTTTGAGACTCTATGGAGGGAGAGATACCGAGGAAGAAACCAGTAATAGAAAAAGTTCTTAACTAGCTCAGCAAGCTTGCCAGGCCCTCTGCTCTGAGACTTCAATTCTTCTGCTCTGATTCCACCCCCGCCCCTACCGTGAACTCAGGTGCCAGAGTCTCTTGTGCCCATTCCCTTTTTCTTAGAATAGATTTTCTCGGTTATCTCCATTTCCTTCAGTTCCCCTCTTCCTCCTTCCTCTTCCTTGAACAAGATCAGCCTGTGTTCACTCTTGGGGGACAGGGTAGGTGTCCCATGAATCAGGGATCGGCAGTGTGAGGGACCAGTTCTTGCCGCCTTCTTGGAGGACTTGATGGGTCCTGATTTGGGGAAAGAAACAAACTTCAGCATTCTTCAGCAGAAGCCTTGAAACACTGGTGTGTATTTGACTTGCCCCTGACTTGATGGTGTTCTTCTCCAGCTGGGCTTGGCTTAAAGCCTTACTTCACCCAGACTTTGTTCAAGCTGGTGTCTCAGCCTCCACGTGAAATAAGGAATGAAATACAGATTCTCGTGTCTGATACTAAACTCTAACTTGTTTTTACTCCTGAGTTCCATCTTGCGACTGCGACTCTGTTCTACCCAGAGGTCCCCAGGACCTTCTTTCTTTGTTTTGATATATTAAAGATCTTAGATTATATCCCATGTTATTGATCTTGGCATATATGGGTTTCAAAACTGAAAGGGAAGTAAATGGTGTGGTGTCAAACCATGCATTTGTTTGAATTCTATTCAGCATCTAAAAGGAAGGCATTCTATCCAGCCACTGTTTTTTGACTTAAAATCAGTTTGCACTTTGCCTTTTAAAAAATGGATTGTTTCAATCAATACATTTGGTGTTTGTGTACCTAGGCGTTTATTCTAACTCAATATCATTGTCCAGTCCTAATTTTTACTTAGGACAGCATTTTCTAATATTCTTACTTATAGGCACTCTTAATCTGCTTTCAACACTAAAAGGGACAAACGAGTTTTAGGTTTTTGTTGCAAACTTTTACCATACAATTATAAGTATTTTTATACTGTTTTGAAGGCTGTCTGTTTTTTTCTGTGGTTCTGTTGTTCTGTAGAAGGGATACTTACAATCCTTCAGCGTGTACTTACTTAGCTTTTCCTAGCGTGGTCTCCCCTCCCCCATCCCACGTTGGAAGATGGAATGATGAAATTCCTGTGGCTTCTTGAAGCTTCTTGCTTTTGTTAGCTGGTAATGCTTCTCCAATTCATTAAGCTAATAAGAGTTTTCTGGTATTGAAGGAAAAAAATCTTGTAGGTATTTCAGTAATGTCAGAATAGCTATTTTATAATCAGACTGATGAAGAGAAAAAAGCAATTTTAGGCTTGAAGTTAATATGTAATGAAAATTTCACATTTTAAAAATGATGCAAAAATCTGATACCTTTGTTTTGCAAATTTTACACCTTTATTTTACATTGAGGGAGATATTGCTAAAAGGCATAAAATAAAGTTTCATTTGATAAATATTTGTAAGAAAAAAATGTGTTTTACAAGGCATACTTTTTAAGTAGACTCAATCCCTATAAAACCAGTATTAATTTTGGAAAATATTAATTACAGGCATTCAATTTAGATAACAAATCTGTAAGTATGCGATACTCATGGGTTGTTTAAGAATGTACTTTTGTAAAATTTTATACTATTTTATTATTTTGATTTTTAAAAAATAATTTTTTGAAGATTCCTGTAGCAGTTTTAGCTATAAATGACCTAGAAGTTACACTGTATAATATGAAAATAGCCTAAACAGTGTGTGTGCGTGTATGTGTGTGTGTGTGTGTCTACTGAGTCACTCCTCTTGCTAAATTTGATTGCTTTAATATCTTCCTTTTAGGAAGCGATAAGGGTCATGGGAAGTTGTACAGATAAGCAAACGTTACACCAACATCAGTTTTAGAGCACCCTGCTTTTTTTTGTTTTTCTTGCTTGCTGTTTTTTGGCAGCAAGAACTGCACACACCAAGAACGGAGTAGATGATACAGTCATTTATCCATCGTAAAGAACCACAAATGTATTTTTTTCTTTATGCTTTATTGCTCTACTTTAGAATATTGCCTTCAAACAATGAAAACCACTTGTACTTACTTATGTCTAATTATATACAAGGATTGGTAAGCTTTCTGTCTAGTTTGGCTCCAAGCTCTCTGTGTAATAAGATAATTGATTGATGACATACAATTATGGATTTATAACAGATTTTTTTTTCTGAGGAAGTTTACATGGTGATTATTTAAGATTCTGGTATATTGAAATATAATATATGGTGTATTGAAATATATGAATATCTGAAGAGTAGGCCATCCATCCATAAAAGATCATAGTGTAGGTTAACATCTGAATTTTAATTAGGTCTTAAGTTTTGTAACAGAGAAGGCAATGGCACCCCACTCCAGTACTCTTGCCTGGAAAATCTCATGGACAGAGGAGCCTGGTGGGCTGCAGTCTATGGGGTCGTGAAGAGTCGGACACGACTGAGCGACTTCACTTTCACTTTTCACTTTCCTTCATTGTAGAAGGCAATGGCAACCCACTCCAGTGTTCTTGCCTGGAGAATCCCAGGGACGGCGGAACCTGGTGGGCTGCCGTTTATGGGGTCGCACAGAGTCAGACCCGACTGAAGCGACTTAGCAGCAGCAGCAGCAAGTTTTGTAAATATCATTCCTTCAGTGAAGCACAAGTATGAGAATATTACCCTTAAAGCAGGTATATCCACCTGGGAAGCCCCCACCTTTGGGCACATGTTCCTAATTTGATGTTAAAAGGAGAAAATAGAATTTATGCAAATCATGGTTTATGTTTCGACATTTAATTTAAAATAACTGTAATCTTATAATGCCAATGATTTGCTAAACACTTTACAAAGCGACTTCACCTCTTTTACCTAAGGCCTTCCTCACCGGTGCTGGGAGGTAGGCCTTGGTATCTTCGTCTGACACGCTGACTGAGGCAGAGGTTGGCACCTACTTGGTTTTGATCTGGAACTTGGGACTAGGAATCACTCGTCTGATTTGGGGTCCAGCCCACTTTCTATTGCTGCTACATGAAGCTTTTTGGGTTTCTGTTATTTCCTCTTGTTTGATGTTACGGTGTGGACACATGCTTACCTACATGCTGCACGTCTGGCCTCTGCCTGCTTCTCCGCCCCGTCTCCTCGTGTTGCCCGCCCTCCTGTCGCCCAGCAGCGTGGGCAGATTTCAGCTTCTCCTGTGGGCCACTGCCTCGCTCCAGGGACTTTAGCATAAGCTGCTCTTTCTTTTATTCTTTTTACGTTTTGGCCACACTGAACAGCATGTGGGATCTTAGTTCCCTGACCAGGGATTGAACCCTCGCCCCCCGACCCCCCTGCAGTGGAAGCACAGAGTCTTAACTGCTGGACCACCAGGGTTGTTTGTTGTTCACTCAGTCGTGTCCAACTCTTTGCAACCCCATGGACTGCAGCACGCCAGGCTTCCCTGTCCATCACCAACTCCCGGAGCTTACTCAACCTCATGTCCCTTGAATCAGTGATGCCATCCAACCATCTCATCCTCTGTCGTCCCCTCTCCTCCTGCCCTCAGTCTTTCCCAGCATCAGAATCTTTTCCAATGAGTCAGTTCTTTGCATCAGGTGGCCAAAGTATTGGATGGCCAGGGAGGTCCTAGAAATTGTATTTCTGTGTGAAGCGTTCTTCCTCTCTGTTTCTCTTTTTTTTCTTCCTTCCTTTAGTTAAGGCCTGTCCGTCTTCAGTTCTCGGAGCAGTCTCCTTTGACCACTCCTCTTCACCCCTAACACACACTCACAGGCATACACACACCCTCTCATGGCTCTGCTCACCTCTCCTGGGAACACTTATTTCTCCGATCTGTTTTCATGGCAGTTGATTGACTCTCATTAGACCAAGCTCCAGAGGGATGGGGACTCTGTTTAGTTTCATTCCTTGTGTTATAAACGGGGGTGTACGACCTCCTTGTGGGGTCTTTAGGGATCATCACAGATGGCCTCAGAGGTTACCCCCCAGAGAGGCATATGAAATTAAAGGCGTTATCACACTCACAGGTCCTGGAAGAGGGAGGCCCAGCGTGCGGCGCGGGGGGCTGAGTGTGAGGAGCTCCGGGGGGCACACCCAGCCCAGCAGATGTGGGCAGGGAGGACCCTGGTCGGGCGCCTTTGCTGGGTTCCGGTGGAGAGCAGCAGCGCAGGAGGGGAACTCACTGGTGTGTTTGGATGTCTCTAGTTAACAATTGGGGGAGGGCAGGAAGGGGGACGTGTGGTAGGGCCAGCTTTATTGCACTGGTGCAGCTGGTCGTCTGCACGAGGTGTTGATAGTCTATTTGTGGGGATGTTGAGGCAAAAGAAAATAAGAAGTTGGAAAAATTTACACACATTATATTCTCAGACTTTAGTATAGTGCCTGGCACTTTAGAGGTTTCATATTCCTGGATGGGTAGATGGATGGATGGTTAATGCAGACTTTGTTTTGTCTCCTTTCTTAGGCCACTAGAATCATGGGGCGCTCATGGGATTCAGTTAGCATTCATTAAGAGTAGCTGGTGTGGGAATTCCCTGACAATCCTGTGATTAGGACTCGGCCCTTCCACTGCGGTGGCCTGGGTTCAATTCCTCTTCAAGGAACTAAGATTCTACAAGCTACAAATCAGGTCAAAAAAAAAAAAAAAAGAGTATCTGTTATGGCACTCAGCTAGATTTGAATAACTTAATTTTTTTTTAGTTCAGAGTCCAATCAATTAACCAATGTCTATTGAGTATGAGCCAGGGTGTGAAGTGTTGCAGCTTTCTGGTCTTCTTTATGTCTCCATTGTAGCATTTACTCATGTTTATAGAGCAATGAGAATGATTCAGGTAGTTGAAAGAAGCCACCAGGTAAACGTGCACAGCTAATAAATACTGATATTTATCTAAGGGAGCTGCGTAAACATTTAAACGCACAATGTATGTCACTGGAGGAATTTAATAAAGTGGACTAGATTAAAATTTTTTCCCTCTGGTGTATAATACTTCATGGTCTTAAAAGTTTTCCGAAAATGCGGCTACTTCTCAGTTACTCCTGACAACACTTACTCTTCGGATTTAATAGCATTTTCTGCACCAATGTCCCTCCTTTGTTCATCTCTCAAACTCCCTTTATTGACCCTGCAAGTTGAGGCATCCATACAAATCCACAGGCTTAACTTATTTGCCTGCTGTAGAGAAGGTTCGAGTTAGTATAAATTTTCTCTTGGTCTAAGAATAGTGTATTTCCAGCTTGAGCTGTAATAAATTGTAAAACTTTTAGTGAAAGCTGGACCTCTCAACTTCCTCTTGAGCTCGGTTGTTAAAACATAGTTTGGAGTGAATTCTCAGAATATCACACAGACACGTATGTTCAAATATGATTAAGTACTTGGAAGTCCAAGTATGAATTAGAAAATTTATGGTTTGGGTTATTTTTGTAATGTAAGTTCAGATTTTTCATCATTATATTTCCCTCTTTGGGGATGATCATTTGAGAAGTTAACTACATACAAGCCAGCTTTAAGAAATTTTATTATGTTTAAAAGAGAAAAAACTAAACATTGAAATGATTCTTCCTCTTTGGCCACACTACTGCTCTCATGCTGTGGATTTTAACTTTTAACCAGTTTTAAGATTGGATAAATTGAACATTTTACCCTATGTGTGGTCACTCCATACCTTTATATTAGGATGGTGTTGTTTCTTGCTAAACAATATTTCTATCTCTTTGATACTAGCCCCAAGCCCAAGAACACAATACCTCTGTTGTATAGTAGGAAGGTCCTAGAATTCCAGGCTGGGATTTTTTTTTTGGGTGGGGGGCGACTAAGGATGTTTCTTTAAAGAAGATACACAAGTGCAAGAGGAAGGTAAGTATGTTAAACTGGTCCTGAGGATAGATGTCAGGGCGTGTCCGAACCGTGTCTACACGCGGTGTACTTTGTAAATAAAGCCCATAATTGGTACGCATGAGTAGTTAGCAGTTCTAATTGCATGAAACCCATCTGAGAAGGATCCATTCTGTTCTTGGCGGTTGAGGAGATTGTAAGTGTAGGGTAGAGCCGTGTGTCATTTAGAAATGGTTTGCTAGGGTTCAGACATGCTGCTTTTCTGGTGGGTGGAGATGGGGAGAGAGGAAAATAGCTGGATGTGTCTTGATTCTTGGGAAAGAGGAGGATTTATGATTCAGGCTCAAGGCTTTGGTAACTAGGAACAGTGCCCAAGCAACAGATATAGCCAATGGTGGCTTCATGGCAAGAAGCTGAAAGACCTTCATTGATAAGGCTATTGCCTGTTTAGGCGCCTATGTAGGTTGTCTTCAGTTGATACCTTGATGTGTATGGAGGAAATCTTTTGAAAGTGAACCCAATGACAACGTATTTCTGAATGTTAACTTTTAAAATAGGCTTTGAGTTCTGATGACTAACTTCCTGACACCTAGTGGGTGCTATAAAATATTTATTGAATGGAAGTATGAATGTGATTTTTAAATGGAGTAAGTCCATATACAGCATATTAAAAAGCAGAGACCTTACTTTGCCCACAAAGATCCATCTAGTGAAGGCTGTGGTTTTCCCAGTAGTCATGTATGGATGTGAGAGTTGGGCTATAGAGAAATCTGAGTGCCGAAGAATTGATGCTTTTGAACTGTGGTGTTGGAGAAGACTCTTGAGAGTCCCTTGGACTGCTAGAAGATCCAGCCAGTCCACCCTAGAGTAAATCAGGCCTGAATATTCATTGGAAGGACTGATGCTGAAGCTGAAACTCCAATACTTTGGCCACCTGATGCGAAGAACTGACTCATTGGAAAAGACCCTGATGGTGGAAAAGATTGAAGGGAGGAGAAGGGAACGACAGAGGATGAGATGATTGGGTGGCATGACTGACTCAATGAACATGAGTTTGAGTAAACTCTAGGAGTTGGTGATGGACAGGGAAGCCTGGTGTGTTGCACCAGGGGTGCAAGTCCATGGGGTCACAAAGAGTCGGACACGACTGAGTGACTGAACTGAACTGAACTGAAGTCGATATAAATCAAATATCCATTTTTGTAGCATTTTCATAAATCATGTGAAATTTTTTGTTATTACTGTGTGATAAACTGACACATAGTTAAACACCTCAATAGAAAACACTTAAATCATACATTGTCTTAAATCTCACCTATTAAGATAATTTCCAGGTTATTTCATGGGTTGCTAATGAAGGAACTGGTTTATTTTTTCACTGTTTTGCATGACTTGTTGGAGTTGGGGAGTAAGTCTACTCATGGTAGCTTAACAACTAAGTTATCTCCTTTATACACAGTTCTGATCTATGTGCTTGTCACATGGGGACTCTTCCCCAAAGAATGATGATGTAAACGAGCTTACTGTATTTGGTACAAGGTTCAGCAGTGACTGGATGGGATGTAATGTGAAAGAGGAGAGTCAAGGCTGAATGATCAAGAAGAAGGTGAGACTTGAGGTAAGTTTAAAAGATACAGGAGTTTGAAGGCTAGTGGAAGTCAGCCGCTCAGTCGTGTCCAACTCTTTGCAACCCCACGGAATGTACAGTCCATGGAATTCTCCAGGCCAGAATACTGAAGTGGGCAGCCTTTCCCTTCTCCAGGGGATCATCCCAACCTAGGGATGGAACCCAGGTTTCCCGCATTGTAGGCAGATTCTTTACCAGCTGAGCCAAGGGAGAAGAAGGGACAGGATTGCTGGAGACTCTCCCCTAACTTGGAGATGAAATAGAGTGTGAAAGAGTGAGGAGGGCAACCGACTAGAGGCTTTTATAATAGATGGGAGATGAGAAGGGCTGTGGTGCCAGGCAGAGAATTTGGAATTTAATAACATAAATAATAAGGGATCATTGAACACTTCTGAAAAGGCAAGTGGAGGAATGAAACTGTGGTTTAAAGATAAGCTTGACTTGCTATGTTTATGAGTACTTCTCATGACATTAGTATATCTTGCTATTTCCATAGCCCTATTGACCATTTGAATCTCTGTAAGGAGATCCAACCAGTCCATCCTAAAGGAGCTAAGTCCTGGGTGTTCGTTGGAGGGACTGATGCTGAAGCTGAAACTCCAATACTTTGGCCACCTCATGCGAAGAGTTGATTCATTGGAAAAGACCCTGATGCTGGGAGGGATTGGGGGCAGGAGGAGAAGGGGACGACAGAGGAGGAGATGGCTGGATGGCATCACCGACTTGATGGGCTTGAGTTTGAGTAAACTCCGGGAGTTGGTGATGGACAGGGAGGCCTGGCGTGCTGCGATTCATGGGGTCGCAAAGAGTCGGACACGACTGAGTGACTGAACTGAACTGAATGACCAGTAACAATTTAGTGATTAAGCCTTTCTGAGTATTAGGTTTTTGTCTCCATTTTTATGTCTCTCTAAGTCCGAGTACAGATAAGTAAGTTCAGTCCGGATCCTGCAGGAGGAGGGGTAGAGGAAACTCAAGATATCTTCAGCCAGATTCTAGCCAAGCTGGAATTAATCCAGGAGTAGTAAGTCAACTTTTCTCTTCTAGCTACTACTGACCTTCCTAATGTGAACTGAATTGTAAATACTTGGGGAAACAAAAGAACCTATGTCATGAGTTTTTGAGTTATACTCATCTTGATCTTAAAGATGACAAAATATTGAAAATTGGTACTCTCCTTTAGTGTTCGTTTGATGTTGTAACAGCTTTATTGGGATATAATTCACATGCTGTACGGTTCATCCATCTAAAAAGTACACCACTAAGGAGTTTTTAGTGTATTCAGTGTTGTGCAGCCATCACCACACCCTAATTTTAGAGCTTTTTCATCAAGCCCCTGAATGAAGACCAGTATCCATTAGCAGTCACTTCCCTGCTGCTCCTCAGCCCCCCAACATTCTCACCTCAGCTCTCACGCCTCCCAATTCTAGGCAACCACTAATCAACCTTCTGTATAGTCCAGTTGATATTTATTTAAACTAGTAGCTTACAGAATATTACCACAGATTTTGGCATCAGAAGACCTGGGTTCAAACCCCAGCTTTCTAGTACAATGACCTTCAGAAAAAAATTAGCTTTGTAAGTCTGTTTTCATACTCTTAAAACATGAAAGCTACTTCACAGCTTTTTGTGAAGATGAAAGGACGTTTATATAAAAGTATTAAGTGAGGTATGCTTTCCACAGGAGGTATGAAACTGAATTATTAAAGGGTTTCAAATATTGATCCTTTAAAATAGTTGGTGAAACACAGGACAATGCGTAACAAATGTCTGGATACAAAAGGACAGAGTTTATGTTTTTAAGGCTGTAGTTTTATTGTCGGTGTGACTTTAAAGTTTGACTTTTAAGATGGAAGAGTGCTTCTGGATTTCCCTGTAGAACCAAGTATAGTGCTACTTAAAGCTATTTTTGGATCACAGACTCCTTGGAGAATTTGATGAAGGCCGTGCACAAACACTTGATTTCATTTTTTTTAAAAATCAGGAGGCTGATGGATCCTTTAAAACTATTCATATACTCCCTACATAGTATATTAAGAGCCTTTAGTCTTTTAAAAGAGAGAGAAAATAGCTCTTCAAAGCTAGAGTGAACAGTCCCACATACTGGCAGGAAAACAGAACCTTTAACTTGAAGGCTATTTGTTGATCTTCTAGTTTTTAATACCCAAGTCAAAGTGTGCCCAGTATGTGTTTGGCCCAGCAAAGTGGACTTTCTTCTAGGCACAGAAATGTACACACATCTCACGTAGAGAAGAAATGGAGGGTAGTGTCCCTGAAAGACACTGCTGGAGAGAGGAAGGAAAAACAACCAGAGCATCTGTCATATTGTAAGCAGTGCCCCTCACCCACCCCCTGGGCCCGCCCATTTTAGAACCCTTGTATAAACAAGCACTGGATTCCCACAGGTCCGTGGGGAAGCGGGAATTCACAGCAGCCTTACTGTATGTGAGCGGGATGGCCTTGATTGAGTTTATTCTCCAGATAGCTGCTGCATGATACCACTCCACTCTTGTTTGTTTCTTCGTGGTTCTGTGTGGCCCCGTGGTGTGGCATCCTTCAGTAGATTTAACAAAGTTCTTATCAAATCAAAACAGCAGATTTCTTCCTTATCGTATCTGTTTCCCCAGTTCCTTCCCTTAGCTGGAAATGTTTATTATTGTGGGAAAATATGTGGGTACCAGCAGTGAAAGGATCTGACAAAGAACAAAGCCCAGAGGGTTGTGATGGGGAGAAAAGATGAGCTGAAAGCGAAATGAATACTGGTGAACACAGAATGGCCAGGTGGCCCTGACAAATAAGAAGACCACTTGCTGTCCAACCTTTGGATGATAGTCCTCTATCAGACATGTTTTCCATAAATCTTTTCTTCGTCTGTGGCTTCTCTTCTCATTTTCTTGACTGTGTAGTTTGTAGGGTGGAAGTCTTTGATTTTAATGAATTATTATCAATTATGCCTTCCATTGATTATGCTTTTGATATTGTCTCTAAATAGTCATTCTCATACCCACAGTCATTTAGCTTTTCTCCTATGTTATCTTTCAGGAGTTTTGTGTTTGACTTGTACGTCTATAATCCATTCTGGGTTAATTTCTCTGAAGGATATAAGGGCTGTGTCTAGACTTTTTTTTTTTCTTTTTTGGCATGTGGAGCTTCCCAGGTGGCACTAGTGGTAAAGAATCCACCTGACAATGCAGGAGACCTAAGAGACGTGGGTTTGATCCCTGGGTCAGGAAGATCCGCTGGAGGAGGTTATGGCAGCCCACTCCAGTTTTCTTGCCTGGAGAATCCATGGACAGAGGAGCCTGGTGGGCTATAGTCCATGGGGTCATAAAGAGTTGGGCACGAGCGAAGTGACTTAGCACTCATCCAGCAGCTCTAGCACCATTTGTCAAAAAGACTGCTTTTTCTCCATTGTACTGCCTTTGCCTCTTCGTTAAAAATCAGTTGACTACACAGTTGACCCTTAAACAATATGGATTTGAATTGTGCTGGTTCACCTATATGTGGGATTTTTTTTTTAGTAGTAAATATTACAGTCCTACATAATCCCTGGTAGGTTGAATGGCTAGTGTGATAGACAGATGGGGAGGATACAGGCAACAGTGGATACAGAGAACAAACTATAAGTTGTGTGTGGATTTTCAACTGCAAGGGAGGTTGTCACCCCTAAACCCCTGCACTGTTCCGGGGTCAGCTGTACTTCTGCATCTGTTTCTGGGCCACAGCCTGTTAGTGACTTAAAGTGACAGAGGTGGTACGGTTACTGAACTGCCCTGCCTCCCTTGCTTGCTCTTGGCAGGACCTCTGCAGGCGATGGTCAGCCAGAGGAGCCAGAGGGCAGGGGGCTGACAGGCAGGGCCCCCCCGCCCCACCCCCCCACCCCAGTCATCTTAGGAGCTCTGGGAGTTTCTGAGGAAAAAACTCATTGTTGCCTGGGTAAAAGGAAAAGGTTCTATAATAGAATAACAATGAGTCTAACGCTTGTTTCCTGCTGTTCGTCAGGTTCCCCATTCATAACACTCTCATTCTTACTGATAAGATAATTAGAGCAAAATTCTGTCTAACTACTAGAACCAGGGATTCCTTTGAAACAAATATAATTGGTAATCCTCACCTTCAATTCTTCGTTCTAGGGCAACCTAAAATACAATTAGGGCTGTTTTCAAGCAGAGCCATTGTGCTTTAATTATCCCACTTCTCTCGCTCTCTGTATCTGCAGGCTGATCTCAATTCCAGGTTTCCCACTTGGGGACTTGGATGGTTCTCATATTTGGTGATAGGTTAGTAAATGTAAGAAAGAAATTCACTGTGGAATTCCATTCTTTTTTTTTCTTTTCATTTGCCCCGCCAATATCACTTAACTCCGTGGCTTCAGACCATCATTTTCACATGCCCACATCATTTCTAATCTATTTTTCTGGCTCTGTGCTCTTTTCTTTTTCACTGTTCTGATCACGTGGTAGACATTTTCCTTGGATGCTCTGTTGGTACCCAAACACCAAAAACAACACTGGCTGGTCTTCTTCCACATGTACCTTTTTCATTGCTTTTTCTGTAAATGGTGTCAGCAAGATGTCTCTGCTGCCAGGCCTTACTGAAATTTCCAGTCTTGAGACCTAATAAACCCCTGCACTGTCCCTATTTGATTTTCTTGCTCTAGAGTAATCTTCCTGATAGCCTTCCATCAAGGCTTCCCAGCTCTTCCTAATCCACCCTTCTAAGGATCTCACTTCCTGCCCCCAAACTTTCAAGTATGCCAGCATCTTGGTTGTTCTTTCACAATTCCCAGTTCAGAGTTTGGACATCCTGGACTGGCACTCAGCATCTTTAGTTTCGTGGTCTTTAAACCTAACTTTCCTCTTATTTCTAGTACATTTCCTCATGCTCTTTTCTACCTAACTGAGTATTCTTTCTCTGTCCCACCCCATTTCATGTAAATATCTTGTACTTTTTTGCTTTTGTGTCTTCATTCTCTTCTAAACTAGTGGTCCTCAGACTTCAGTGGACGTTAGAGCCACCTGGTAGTCTGGTTACAACACAAATCACCAAGTCCCACCCCCGGAGTTTCTGTTTCAATACGTCTGGGGTGCAGTCTAAGAATTTATGGTTCTAACAAATAACATCATGCTAAATGCTGGGCTGGATGAAGCACAAGCTGGAATCAAGATTGCCAGGAGAAATATCAACAACCTCAGATATGCAGGTGACACCACCCTTATGGCAGAAAGCGAAGTAGAACTAAAGAGCCTTTTGATGAAAGTAAAAGAAGAGAATGAAAAAGTTGGCTTAAAACTCAACATTCAGAAAACTAAGATCATGGCATCTGGTCCCATCACTTCATGGCAGATAGATGGGGAAACAATGGAAACAGTGAAAGACTATATTTTTGGGCTCCAAAATCACTGCAGATGGTGACTGCAGCCATGAAATTAAAACATGCTTGCTCCTTGGAAGAAAAACTATGACCAACCTAGACAGCATATTAAAAAGCAGAGACATTACTTTGCCAACAAAGGTCCATCTAGTCAAAGCTATGGTTTTTCCAGTAGTCATGTATGGATGTGAGAGTTGGACTATAAAGAAGGTTGAGTGCCGAAGAGTTGATGCTTTTGAACTGTGGTGTTGGAAAAGACTCTTGAGAGTCCTTTGGACTGCAAGGAGATCAAACTAGTCAATCCTAAAGGAAATCAGGCCTGAATATTCATTGGAAGGACTGATGCTGAAGCTGAAACTCCAATACTTTGGCCACCTCATGCAAAGAATTGACTCATTTGAAAAGAACCTGATGCTGAGAAAGATTGAAGGCAGGAGGAGAAGGGGACGACAGAGGATGAGGTGGCTGGATGGCATCAGCGACTCAATGGACATGAGTCTGAGTAAGCTCCGAGAGTTGGTGATGAACAGGGAGCCTGGCATGTTGCAGTGAATGGGGTCACAAAGAGCTAGACACAACTGAGCGACTGAACTGATGAACTAAACAAATAACCAGGTGATGTTGATAGTACAGAACTCCACCTTGTACCTTGAGTACTGCTCTTCAAAGCAATTTTCAAAGCTGACACGGAATTATTACAGTCCATATTTAATACATTTAGGTTAAATTTAGCTCATAAGAAGGTTGTCCGTTATCCACATCTGTGCACTGGAGTTCGTGTACAGCAGTGCTAAAATGGAGTTTTGAACTTTAAAATGTGTATAATTTAAGCTCTTACTCTGTGCCAACTGACAGGCCCTTTGCCTGTAAAAGCACTGTTGAATTAAGGGTTATACTTCTGTTTCCTCTCTACATGCTACATGAGGATACTTGTCATCTTGACTCGTGGGCCACAGATGGCCTTGCTCTGTCATTACAGACCAACAGGCTCTACAGCCAGTCAACTGCCAATTACCAAACTACAGGGCTGTGCTCTGAAAGTAATGCCAGCATCTTGGTTGTTCTTCTGTTCTCGGGCCTAGGTACAGTCTTGTAGCTTGGTGGCTTGGTAATTACACCCTTTTAAAGACTCAGGTGTCCCCATTTGTCCTGATGAGAAGGCTTTACATTTTAGTCTTATTTTTAAATGTAGGGATCTATCCTTGTCCTGTTGAAAATGGATGTGTAAGCCGCCTGTACCATCAGCAGGAGGTAGGAAAAGAGCAGGTAGGAAGGCAGTGTGGCCTCCAGCTTGTTAGAGCCACTTCTGTGCTTTTCACTTTGCAAGGGCAAGTCCAAGGGTGCATGTGTTTGAGGAGGGTGTCTGGAAGATAACCAGAACTTAAAAGAAGACTTTTCACTCGTCTTCTCATTACAGTTACGTTCTCTGGGTCTAGCCTGCAGTCCTTTAAACTTGGAGCCTGTGGTGTGGCCTCATGCAGGGAGGTAAAGGACTTCTCATTTCATGGAACTTTTGTAAAGTATTCCAAAGGGAAAGCCTGAAGACTGCTTGCTGCTGAGTGAATGTGCCTAAGATGTACTCACCTCTGGACTTCTGATATCTAACCCCAAACAAAACATTCTGAGGAAATGTCCTCTGATTCTAGATATTTTTTCCTTTGGTTCATCTTAGAAGTTTTCTCACTTCTGTGTAGGTTGGTGATGAGACTGGCCTTGCTGGTGCTTTGGCAAAGTGCCTTGCCCATTGCTTTGGGAGTTGAACTTTGTGATCCTTTAAAAAACTGACTTCATGCCTTTTATTGGATTTTAGCCATTGTGTGTCCATTCTTTACTTCACGAATTTTGATAACTGAGCAAGCAATGGGTATATTTATTTATTCTTTAAAGTTGTACATTGAGGAAAAGAAAGTAGCTTTTAGGAAAATTGTAATGCATTAAACATCTACAATAAAGGCATAAAGCATATCAAGTATTTTAATTATAGTATTTTATAGATGAATATTGTATGACTGAATTATTGTATGAATAAATAGTGTATGTTAAAACACTGAGGCCTTATTTCTGAAGTTTGTTTTTAGAAATAAGATTACTATTTAATAATAGTCTGGTTAAGTGTATACATTTGCTGTCTGTAAGTTCAATTTTTAAAAAATTCTCAGAATTTTTTTTAGAGGTGAAAGTTTTATTAGAGATGCCCAACCTCTTATTTTATAGGTAAGTGCAGTGAGGTCCTTTGTTTCTTGTTAGACAAGAAATGGAATCTCTTTGGGCTTCCGCGATGGCTCAGCAGTAAAGCATCTGCCTACAGTGCAGGAGATGCGAGTTCAGTCTCTGGGTTGGGAAGATCCCCTGGAGGAGGGCATGGCAACCCACTCTAGTATCCTTGCCTGGAGAAGCCCATGGCCAGAGAAGCATGGCCGGCTGCAGTCGATAGGGTTGCAAAGAGCTGGACACGACTGAAGTGACTTAGCACACACATGCACACACGCAGTGAGGCCCTGAGAAATCACACTGATTTCTGAAACCACCCTGAGTGCGACTGAATCTTTTATTCAGATGATATCTCAGGGTCCTGTGGGATTGTCATACTGAAAAGAATCTTCCGTGTTTCTTTGTGTGGAAGAAATAAATTTAGGTTGAGTCTTATAATAGAGTTTTGGATAAACAGAGCATAACCCACGTAAACCCTAGCACTGTGATCTTACGTGGTCTTCTTTGCCGCGGTAGGGACAGGGCAGGCAGTGGTCTGTGACGCCAGCACCGGCAACACTCCTCTCCCTGTGGTGTTGAGGGGGTCGCCTTGTGGCTGTGTCTCAGGCTTCCTGACTCCCACTGTACCCCCGTCACACATCCCACATAGGCTGGGAAAAGCTGCCTTTCCTTCCACAAGCCCTGCCCTAGTGGTGTCTGATCACAAAGGCCTCATAGATAATGGTCGTGAAGAAACGGAAGGCATTTGGAATGCAATGGTGTTTCGCTTGGGGTGGGAAGGGGAGGGCCCAGGGGTGGAAGGCTGAGGGATCAATGACCAGCGTGTTGTGGAGTTGAAGTTCTGCAGCCCGCTGAGACACCTGAGTTGTCACTCCCTAGAAGACTTGTGCTGTGAGTGAAGAATGCCATGTGCATGATGCTCTGGAGATCTGGGCTTGAGTCTGCCTTCTTTTCTGCCCCTTACGTCACTTATTAGCTGTGTGATCTTGAGTAGGATTCTAGATTCACTTTTTTTTTTTACTTTTTAAAAAACTTTTTATTTTATATTATAGTTGATTAACAATATTATGATGTTTTTAGATGGACAGCAGAGTGGTTCAGTTGTATACACATGCATCTATTCTTTTTCAAATTCTTTTCCCATTTCGATTGTTACATAAAATTGAGCAGAGTTCCCAGTGCCATATAGTAGGATAGTATACCTCTTTTTTTTTATTTTTAAAATTTATGTAATTTTAATTGAAGGATAATTGCTTTACAGTGTTGTGTTGGTTTCTGCCAAACATCAACACCAGTCAGCCACAGGTATATGTATGTCCCCTCCCTCTTGAATCTCCCTCCCACCTCCCTCCCTATCCCACCCCTTTAGGTTGTTACAGAGCCCAGGTTTGAGTTCCCTGTAGAGTCACTTCTTTTTTTTCAAACAAAAGATCTAATGTATGTATTTATTACCAAGCAGCTCACTAATACAGAAACACTGAAACACAGAGACAAATCATTTCCCCAGTGAAGCACGTCCGGCTGTCCAGACAGTAGTGATGTTTTGACAGCGATGCGGTAAGATGCAGGTGACCTTGATACAACATAAATATGTGTGCCAGCTTAGGTGCATGATTCCTTACAGACCCAGTCTGGTTCTTCTCCGGTGTCTCCTCTTGGAGTGGTTTAGTTATGCGTTTTCATCCAATCCGTTGGGGCATTGGGACAGTTCTGCTTTTGTTTCTTGGCCACGAATCGCTTGATCCTGAAAGTCTTTTGAGAAGACTTGGTGAGAACAGAGAGAAGTGAGAGCATCTCATGACGGAGAAAAGGAGAGAGCACCCCTTTTGCTGCTGATGCTGCTCACTGCCTGGTCCCCCTCATCTGGGTGCCAGGAGCATTAGATGCCTCACCTGGCGGTGGGAAGCAAGCAGCCAAGTGAAATGTCTGGTGTTTATCATGATAATTATCCTGGTTATACAGTTTATTATATTGGTTGACTTTATTGTGGGTTTCTTAGATGCTTTCTCTTAAAGAAATTGGGAATTTTAATTTGAAAACACAGTTCATGTAAAAGCGTTAGAGTTGACTTTGGTAAATTCATGAACGTAAACACTTAAACTCTCTCCCAGCCTTTAATTATTTCTTGATTGTTTAAGAGCATTTAATTCGTCCTAATGCTATGGCATTATAAAACCATTAATAGTGTTATGGCTTTGGAAGCAAAGGCTGCAGCTAACTCCTTAGAATGATAAGAAATATTGTGAAAGGGTTTTGAGTTATTATATTCACAATATTTCTGGGAAAATAATGGAGTATGAACTATTATAGATTTTATTTGGGCATGTTTTACATGTCTAAAGAAGCTTTTATAATAACTGTTTTAGTTGTTTGGTTCATGTGAAAGACAGCTGATAAGCATATGTAACATAACAGAAAATATTTTTGCTGATCTTAGTTTCCCTAAGATGTTAAGATTTTGTTTTAAGTCATTCTGACCTTGCAATTTGAGAAACTTGGGCATTATTATCATACATTAATACCTTGGTAAGCATTTATATTTAAGGAGGGGTGTGTGTATGTGTTTGTGTATGTATGCTCAAGTATATCTTTATTCCTGTCTATATAGTGAAAATTTTATAGTACGTTGTCATGGCTATAACAGTTTCTATCAAATGTCATCAAAGTCTGACTTCAAGAATTCTGGTAGCAAAAAGATAGGGAGAATTCTCATTTCTCAGTTGCAGTTTGAAGAGAAAATGGTTTCATAATGACTTCTTGTGAAAGTCTTAAGTTTTGGCCTGTTCTGCCATCTTTATTTTGATCAAGTGTTCACAAGGGTAATTTAGTAGTCATAGATATTTTTTCCCTAAACTTATTTTTTCCATAAAAGCCTCATTATCTAACTATATTCTGAGAAGTGGAGCGAGAGTAACATTTCTTGAGTACTGACTATGTGCCAGGCACTGTTACACATGCAGGTGACGTTGTACCATTGCAGAGGTATAATCTTCGCTTTTTAGGAGGGAAAACGCCTGTGAACTCTTGCTCTGCTTCAAACCTAGGTCTGCACGTCTGTATTTTTCCCACTGCTTCCTTTTGTGCATGCTCAGTCGTGTCCAACTTTTTGCCACCCCATGGACTACAAAGGCTGCCAGACTCCTCTGTCCATGGAATTTTCCTGGCGAGGTTACTGGAGTGGGTTGCCCTTTCCTCCTCCAGGGGATCTTCCTGACTCAGGGATCGGACCTACATCTCTTGCGTTTCCTGCATTGGCAGGCAGATTCTTTACCACTGCGCCACGATTGCCCACTCTTTATCTAATACTCTAGTAAAGGTGCTTCTAAACTTGAAGGAGTTTTCTTTGTCAACTTTTCCTTGAAGGAGTTTTCTGACCATAGCTCAGGCTGCCAATTTGGAAAAGTGGGTCTCTTCTGAGTTTTCTCAGTTTTCTTTGCTTTGTCTTAAAAGTTACATGAGTTAGGGGCTAGGTAAACCTGATCTGCAGCAAACCCTGTGGGTTTTTCATCTCTTACTCAGAAGGACTTAATTACTCTTGGCACATCCTATAGTGAAAGAATACATCTTGTGGGGGCGGAAAAAGAAATGGTAACTATAATGAATAAAATTGTTGGCCAGTCCAACAAGTTGGTTTAAGCAAAAGTGGGGAGGAAGCAGCTCAAATGAATTTGCTTTTCATAATGTACCTTTAAAACATAATCAGAATTTGTTGAAGATACTAAGCAATCATCCGGTTGCTAAAATGGTTGGATGAGTACTTGGTGATAAAGCCCTGAAGCTCTGTCTGTATTAGCTAGTCAGGCAAGGTGGCTGGAGAGGTGACGTATGTGGGTCAGACAGGCTCAATGGCTTGCCTGAGGGAAAACCTGGAGGTGGAACTCTCACTTGGTGTTCTTGATTCGTAGGTGGGAAATAAATACCACAGAGATTGAGTTAGAGGCATCTTTTCTTGTATCTGCAGGTTTGAAGAATGTGAACTGGTTTGATACTGGTTTGATACGAGTCTGTTGAAGCCAGGAGCTGGTTGGTGTAGCCCGGGTGGAGAACCATGGCTCAGGCAGCCGTTTTGGAAAAGGGGGTCTTCACTCCTAAGGAAAAAATAGGGGGAAAGTTAATTCATTCAATAAACATGTCCTGAATGTTTTCTGTGCTTAGTAGGAAAGCAGGTGGTGAGGGAAACTCTTCATCTGTGGGGAGAGGAAGACATAAGTCAGAGTATAATACAAATGAGAGTCACGAGGAGTAGTGAAGTCATTATGTGATCAGGGAAGGGTAAGGAGTTAGTGTGACTGGTGCTTAGGTGGAATGTTCTTTCATGTTCACTCTCCCTTCTTCCTTCTTATTAACTAAGCCTAGAGATCCTTTCCTCCATGAAGGTCTTTCCTGACCCCCTATCCCAAGACTGGGTTAGATTTCCTTGTTGTGGGGACCTAAAATTCAGTATACCACCCCTAGCAGATATCTGCCCCCTGGATGTTAGCTGACTCTTATCTGACTTTAAGCTCCTGTGATAGAAAGGGCCATGTAGACACAGCACCCTTCAGTAGGTTCTTAAGTATTTGCTAAATGAAGCTATAAATGTTGGAATATAGTTGGGGAGTGCCCTGTAATAATAATAGATATTTGTTGAATGCTCATTATGTGCCAGGCAAGGCTGAGTCCAGGCTCTTAACCAGCGTCCCATGCTGCCCTGAGCTTTTTTGTGAAAGGGAACATCTGATTACTGGTGGTCGTCAGGGATATTGCCATTCCAGATAATAGAGGATCTCAGTGATATTTTGGAGATGGAGTCTTCCATTTGTAAAAACATCTGCTCTAAAAACATCTGTCTAGAAATATTTAAGTGATTCTTTGCTACTTAATATATGCTTGGCTTAGAGCAGAAAACAAAACAAACAAACAAAAAACAGAAGACACAGGCCCTGCCTTGAGGAGCTGATATTCTGCTGAGCATAGACATAAAAGTAAAAATAATTTTGGCTAGAGAAAAGTAAGTGAAAAACGTTAAGAAGGTGATGTGATAGACCTGTGCTATCCACTATGGCGGCTACACACGTGAACGTTGAGTAGGTGAATCACGGCCACTCCCCACTGTAAACAGCTGTAAGTGGAAGACACACACTGCAATTCAGAGACTTAGTGTGAAAGAAATTATCAATATCCCAATTTTTACATTGATTACATCTTAAAATAAATTGTTTATGTTTTTAATCCAACTCTTCTGTGACCCCATGGACTGTAGCCTGCCAGGTGCCTCTGTCCATGGGATTCTCCAGGCAAGAATACTGGAGTGGGTTGCCATTTCCTTCTCCAGGCGATCTTCCCAACTTGGGAATTGAACCTGTGTCTCCTGAATTGCAAGCAGATTCTTTACCGCTGAGCTGCCAGGGAAGCCAATTGTTTATGTATTGGGTTAAATAAAATATAATTAAATGACAGGTGAAATATGCTAGACACCAAAGGACAAATATTGTATCTTCTACTTATATGAGGAATAATCAGATTCCAAAGACAGAAAGTAGAATGGCGTTACCAGGGGCTGGAGGGGCAGGAAATGGGGAATTATTGTTTGATGGCTATAGAATTTCCATTTGGGATGATGAAAAGGGTCTGGAGATGGAAGGGAGTCATAGTTACTTGACAGTGTGAATGTACTTAATGCCACTGAACTATACACTCCCCACATGGTTACAATGGTGAAATTTATGTCTGTTTTTAACCACAGTTTTAAAAAAGCCAAACAGATGAATTTAATTGGAAAAATGTCACTGCTAAAAATTTAAAATTACACATGTGGTTTGCATGATAGTCTTTTCAGAGTGTGTTGGGATAGAGAGTGGTGGGTAAGATGGTCATGAAAGGGCTTTTTGAAGAGCTTTTCTAAAAGAAATATGAGTCCTCTGAAATGAGAAGGAATTGACCACGCAGAAGCCTGAGGGAGAGTTTCAGGCAGACAAAGAGCTGGTGCAAAGGTCCTGTGGTGGAAACAAGTGGGAATGCTTGTTGTGGGGGGACGGTGAGTGGGATGAGGGTGGGGGTAGATCCTGCAGTCTTCCAGGCCATGGTGAAGAGTTCAGATGCTACTTCTGCTCAACTTGAGAACAGAAACAAAGCAATTAAGAAATGCAAATTCTGTGTAGATGAAACCTTACAAAGTTGCTGATGTTTCTGACCTACAAAATGGTAATTTCCTCTGATCAGACCTCATAGCGGGATTTGTTTCACCCATGATATGCCCTTTCTGCAAGCAAAGAATGCACTTTGATTGTTTCTAAGTACTCATTCTTTGGTGCCTTCCTCAGAGGACAGCGCCCCATCCTGTTGGCTTGCAGAGCACAATGCCTGACAACACGTCTGTGTGGAAACGGAAGAAAACCTAGCTGATCACAAACTGACACTGTCACAAATAATAAAAAAAAATCCTGAAGGCAGTCTCTGGAATGTTTCCTATTTTGTAAACCTTTGTCTTGGTCAGCTTGGTGATTTTTGGAACCTGGAAGAAGAGATAATAGTATCATTAGTACCTTTGCATCTCTTGTCTCTATCAAGTCACCAGGGGCATTTATTAGTATTGCACAAGGGGACTTTTCCTTCTGGAAAGGCCTTGGCTCAGGACAGGTAAATTGAAGGGTTGGCCTTCCCTGTAGTTGGGGAAGGTTGTTGGGAAAGCAAGTTGGGGTGCTTTAACCTCGTATTAAAGGCCATCAGCGCCGGCTCAGGTCGTATCTCAGCTGTGCTCTGCTTCCCGAGGCCACCAAGGTGGTCTTGTGGTATGTTATTACCACCTCTCCTGGCGCAGGGACCCGGGGACAAGCAGAGGTGAGCCCACCGGAGGTGCTGCAGGCCAGATCTTCTTAATCGTCTTTGGTTCCAGAGCCCCTGGTGGAAAATGTCTGTTCATATTAAAGAGGAAGATGGTTAATACCTAAAATCTTTCATTTTGTGAAAACGGTCTCTGGGCTTGGAAACCTCTCTGGCCACCTGCTGGGGACCACTGAGCCCAGCCAGGGATAAAGATGACTGCCTTGGGGCATCTCAGGTGGTGGAGGTGGAAGAGGTGAGTGCAGATTCCTCGGGCTGTGTCAGATGTTAAAAGTTTTCTGTACTTTGCCTTCTGAGCCCCTGCTTTTGCATAGCTCTTTGAGGTTCCGCAGCTCCCCCTTGCTCCTGCCTGTGAGGGGATTTCCTCGTGTGTGAAACCTTTTCCTCCTTCAGGACTCCCTCCCTCCCTTGGGGCAGAAGCTCAAGGCCTGGGGAGCGGAAGGAGAGGGTGAGATGAATGGAGAGAATAGCATGGAAGCATATACACTAAAACGTATTAAATAGATAGCCAGTGGAAATTGGCTGCATGACTCAGGGAACTCAACCTGGGCCTCTGTAACAACCTAGAGGGGTGGGAGGGAGGCTCAAGAGGGAGGAGACGTTTGTACCCTTGTGTCTGATTCATGTTGATGTACGGCAGAAGTCAAACCAATGTTGTAAAGCAATCACCAATCAATTAAAAATGAATAAATATATATATTTTAAAAAGCTGGCTGGATGTGTTGTGCCCTCCTGGGATGACTAGACATCTTTTCGTGGTAGCCTAGGTGCTGTGCAAGCTAATTTTCTAAACACAGTAAAGGCGTGTGATGTATTTTTTGATGTCTGAGCCACAAAGCAGGAATCTGTCCCGTAATTTCCAGAAGACCTCTCAGCTCTGCATATTGTGATCTGTTTCTGTGGGTCACTGTTGTGTCATCTTCGCTTACTGTCAAATGGTCAACTAATAGAAGTCAAGAGCTGCCTTCATTCACCACTTTCTAACCACACGAGGAACTCCATATTCGGGTAGCTCATATGAAGGTGGAGTTGGGTTTAGGGTAGTTACAGAGCCTTTCCTTTATTTTTCAGTCTTGATAAGCTTGTTTGGTTTATTTTGTATAAAGGTTAGCCAGATCATTGTGACCCCCTGGCTTCATTATGACACAGACTAAGAAAATTGTCTGACTCCTCAGAGTGGCCTGAGTTTGAGGAACAGTCATTTTTTTTTAAATCAATGTCATGATCGCTGATCTGCCTAAAAGCATATCTACACAATTATAAATAATCATCCATTGGGTTTTTATTTTCCAGTTTGCAGTGCTGGTTCACAGGTTGTCTCTCTTTAATTTTCCCATGAAATCTGGGAGACAGGCATTATTTTCTCATCTTACCCAAAAGGAGATGGACTAAGCCTCTGAGTTTCTGTCTGGGTGCACTGATTTCAGGTTGGAGTCTCTTAAACCCCTTCTAACTCCCGTGTTGCCTAACTGTCTGGCTCGTGGCCCAATGGACTATAAAAATCCATTCATTCAATATAAGGGGAGGAATCTGTCACCCATCAAGTTTCATTTCTGATTCTCTCCCTAAAAGTGTCACTGGCACATTCTGCTTGCTCCATCTCCAAACTCATCAAATCTCAAACCACCTTCTGTGGGAACCCCATGCCTGCTTCTGCCTGTATTTCTGAATCAGTGAAGGACTCTACCCGTCATTCCAATCCTGGGTGTTAGGGTTGTATATGAGTGATGGTGGGCATACCATGTGATCTCTAAAGCTCAGGATTCTCCAGCTATAAAATGGGGCTAATTAATACCAGCCCTATATTGTGAATATTTTGAGGTCTCATCCATTTAAATTTGGTACACAAATGCACTGTAAGGATAGCAACCACTATTGTCATTTTTAAAAGTCCGTATATCCTCTTACCCCTCATGTGATCAGTTGGCAGGTCCTACAGATTCTAACCACATTAATGTCTGTCTGCCTGAGACTTCTTACATAATTACTGCCATAATTTGACTCATCAGCTGTGGCTCCAGTCCAGCCCCTCTAATCCATCATCTGCACTATATCCAACCTGGTATTTCCAAAAGCACAAATTTGAACTTCTCCTTTAAGCCCCTCATTTACGTACAGAATAAAAATTCTTTAGTTTCTCCCCAAAGGCCCTTCATGACCTGCCCCTTTACACAGCCTCCCCTCACTATCATTCCTATTCCTGGCCACACACACTACCCTCCACAGTGTAGAACTGAGGCTCCTCTGAATAACCTCCCATCCGATCTTGGTTTCCTAAAAGCTGGCATTCTCTGCCTCCAGTTTCTCTTCTTCCCTCCCGCACCTCAAACCTCCCCCACCCCCACCTCATGCCTAGCTGGTGTCATCTCATCTTCAGTTTCGTGGTCTCAGTACTTCACACAGCATTCTGCATTCAGTAGGTGCTCAAGAAGTGAACACATCAACTTGGTTTCAGTGCACACAGGTTGGCCAGGCGCCTTTAGCCCTGGGTCTTCTCAACTTTCTGGCATCTCTGAGGAGTTGGCAAGGCTGGACCATGGACTGGATCTTTAGGAAGGACCCTGGATGGGTAGCTGAGCCGTGAGGAGACCTGGAGTCTGCCCTTAGGAACTTGAGGTGACGAGAAATGAGATCACTGTCACCACAGTTCATCCACTTTATCACTGTAAGAAAGCCTACATATGATTGACATATATGTAGCAGCGGGCTTCCCTGGTCGCTCAACTGGTAAAGAATCCACCTGCAATGCAGGAGACCCTGGTCCAATTCCTGGGTCGGGAAGATCTGCTGAAGAAGGGATAGGTTACCCACTCCAATATTCTTGGGCTCCCTTGGTGGCTCGAATGGTAAAGAATCTGCCTGCAATGCGGGAGACCTGGATTCAACCCCCGGGTTGGGAAGGTTCCCCTGGAGGAGGGCATGGAAACCTGCCCCAGTATTCTTGCCTGGACAGTCCCCATAGACAGAGGGGTCTGGTGGGCTGCAGTCCACAGGGTCGCCAGGAGTCAGACGCCACCGAGCGACCGAGCACAGCACAGCACGTGTGTAGCAGCAGCCATCTCACCGGGAATTTATCCAGAGTTGTCACTTGACTACTCAGAATTTACTCCAGAATTGTCCCTAAATATTCCCGGCAGAAGCAGCCGTCCGCATCCTCCCCCTACCCTCTGCAACAACCAGCTGGGAGCCATCAGCCGTGGTTACCGTGTCCATTAGCCGAAAAGTAACAAAGCCGGGCCTGCTGGCCCGACAGGCTGTAGGCTCTTACCCTGTTGTGACCGAGATCACACCTGTCCAGAGTCATCTGACAGCTTTCCACAGAAGATTGTGAGGTGTTAGTCTTACTGTTTTGTGAGATAGACATTGAACACTTCTGTCCATATGTAATGCTCTGGAAAACTCGAGAACCATCTAGAACTTACTGCATTACATGTTGTTCAAAACCTCTAGAAATCCAAGCCTCTCTCCTTCATGCAAACTGTGGGGATTTGCTTTGTCCCTTCCTAAAAAAGATGCAAAGCCTGCTGAATGTGTTCCTGAGTGGGTTCTGACACCTCTGAGTTTCATTGTTGTTGTTCGGTTGCTCAGTTGTGTCTGACTCTTTTCGATCCTGTGAATGTAGCATGCCAGATTTCCCTATCCTTCACTGTCTCCCAGAGTTTGCATGCTCAGATATATAGAAGTGCCTGAAAAAGAACCCCATGATCTACCTGCTGTGGGTCTTAGAAATGCAAGCCTGTCTTGAGAGAGAAGTCTATGGCCAGGGGAAAGGATTTATTCTCTAAGACTCCGGTTGCTGTCTTTATTGGTTGGTTTGTTTTAGTCGACTTTTTACTGAAGCCTAGTGCCTTCAGGAAAGGACACAAACCAGAAGTGTACAGCTTGAATTTGCAAATCACCCTTTTCATATATTAATATACAATAATTTCTAGGACTCAAGTGCCACCACCAATTTATTGAATTAAATGGAGAGAAGGTGAGGATGGAAGCAGGAAGTTCTGAATCCTTTTCCCTTGACACAGCTGTTTGATAACCTTCCCGTTACTTATGTGCTCAAGGAGGTAGTTTTGTTTTCCTGGGGCTAATATTTGAGCCACTCACAACCTGTAATTTTTGCCTCTAATTTGGTTTCTTTTGCCTTTTAAATGATGAATCCCATGAAGCCCCCCACCCCATGTAGGAAAATGGCCTGCTCCCATCTATGTGTGTCCAAAGAAAGGACACCTAAGAGTTTATCTGCACACTTGGTTCTGATAAGGGAGTTCCTATCTAAGGTGGATTTTTCCCCCCTTATTCTGAAGATGCCTCTCTTATCCCCATGTCTTTCCTTTTTCTGTCTTCAGAGGTGGAAATTCTTTAGGGCTGTAGTTTATCTCTCAAATTCATGACCTTCTTTTCTTCTGGAAGATTTGTCTGATCACCTCCCCTCTTCCCATATGGTCCTTTGTGGGTCCAGTTAGTTGAAGCAACTTAACACAGGCTGTTATACTTTTCAGTGAAGTTCAACCTACTGTTCCTCCTGGTTAGGAAAACATCACTTTCTTGACCCATTAGTGATGAGCTGTTTACCTTATGATCAGCCTCAGTGTCACATGAAATGTTTTCAACTGTAATTGTCTCCCCCATTACCCTGAAACTTTTTAATTATGAAAATTCTTAAATATAATAAAAGTTGAAAGACTGTCCTCCACCTGAATTCAGTAATTGGTAGTCATATTTGCTTTCTTTATGTATAGATTTTGGAGGGTTGTACTACTGATAGCAAAATTAGTCCATCAGGATATTTCATCCCTGAGTACTTCAGCACATACCCGCTGTGAGTAAGGACAGTATTTTATATGAACACAGTCTTACCCAAGAGCGTTAATTCCAGGTCCATACTATCTTCTAATGTCTAGTCCACATTCAGATTTCCCCAGTTGTCTTAAGAGCGTCTTTTGTAATTTTTTTCACAACCAGGCTATGCCAGAGTTTTTATTTCCTGTGGTTTACTAGTGCATCAGAGACTATCTGGGTGATTGTGACAGGTCAGGGAACAGAACAGTGGTGCAACCGTGCAGACAGTTCCCCGGGAGAAGGCTGCGTTTACCTATCTGTTGTTGGCAGTTTCCTTACTTGCTTGATGCTGCAGTGGAGGCAACAGTGAATGAATGAGCATGAAAGCAGACATCCATCATCACTATGAATGGACCGCTTGTCACTCCTGGAAGTCCGGAAGGTCTCATTTATTTCATGCAGCTAATTGTATCTGCCGTTGCTTTGATGCAGCCGTGTACACATGTTTTTAGCACCTAGGAACCATCTTGTGTGTGCTGGTTTGCCAAAAAGGTGTGTTGTTATTCTGGAAGGGAGCATAGCTCAGGAGAGATATATGGGCAAGAATTCTCCAGAGATTTGGATTTCATGATAATTAGTAGAGTTTATTTTGGGGGAGTACATGTTAAGATGTACAGAATAATTGAATAGATAGTATGTAGTTTAATTATCTCTCCCAGCACCCCCTCATATCCCTTACTGTTGCACACACTGGTTGTAATTAATGAACCAATATTGATACATTATCATTACCTATAGTCCACAGTTTGCATTAAGGTTCACACTTCATGTTGTTTATTTCTATGGGTTTTCAAAAATGTTGATTTGTTTACTTGACTGTACTAGGTCTTCGTTGCAGTACGCAGGATCTTTAGTTGTGGTATGCGAACTCTTAGTTGTTCCATGTGGGGTTTAGTTCCCTGACCAGGGATTGAACCCAGGCCCCTTGCATTGGGAGTGCAGTCTTAGCCACTGGACCACCAGGGGAGTCCTCATTCTATGGGTTTTGACAAATGCATCATATCAAGTATTAACAATTACACTTTTCCACAGGATAGTTTCACTGCCCTAAAAATGCCCTGTGTTCCACCTGTTCATCCGTTCCTCCTTCTCCCTGAACATCTGACCTTTTTATTCTCTCCAGGTTTTCCTCTTCCAGAATGTCATAGTTGAAATCATACACTGTGTAGCCTTTTCAGACTGACTTTTGTCACTTAGTAATAGGCATATATGTTTTCTCCATATCTTTTAGTGGCTTGCTAGCTCATTTTAGCTTATCACTGAATATTATTCCATTGTTTGGCTGTATTACACTTTGTTTATCCATTCACAAAGCTTACTGTTATTTTTAAACAGATGATAGAACTTTTCGGCACATAGTAGGTGTTTGGTTAATCAATAGTTATTAAATGGCTTAGATTGAATCCTTACTTTTTTCTGACAGGTGTGTAGTGCAAAGAATGTGTTGTAATGGAAAAGGCAATTCTGTGTTAGGAACTGATTTCTGCTAATGTTCAGTTATTGTTTAAGGAGAGAGCATTTAACACCACAGCCGCTTAGCCCAGCAGCTGCAGACAATTTTGATATGCTTCTAACAACAGTTTAAACATTCTCCCTAGCACTGCAGTGTCCAATATAGTAGCCACTAGCCACATGTGGCTATTTCCATTTAAATTGATTAAAAATAAAATTAAAAATTCAGTGCCTCTGTTGCACCAGCCATATTTCAACCACTTGATAACTATATGTGTCTAGTGGCTTCCATGTTGGACAGAGCACATTTGGAACATTGTCATCATCACAGATAGTTTTGAACGCTCTGATCTAGAGCGTTCAAATAGAAGGATGGGATTGAAGTGAGTTGACCAGGCCGATTCTGGTTTCTCTTTAAGGCTTAGCTGTTTTGAGCTGCAGCAGTTTTACAATGGAAGAGAGGAAGGCCAGAGATTTGTCTGCTGGAGCAAAGTTGCTTAAAATAACTTACTAGGGATAAAAAGGCTGCCCAGGGCAGTGAAGCTGTGAAATCCTCCTTGTGTGACAACCCCAGGAGGCCCAGCTTGACAAAGGTTTAGGCCCTTGATCAGCTAGTGTTAAGGACTTTTACAGAACTCTGAGTTCTTGCTTATTTAGTTTGGTGAAAAAGCAGGGGCCTTCTCTAATTTGAGGGGTTGGAGTGGGTATGGAAAGGGAGTTAAACTTCTCAACTAATAAGTTTGCAAATTGTACACGCATCCCTGAGTAAAATCCTGTGGTCCTTGGATTCCAGGAATGTGAATCTTGAATGAATATCAGATATTTGCCACAGAAATTGTAGCTCTGTCCCTTAAAATCGAAATTACTCTTATTTGGGAGCAAAAGCAAATGGCAGTTAAGTTTTCTTGTGTGTGTGTGTGTTCCTTCTTTTTTTCCTAGCTCTTGGATTTGATCAGATCTGATTTCATTCACATGGTAAGTGCCAGGCTGACACAAAGTATTATGGGTTGTCAGTCTGCTTAGATCTCAGTTCTGTATTCATTTTATGTATGGCATTTTACTGAAGTCTTCAGGTTTTTTTCTTCTACATTGATGTCCAGATATCAGACATTATATGAAATTGTGCTTTTCCTTAATGCCTAATCCCGAAATTGGCTGTTGATGTTGGTGAGGGTTTCTAATATAATTTTCAACTGAAAGCACCAAATTGCTCTGTTTGCACACTGCAGCTTTAAATATTGACTTTTCACCTTTTGGCATGCTCAGGCTTCTAAGGGGCCTCATGTGGAAAGGCAAATTTGACAGAATAATATATCAACCAGAATTCCTGTGAAAAGGCTTAAAATATTCTGGTATTTGGACATCCAGTCAGGATGTGACCACTTGGAATCATGACTGTCTATAAACACAGGCTTAGAATTGATAGTTTCTCTAAGAATAGGCACAGAGAAAATAGTATATTATCTTGCAAATGAAGAACTGGAAATGCCAGACCTCAAATGAAGACAGATTTCCCTTTAATCTTTCAGCTAGTGTCACCTGCTAAACAACTCTCAGAAGAGTTGCTGAGATTTAATCAGTATTTAATAATTATTGCATTTGTTCAATTGACTTTGCTTTAAAAACTAACACGTCGGCCCTCGAATAAAAGGCAGGATAAGGGATGGATTTCTTATATTTACTATGATTTTCATTTAATTTTAAAAAGTATATTTTTAATTTAGACACTGTTTCATGTTAGCAAAGTCTTGAGAAATTGATTACGGTTTCTTCACATGGGGTTGTTTTCTTAAAAGCCATGCAAGGGGAAAGAATCAATATTAGAGCTTTCCGATGTCAGCTTTATACAGAGCCCCCCAACACGATTGATTACAGCTGTTTTTGTAAAGGATTTAAAAAGAACAATCTGTATTAAAAACCTCCTTCTTTGCTATGAGCTTGGACAGTTCCAAGCGGGTTTCCATGGGGGTTGTGCTGCAGTGTGACCACTTGAAGAGCTTGTGGCCACACCAGCGAGCCAGGGCAGTCGGATGGGAAAAGGCTATTAGGTGAGGGGGTGTCGGGGAGCATGCCAAAGAGGTTACCGTGGCAGCTGCAATCATTCAGCCAAATTCCTCAGCCTCCAAAGCAGGAGAGGCAAGAAGAAAGTGACTTCTACCAGTGGTGTGTAAAGCAGCCGGAAAAGAGAGATGAAAAGTCAGCCTGTGTTCCAAAGCATTGGCCAAAGGCAGGGATGTTCAGGCCAAGTAAGGAGGCATGGAAACCGATAGCCCACAGCTTCCACATCCCCATCTGCTACCTGGAGGCTGGTGAGGAGTGGACACGTCTTCCGTGGTCCTCTTACACCGAGCCCCAGAAGCGAGCTCTAATCAGGCTGCCCGCTGATGTCGTCCCAGTTAAATAATAAACTCCACTCTGTGGGCAGAGCCGCTGTGTGGCGGCAGGGTGCCTGGAGCAGTCACATCTGTCCAAAACGGGCCCCATCTTGAACGGCTGTGACAGGACCAGAGGAGAGACGGGAATGTGGGCTGGGCTCCCCGGGCTTTACTTCTCAGTAAGACCTGTGCGCTTTAGGAAATGAAGATGTACCAAGCAGCCCCGGGTGGCTGTCATCTGAAAAGGTGGGGCGTGTTACCTAGACCTTGCCATGGGTTGCTTTGCAGAAGGCATTTGCAGGCCTGAGGTGGCCCGTTAATTTGGGAAGAAGTCAAAATCCTGGGGAGTGTGGGAACTTTTAGAAAATATTGTTAGATTTAGTACCCATGAGTGCTAAATCACCCCCATAGGCCTTTGGTATGGCTTGCTTTAGAACTGATGGAATCAGTTGGTAAGCAGCTTTTGTTACTGGATTTACTTGGGGGAAAAAATTCCTTGAGATGATATGATATGTTTTTGACTCCCAACGATTAATATTTGCTTTTCCCTATCTCCTGTATTTTTAGAAAATGAAGTGCTATTTCTCTTATGATATGTGCTTATGAATGTGTGTTCCAACTGAGACTTTTAATTATCACTAGGGAATTACCATGAATCAGCCTCACTTGGGTGCAAAAAAATAATGATAGGCTTTTTTTGAAAAAACATATTCTCGAAAGCATTTCTTAAATATTAGTTTTTAATTGAGCATGTAATTTTACCATCTTGCAGGCTCCTCTTTTCCCTTCATCTTCCATACCCTTGTATCGTAAGAGTGTAGGATTCTATCAGTAGGTTGTTGGAATGTCTCCATAGACGCTGATGGAGGTAGACCAGAAGGACAGAAGGCAGCGCTGGGTGGTGGGGATTAGGTTACCTTTTGGGTTTTTGAGGTTTTTTCCCAACATGTTAGTTTGAACAGCCAATGAAGTGTTTATCATTGTTGGGAAAAAATATGACTGTCCACACGGCTTCTTTCCTCTTCCTTTGGTATGATTGTAAATGTTATCTTCAGATAAATAACTCATAAACAACACTCGACAACACCAACATAAGTGCTTTCTCAAATGCATTCACATAAGAGATGGCACAGGTCACATGACTATAAACGTACTCCCTGTGAAACAGGTGTTTTTATCTGAGAGCTCAGGTTTCATTTCTTGTGGAATTTCATGCAGAGTCCACAGTGGATTTCGTAATCAGTGTCTAATACCTTTAAATCTGCCTGCTTCCTTTGTTAAGGAAATCATTTCTTAAATGCTGCGTGGCCTTCATTGTTAATTGGTTGAAGAGTTTGGTCAGGAACAATTCCTTTCTACAACAAAAAGAAATACAAGGCCAGGGGCTATGAGTCTTGGGCAGAATCAGGATGTTTTTCTGAGAGATAATCAAGAATGTGATTACCTTCAGCTCCCAATATAGCCACCTCTGTGACTTGACACTTGGTATTAAAAATCCACCCTTCAGAACAGTTTGACTTCAGTTTTGAAATCTGTGGTCTCATCATCTTTGGAGGTATCTCCTTCTGTCTAGCTTTGTTCCTTTTATTTAGATAAGCACTGTCACGTTTTCAGTCTTACAGGGTAAGGAAGTAGTCACATGTCATTTTCTTCGTTGAAAAAGTCTCCTAGATCAGGTAGTCACCTTGGCAACCCAAGGCTTTCTAGAATCAGCAAAAGGAGAGATAGAACAAGAGGCTGTCCTTACAGACAGACAGCATTGATGTAACAGAGTGAAGTGAAGTGAAACTCGCTCCGTCGTTTCTGACTTTTTGCGACCCCATGGACCATTCATTCAGTCCATGGAATTCTCCAGACCAGAATACTGGAGTGGGTAGCCTTTCCCTTCTCCAGGGGATCTTCCCAACCCAGGGATCGAACCCAGGTCTCCTGCATTGCAGGCGGAATCTTTACCAGCTGAGCCACCAGGGAAGCCCAAGAATAGTGAAGTGGGGAGCCTATCCCTTCTCCAGTGGATCTTCCTGACCCAGGAATTGAACCGGGGTCTCCTGCATTGCAGGCAAATTCTTTACCAACTGAGTTATCAGGAAATGTAACAGAATGGCCCCTGAAAACCAGGAGCAACTCAAAACGTCTTCAGGGCTCACTGGCACGTCAGCCCTGGAGTGTGTCCAGGGCACAGGGCTTCCAGGTCAGATAGTGGCCACTGCAGGTGGAGACTAGGCTAGAAGGGAGCTTGTTGACTGGGGCACCGACAGCCACACCTTGACGTGGAGTGTCTTCCCTGCTTCAAATAACCCAGAAGCAAAGAGCAACTAATGAGATGGGTAATGAGACCCAGGGCCTTTTAGAACCTAGAATCTTGTGATTAAATATCCATTTTAATAGACCTTTCGCCTTTATGGCTTCAGATAAACTGGATCAGGAGTGACCAAATCACTGTGGTGTGATTATGTGGCACTTTCCTCAAGTGTGCGCTTTTTTTTTTTTTTAAGTGTTTGTCACTTATACACCTGTGTACTTCCATGATGCTTTCTTTAGGCTCTTTATACATGTATGTATCTGTCTGTTTAAATACATTAGCTGTTAAAAGTCCTGTTGATGTTTGGAAGCTGGTTCCTGGACTTTTCCATTGTTTGTGTCTTTAGCAGCATATATATGTTGGCAAAATATAACAGTAATTAGGAACAAGATCATTCACAAGCCACCACCCTCACCAATTAACTCTCTTCATTTTTCTACTGATTTGAAATTTTTAGAGTTGTCATATTAGAAAATATTAAAGCAATATATACTTTTAAAATATAGTGTGTTGTCCAAACATGTTTCCTCATTTTTCTGTGGGATATGATTTTCAATGGCTAGGTTGAAAAAATTAATGTATGGTACATAATTGGCATAGCTATCCTTCTGTAGTTGCATTTACATTGTCTCAGTGGTTTTGCCTTAATTCAGTAGTAAACATTCCACCTCGCCTTCTTTTTAGAATATTTCCTTAGGATAATTCCTGAGAGTAGAAATATCTGATCAGATGGTAGAAAAGATTTTGTATCTTCTTAAACACATTGCCAAGGTGCTTCCCAAAGGGCTCGTGCCCATTTCTGTAAGTTGGCATCTTTTACATAGAGCTCTCTTTACAGGTATGCAGTAAAGTGTCCGTACCAACGTTCAATCTCAGTGCTGTCTTAGACCTGAAATAGGCTCAATTGGAAATTCCATCCACCAACTGCCCCGCATCTCTTGAGAGCAGGTTTATTCTCCAGCATTAGTTGGAGCCTGGCAGGGCGTGGTCTGCTCTTTGGACCTGAGGTCTTTCCCATTTTCCAGCCCCATAGGCATCCTGGGGCACTCCATCAGCTCCTGTATAGGGTGGAGAATATATGTGGCTGTGCCTCAGGGCTTAAAATTGTAGCAGTTGAAAAGCCTTTAGAGTGAATTATTAAATCTAAACCAGAGCCTCTTGGCTTCCTGTGCTTGACTTGGAGTCTGTTCCATTATGGTAGTTTTTACAAAACACTTCTGAATGAGAAATACATTCCAAATCTCTTTTTTTGCCCCCCTCTCCTGCCAAACACCACCAGGAAACAGAATCTGGTTATTTCAGTTAGAATATATTAATCCTGACCCTCTCCAGCCCTTGGGGCTTTTCAGGTTAGGCCCACACATCTTCTATTTTTACTCTAGTCTAAACTGTGGTCATATGGATGGCAAAATAAATACTAGAATATTTTAGTTCAGGAGGGAGAGAGGCAGCAGTGCTTATAATAACATGGCAGCGAACCTCTCTCTTCCCTCTGTTTGATATTCCAAAAAAGGAAGAAAGCGCCACTCGGAGCACATCTGTAAGTCATGAACATTTTCCTTTTCTGTGTCATGCATAGTCAACATAACCCCCCTCCCCGCGCCGCCCAGGCGTTGCTTTAATATCCTTTGCTCCGTAAGAGCCCTAGTTTTGGTGCCAACAAATTTAATTCAAGACCAAGGTGACTTACCTTCTCTCTTTGGACCAAGAATCCGAACCCTTTCTAAAGTGAGAAGTTGTGGTGTGTTCTGCCCTTATCCCCCACTGCCCACCCCTCACCCCCTACCTCCTTTTTGACATCCATGACGCCTGAAGAGGAAGACTGGTTTTGTTTACATTTGAAAAGACCCTGATGCTGGAGAAGATTGAAGGCGGGAGGAGAAGGGGACGTCAGAGGATGAGATGGTTGGATGGACTGACTCGATGGACATGAGTTTGAGTAAGCTCCGGGAGTTGGTGATGGACAGGGAGGCCTGGCGTGCTGCAGTCCATGGGGTCGCAAAGAGTCAGACATGACTGAGCAACTGAACTGAATTGAACTGAATCCTAGGAAGAAAATTTTTTTAAAAAAATGGATTGAATTTCACAATATAGATGTTTCGAAACTCAAAAGTTACAAAAGGACATAAAGTGAAAACTCTCTCCAGGTGAGAGATTTTGCATTTAATTAGTTGACCCTGTAATTTTCTCTAGGTGACAAAGCATAAAGTATGTCAAGAATTTAGGTGCAAGGTTTAGATTTCTTTCTACTCAGCTTGGTTGACGGCTTTTCTTTGTGAAATGGTGGCCTATACAGACTGAGGACTGTGGAACAGGGGGCTTTGTAGAGTGATATGGCAGTGATATGATTATTGGCAAGGGAGCATAGTCTTGCATACTGGCAAGGGAGTGTCCGTAATCAGGGCCATTTGTTGTTACCAAGGTCTAGTTTAAAGAGAAATGGGACCGAGGCCCTGAATCCTGCCTGTTCTCTGTCGTAATGATTGTGGGTGGGGGTGGGGCTGTAGAGGAGAATTGCATCCTTCAGTTAGGTAAGCATACAGGGGCTTCTGGGTCCTCCTATTTGAGATGTTGGTTTAAATTTACCCACCAAGCCACTTACTGAGCCAGGACCATACTGTAGACTCAATAGACAAACCCTGTAGGAAGAAAAATAATGTTGAAGCAGCTACACCAACATACCTATGGTGAGACATCTTTTGTGACAATGACACGAATTCTATTGAATCATAAATAATACATTGAGTTGAACCAAGTAATCCTTTGGTCAGATTTTTTTGCTGTTGTTTTTCTTAACATGCTGATTGTTGGGCTGAGCATTTTATTAGAGAAAGATTTTGTTTGAGCTTTGTTGGCTAGAAAATCGAAGTGCTTTGACCTGCATTCTGTTCTTTTTTTTAAACAAAGAAGAAAATTTCTACTCTGAAGTACACTAACTCAGTGTTACTTTTTAAAACACTTTTCAGCCATTCCGATGTGCTCCAGAGACTAGTGTTGTGCCCGGCTCGTTGGAGGCATTCTTAATGAGTTGGTGAATTTTTCTAAAGTCATCCTTATCTTTCTGTTAGTCCTCCTCACAATATAAGGCTAAATTCCATTGCCCTTTTCATAAGGAGAACTTGTAAAATTCATGGATTGAGTTTTCCCTGATGTGTGGTAACCGGGTAACTTGTTTAAAATATGTGGTTATTTTCTTTCACCCAATGGCTTTAAGCTTGCTTTCAGCCTTTCAGAAAAATGTGACCTCTGCTACTCTTTGTTGAACCTTTACCCATATGCTGGCTCTCAAGCAGTGGGAGATACAGAAAACACCAGACCTGCTCCTCGTTCCTCAGCCTCTTCAAGGAATGTACATTCTAAGGGTTGAGGTAAGATTACCACATCCAACAGGAAAATCTGCCATGACTAGTAAATTCTGAATGAGTGGTTCAGACCTGCAGGATTGTAAGTAGTTACTTGTAGGAATTCTATCATGCTTTGGTTTGTTTCAAAAGGTTCATGGAACTAGTTGAATTTTTTCACAGTTGCTGATGTTCGGACTCTCTTAGAGTTTATTTTTTGATGTGACATTTTTCTGAGCAGCCCAGTCATCTTTTTGCTTCATACTTCACACCCAAATGTGATTCTGCCTTCATAAACCTGATTTTTTTCTTTCCAGAATTGGGTTTATTTTCCTAATAGACACAAGTAAATAATTTAAATTTCCCCTTAATGGAAGGCAAGCTGAAGTGTTTCTTAAAGTTAGAGGCTAGCTTTGTATGTAATTAAGGACCTTTTTGAAGCAGGTCTGAGCTAAAGATCTTTCTTAAGGATTTCTTAAGTAGGAATTTAAGAATCTGCTTTCATGTGTGACCTCAGCTTCTGTATGAGTTACACACAGGATGGTAGAATAAGTCTAGGCCATTGTTAGATAGCGGAGCATTTTCTGTAAACAAGTCCTTAGAATAAGTGCTTGGTAAATACAGTAGCACTTGCCGGTAAATATATAATGCAGTCACATCTCACACATGTTCAGGGACCACAGTACATTTCCCAACAGTAAACAGAGGTTTCTTTCCTTCCATTACATCTTTGATTTGGATGGGACACCTAATAGAGATGAAGGTGTTACTAAAAATGAATGAGTGACTTGAGCTGGCTTCCTTCACAGGGGCAGTGTACAGGATGTTAGGCAGAGAAGAAATTGTTAAGCTAGAATTTTAACTCTTCACGCAGATTTTTCCCGATCTATAATGCCAAAAACACTAGTTCTGAAAGATGTTAAATAGATTTTCGGGGCAGGTGGGGAGAATTTCCATGGCCAAAGTTTGAAAGTGTTGGATCAAGCAGAGTTCAACAGGACTCTTTTATTACAATTCTTCTCAGGGCCTTTATTATGATTACGTGTGAATTACAAGGCGGGGTGGGGGGCAGGGGTAGTGGGCAGGCCAGCAAGGCCAACACTCTCAATGAGCACACACTTTGAAGCCTTGACTTGGACATGAATCCTTGTTCCCCACTTCTGAGCTGTCTGTCTTTGGACAAGCCTCAGTTCCTTGGTTTGCAGTGGAGATTGTTGAGATGATTAAATGTGCCAGTGCTTATAAAACACTTAGCACAGAATGCCTGGCACATAATAAACACTTAGCAGTTAGCTACAGTTAATCCTTTTGAACCCCAGGCTGACTAGCTCTGAGAGCTTCCTGTTGTGGGGCATTACAGTTCAATAGCAAGAGCCCAGAATTAGGCAGCAAACGTTTTGGGCTCCAGGTTGGCCACCAAGTAGACAAGATGATTTTTAAGTGACTTTATCACTGTGGTGTTCTGTGTCTTCACTTTTGAAATAAATAGGTCATCCGGATGCCTATAATGTCCAGTCAAGCTCTAAGATTATAGGTTTCCATGGGCTCTACCTAAGCCAGAGTTGGCAAGTTCATCTTAAGGGCAAGTGTATCATCTCTATGGGAATATGTAGGGGAAAATTTTAATTATTATTTCATTTACAGTGTGTGTTAACTAGTAATAAAATAGTTTATTAAGTCATCTCTGGAAAAATAAGCTAGAGTTACAGCCAGTTTGGTGCTTTGTGGTCACTATAAAAGTAAATAAACATTTGAGTCTTTGAGTCCAAGTCAGGACTGAATGTGCCTTTATGCTAAAACTAAGAAACGTCATCCAGGTGCTTGTTTTCTATTATGTGATTCAGAGTGTCATACCAGGCCACACAAATATTTAACTTTTATGTCTGAAGGCTAACTTTCTGAAGGTTGGGTTTGGGGTGGTGGTATCCGTAAATAGACTTTCTACTTTCTGACTTTGCTATCAGCCTAAGTTTCCACTACGTGTGCGTGCATGCTAAATCACTGCAGTTGTGTCCAACTCTTTGCAACCCTATGCACTGTAGCCCGCCTGGCTCCTCTGTCCATGGGATTCTCCAGGCAAGAATACTGGAGTGGGTTGCCATGCCCTGCTCCAAGGGATCTTCTCGAACCAGGGGTCGAACCCACATCTCCTGCAGCTCCTGCAGTGCGGGTGGATTCTTTACCACTGAGCCACCAGGGAAACCCAAGTTTCCACCATAAGGTGAATTTAACACCTGCTGCTTTGAGCTTTAATTATCTTGACCACTGTTTATCACTTGCACTAGTTTAAGGCACTTAGAGGACATCCATCTAGTAGATAAGGCAGTGTATCTTTTAAGGAAGACCTTAATTTCTAAATAACAGATTTCCACCCTGGCAGTTTGAAACATGATATTTGCCGATATAAGCTTTACCTCATAGTAAAAAAAACCAGCAAGTAGATTTATTCAGTTGCCATCTCACAAATTTTCTTTGCTGAGACAATGGGAAGATTTGTGATATTTCTTATTTTGAGATTAGTGCACTTGTGGTCTTCTATGCACCAAACCAGCATTTTCTCTGTTCATTTTTATTACAAACATCATATATGTTTGGGCTGAACTGTTCTGTCAGAATATTGGTTTTCATCATCCTCAGGTACGCAAGCCCCTCAATTTTCTGTCCTTGGAGGAGTTTATTTCCTCTTAGGGGTTTTGTATAAAGTAAATTGATGTCACCAGGTCTGAGTGGAGATTTTTTGTTGTTTTTGATTTTTGTGTGTATGTGTCATGGAACCTGGGGTTTGGGTGGAGGAAGTGGCAGTAACTGACTGGAAATGCAGGTGAGGTCTTGTGGTAGAAGAATGTCTTTCAAGGCCAAGGAGTTTTTATTTTTATCCAGTGGAAGATAGGGAGCCAAGAAAGGGTTTTTATCAGCAGGGGAGCATTGTGGTCATGTTTAAGAATGGTCCCTCAGCAGATGATGGATTCGAAGACAAAGCCCTGAGGGTGGCTGAGGAAGGAGGCCCAACGTGGCGGCGCGGTTGCTGCAGTTTGAAGGGTAGGGAGAGCGGTAGAGTTGGGAGACGAAGGTAGATTTTGCCGGCCGTCAGGCATCAATTACCTCCTCTGTGGAGGTGACTCAGGGCTCGGGTTCGTGGCTGAACCTCCTGTGGCCGCTCTTCCTCCTGGTTGTACCTCGTTACTTCCCACATCTTTCCTCTGCTTCCCTGCAGCATGTCTCACGTCAGCTGAGGGGAGACAGGTCTGAAAGACCAGCTTTGTTTTTCTTCCAGCGTGTACTTGGAGCCCTGTTAGCCAACACGATTGATGCTGCCCCTTGGTCACGGGCTGTCCCGAATGAAACCAGCTCGAGAGGAAATCCTGCCGTCGGACTGGGCCTCTGCACGTTTCCTCCCCGTTGCTTTCTTTCATGCAGCGGCTCGTCTCATCGAACATGAGAGTGTTCTGTGTGTCTAGGGGTTTTCTGCTCAGTGAGGCAAATCACAGTTGGCTGGTGGAGAAGCCGTAGTCTTGAGTCACCCCTTTTCTTGGCTTTTGAAAGATGCGTGTCTCGCCCCCAGGGAATGTGAGTGCAGAATTCATTTCCCTTTCTGGGCATGTTAACTGCAGCAATCCTCTCTGTACAGAGAGTGGAGTCTTCACCAAAGGAATTGTCATGTTTGCAAAGATTTTTTTTTTGTTTAGAAGAAAAGACAGTGGAGGTTTTCTTCGAGCGTTATCTGCTACCGTGGGAAAAGAAGCCTGCTTATTTGAGATCAGACTACGGAAGGTTGTGTGTGTGTGTGTGTGTGTGTGTGTGTCTGTATGTGTGAGTGCGCATCTGCTAAGCTGCTTCAGTTGTATCTGACTCATTGCAACCCTATGGACTGTACCCACCAGGCTTCTCTGTCCATGGGATTCTCCAGGCAGGGATACCGGAATGGGCTGCTATGCCCTCCTCCAGGGGATCTTCTCAACCCAGGGATCGAATGTGCAGCTCCTGCGACTCCTGCACTGGATTTTTTTTACTGCTGAGCCATCAGTGAAGCTCTCTATGGAAGGATGGATATTGGCAATTCCTCTTAGGCGCTTGGTGCCCCTGACATGAGAGCAGGAGATAATGTTTAGTGTGATGTCATAATTATTTGTACCACAACAGACAGTGGAGGAACAAATCCTTTTAGCTGCCCTTGAGCACATTAAATGTCCCCTCCGCCCCAGGACTGCCCTGGAGCCTCGCAGAGCCCAAGGGGCTGAGGGGGTGCCAGCTTCTTTAGGTACATCCTGAGTCCAAGTCTTGTAGCATTTCAGGTCCCACAGTCTTCTCCTAAGGAGCTGGCTGTCATAGAGAAGTGAGTTGCTTGTCAAGCCAGTCTGTGTGGTTGAGTCATGAGGTGGCCACAGTCCTCTGGGAGATGTGTTTTGGCCCATCAGCCTGTGCATGAGACAGAGGTGCCCGTCTAGCAACTGGGTCACCTAATGAATAGACTTGCAGTTTATAAGTAGGGACTAAATATTTCGTGTGGCCCATGCCACCTCCAACTTCTTTGACAGAGCCAAGAGGAAAAAATCATTCAGTGTTGAGAAAAGGCAAACAGGTTTCTGCTTTTAAGCTCAAGATTGCGCAAATAGGTCCCTGTCCACGTGTATAGTTTGGGACCGATGATCTCCGAGGCTTCGGATGGAAAGATGTCAACTGTAGAAGTCCTGAGGATCTTGTGACATGTGTTAACTCTGAAGCCTGAGTCAAAGTCCAGTTTGTTTTAGGTAATCTCAGTCAGCAAATATTTATTGAATCCCCATGCCTTCCGAGAGGGCCAGAGAACTCAGGTCACTGAGGCCCTGCCTTCTCCAAGTGTGCTCTGCTGCGGGGCCTCAGAAAAGTGCTCATCAGACAATTAACAATAACACCAAGCCTTTGTCTTAAATTGTTCACAGGCAACAAAATCCAAAATAGTAGTTTCTAACAAGGGGACATGGAAAGTCTGAAAAAAACAGAGCCTGTTTTGTTGACTGGACTTGAGAGAAAGAATAAGAGGGCCCTGCTGATGGAATTCATAGGGCAAAGTTTAGCACACGCAGGACAGCAAACAGCCCGCGTGGTGTTTGCTGAGCACCCTCTGCCCACCAGATACTGTGATCGTGGGGGGCTGGGTGAACCGAGGATGTGTGAAGCACAGTTCCTGCCCTCGTAGGAGCTAAGAGACTGCCAGGGTCAGTGACGCCGATGGGGGGCTGTGGAACCCACGGCTCCTGGTACTGTAGGTTCACGAGCTTTGGGAAACCCGGCCGGGTCTAGTAAGAGCCTTGGAGACTGCCATCATGCAGCATGGCCTCAGAGGGCAGAGTTAAGCTCTGACTGTTCTAGGAAAATTCCAGCACACTCTTGTCTCAGGGTGGTCACTCCGTGCCTGCCGGCCAGGCCACTGGGAAACCTGTCCCTGATTAAGGTCCCAGTCCTCAGAATGTGCCGGCGTGGCCGCTTAAACAACGTGGGCATCCGTGCCTTCACGGTAGTTGTCACTGAGGCCTGGAGGACACCGGCTTGGGTTTAGGACACTTCAGTCTCTCCAATCAGCTGTCGAAACCTGAGGGAAGGAAGTGATGTCATGGTGGGGTGGCTCTGGCGTCCTCTTTGGAAGGTTCCAGTCCAGTGACAGCTGGAGCAGAAGAAGGCTTTATTTTATCAATAAAAGGGTATCTGATGAAAGCCACTGTAATGAGGGAAACATTTTTTTGTCATTCCTGTTAAGAACAAACATTCCATTTGATTTTTTAGAAAATAGGACAATAATGAGTGCTGCCTTTTTCCAAACACAAGTGTTTTTTAGCGGCTGACAGGCTGCTGTGTTTGTTTCTGGGCTTTCATGAGATACTGGTGGTAAAATATCAATTTACTGAAACCATTTAAGAAAAATTATACGTCTACTCAGCCTCCACTTCATGTGAGTGACTCTCTTGGCAGGATTAGGTTGAATTTTAATACTAAAACTCTTACTGAAGAACTAAGAAGCTGTGGAACTGGTCGACTTAGTGAATGATCCCTTTCCCTATTCAGCGTGTGATTTGCTATTACCCAGTGCCAGGAATATAAAAAGAATGCGCTTGTGTGGGTTTATCTGCATTTGTCATTAAGGCTCCACTAAGCCTGTGGGCCCCAGATGTGGCTCGCGGTGGGCTGTTGCCCCGGTCCACAGCCTCGTGGGCTCTGATCCTGGCGGGGTGTGGTGCTGGCCTCTGCATGGCCCCCGAGAGCTCCTGGCCGTGATGGTGCCTCTCTGAGTGTGGCCGGGCCTGTAAATGTCCAAAGGACCTTGATGCATCCCTGGGAGGTGATTTTGCCCAAGCACCCTAATACATCCCCAAGGAAGTCTTAAATGAGTTAACTGTCTTGTAACTTTTCCAATCAAGGAGCCTCACAGTGACTTTGGGAAAGCAGATGGCTCCAGCTAGCACTGGGGCCACTGGAACTCAGACAGCTTTAGTGGGAAGTGAGGAAATAAGCCTGTGGGTAGGTGCTTCTGAGGCATCTTGGGTCCACTGGGTTAGACTCCGTAAGCTTCCTCAGGAGCATTGTCTGTGGTCAGCCCTTGACATCATGCGACTTGTCAGGGTGTGCCGAGGAAAGGAAGGGACAAAAATGTCGGTTTAGAGGAACGGGAAAGAGGGACAGGTAGTCACTGAGGTATAAGCCTGAACAGTGAGATGAACGAATAAACTCATTTCCTAATTTCTCACCATCCTAAACCCCTTCTCTTTCCTTTCTCAGCGGGCAGAGCTGACATCTGATAAAGACATGTACCTTGACAACAGCTCCATTGAAGAAGCTTCAGGAGTGTATCCTATTGATGATGATGACTATGCTTCTGCATCAGGCTCGGGTAAGGCCAGCTACATCCACACTCATCTCTGTTCTCCGTGTTTGTGTATGCACGTGTGCACACACACACTCTTACACACACATACACTCACACTCTACTGGAACGTGCTTCAGGGAAACAGGCAGGAGGCATCATTGTTAAGGGCACACTCTGTGGAGTCACAGTGCCTGGGTGTGAATTCTAGCTCCCAGCTACTTGAGCTGTGAGATCTTGGGAATATATTTAATTTGGCTCAGTTTCCTCATTTATAGAATGGAAGATAATAATAATCCCTCCCACATAGGGTTGTCATGAATCTTAAGGGGTTGATGCATCTGTAGCTCCTAGAGCTTGCTACTTGGCATGTAGGCAGTGTTCTATCAACATTGTCAGGGTGATGTCATGAAAACCACCCTTCAATACGAGTTTCATAGAACCGCCAACCTTACCTTAAAGCTTATAGGTGAGACCAAGAAGAGTTACACTTTCTTACTACTAGTGTATTGCTCAAAAGTAGGAGGGAGCATGTAGCAGCCAAGTAAAATGATTGTACACTGATATCTTCAACTCCTGTGATGGATCAGTTACCTGTTACTTCAGTAATGCCTCGTAACAAGCCATCCCAAAGTGTAGTGGCTAAAAACAACAGTCATTTTGTTTTGCTCCTTAGTCTTCAGGGTGGCAGTTTAGGTGGCCTGACTGGGCTCTTTCCCGTGTCAGTGGTCAGCTGCAGGTTGAGTTTGCTGATCTTGCTGGGCTCTGTCATATCTGTGGGGTAGCCGGGCAGACGTGGCTCTGGTCATTGTGGGCTCTCCTTCTCCAGAAGGCCAGCCATTTGTCCACAGGGAGGAGACAGAGATCCCAAGATAGCAAGTAGGAGTGTGCAAAGGCTCTTGAAGTCAAGACTTAGAATGGGCACAATTTCACTGCCACGTTTGATAGGTCAAAGCCAGTCATGGGCCCAGCCCGGACGAAGGGAGCTGTAGGGTTGCCACAGTGCAGAGGAAAACACTACAAGGAAGATGAAGGATTTGATCATTTTGCAATCAATTTCCTATACCTGGGACATGTTTCACCTGTGCCAGGATTGGCTCCCAGGAAACTGAGAAAGAGGAGGAGTTTGTGCATGTATTAATGATCAGATCAGGAAGGTAAGGTCAGCAGCATGCTAGGGAGTCTTATCCAGGATCTTCCTTGATTTGAATTTCATTTTACATTCAACATTTGGTAAAAGTCCGTATAGTCAAAGCTATGGTTTTTCCAATCGTCATGTACAGATGAGAGTTAGACCATAAAGAAGGCTGAGCATCAAGGAATGGATACTTTCAAGCTGTGGTGCTGAAGACTCTTGGGAGTCCCTTGGACAGCAAGGAGATCAAACAAGTCAATCGTAAAGAAAATCAATCCTGAATATTGATGCTGAAGCTGAAGCTCCAATACTTTGACCACCTGATGTGAAGAGCCAACACATTGGAAGAGACCCTGATGCTGGGAAAGACTGAGAGCAGGAGAAGAGGACGACAGAGGATGAGATGGTTGGGTCGGTCCATTGGACCGACTCAATGGACACAACTTTGAGCAAACTCTGGGAGATAGTGAAGGATAGGGAAGCCTGACATTCTTCTGTGCATGGGGTTGCAAAGAGTCAGACATGAGCTAGCAACTGAAAAAATGCTGAATGTAGATGTCTCACAATCAGATCAGCATGGGCTTTAGAATAACCCAGAGCAAATTAAAATTGTGTCTTTGGGAGAGATCTAGCTATATAAGAATGAGTATCTTAGGTTGGAGAATGGCAAGTCTGAGAGAGACAAGAAGGGTTGTAGCCGACCTAGATAACAGTGAGCTTACAACGCAGTCCTCATGTAAAAATAGCCCTAGTTATTCTGGGGAGAGTGATATATATCACACACGCAGGATGAGTGTGAAAAGTTGTTCTCCGTAGCCCACAACTCTATTAATATTGTTCACTCATGGCACCTCTTTTTTTTTGTTAACACCTCAAAAGTGCTTTGTAACTGTCTTCTTCAAAATGTCTCAGGAAATATACCTATATATACATTTTGGTCCTCATTTCACAGATCTTAGAATCTGAGAGTTGTCAGAGACTTGTAGAGGTTGTCCAAGTCATTTTTCTGATTTCTGCTAAGATTGTCCTTAAGTTTAACATAAAGAATGCAGATTCAGTCCTGCTCCTCTGGAAGCCCTCATGTCCCCCATCCGGGTGGAAGGGGATTGAAGTGGTTGTTTGAAATCCTGAACCACTCATCAGACAGATCGAGCTCAGACTTAAATGTGGGCCCACATTGCTTCTGCCTTGGCTACAACCTTGGGCAGATCATTGCTGCAAAGAAGTGTAATGTTCTGGATTTTGGAAACCTCCTTGCACTGTACTGGGGGTGTTGATTTTCAGCTTAAAGTTAGCAGAAGCTATAACTAAAATTTGTAAAGCCCTTTACTTATTACTTATTTACTGCATGTCAGACTCTGTTCCTAGTCTTATAGCATCTCTATAAAGACAGATTCTGTTATCTCTGTTTTTCACAGGAGAAAATCTAAGGCCTGAGGAGATTGAATAGCTTGTCTCAGATCACACTGTTGGAAGGAAGTGGAGCTGGGCCAGGGGCCAGGGAGCTGGGCTGGAGAGTGTGTCCTCTTCACTCCTTCGCTCTGCTGCCTCCTTGTGTCCTGAAACCCCGCTCTAGAATGAGGAGACCCTGCCTCGCTGACGCACAGCCCCTGGTGGAGACGGGGATCTCCTGGGTTTTGGCCAGCGTTCCCTCTGTTCTCACTGTCACACCGTTCCGTAGAGGAGCACAGGGACTGCAGGCATGGCCCGAGACCCAGAGGGTACCTCCCAGGGGAGAAGGTAGATCATCCTCATACTATATATGTTGAAAACTTCAACCATCCACTTAAACGTTTCATGGACATTCACTGTGTGCCAGATGCTTGACCATATTCTTTGGACACAGAGATGAAAGACTAGGTCTTTGTCCTCAAGGAACCAAGAGTCGATGAGAAAAATGTAGAAATGAGAAAAAAAATTAATTGTTACACTATGTCATGGATGATATAACCTAAGAAGGTGCTGTACATCAAAAGTGTAAGAGTTAAATGCAGAGTTCTGGATAAAGGTGGCGGATTGAAGGTATATACCTCCCAAGACCCAACCAAGCTGACCATAAACGAATTGGGCCTAAACTCATGAGGACAAATGGATCAGTATAGGAGCCAAAGGCCACAATGTTTTGAAAGCTGGGAGGCAGATGGGCTTGTAGTAACAGACTTGGCAGACGTGAGAAAGCTGAGTTAGCCAGCTGTGGGGTGCGGAGGGGGGCAGGGGTGGGGAGAGCAAAGAAGCAAGCTAATTTATACGGCAGAGTCCCCACGGGGCCCTAGAATTCACGCCACTAGATGGAAGGTGAAGATGGTACTAAACTCAGGATGACTGACTGAAAGTTTAAGAAGAAAGGAGATTTCCCACCTGAAACTATCACAACATTATTAACCAACTATACTCCAATACACAATAAAAAGTTAAAAAAAAGAAAAAGTAGATTCCCTAATTCCTTCCCATCAGAATGCAGCAAAAGGATTAATGCTTCTGACCTGAGAAGAAAACTGGAGGTTTGTTATCTGGAGAGGAAAAACAGAGGGTCTTTGGACTAGAAATGTACCAGGCACATTTGGGGATGGGGGCCCCACGTTGGAAACAGAGAGAACAAGTTCTGAGATTAATGCTTAGGCTAGTGCAGAGATTTTCCAAGTTATCTTCTCCCAGTCGGTTCCCAGAACTTGGCCTTCTCCCTCTCTAGGGACTTGAACCAACTCGAAGGAAATAACTCTAAAATACTGACATTGGCATTTGTGATAGACTTCTGTGTGCTCAGAGCTTCTAGTCGGCTGCTCAGCCTCTCCCTCTTAAGTAAGAGAAGACAACCAAGGCTCCCTGGACATTTACAGGAGGACTTCTGAAAGACAGAGACCTTCCTATAGCCCCAAATTGGAAGAGAACAGAAAAACTTACTAAATTTGGAGAGATAAGGTGCTTTAATGTTGAAACAAGAAGAGGATACTATAAAAAAGGAACATTGTAAGAGTGCAAGAGTCCTTGGAGAGTGAAATAGTCATGTCAGAAATGAACAAATCATTAGGAGATGAGATAATACGCAGATATTTACTCAATTCATTCAACAAGTATTTAACAATGACCCACAACGTGGGGGAATAGACACCATTCTAGGTGCTAGGGACACTTTAGTAAATAAAATCTAATGATGCTTTCTCTGATGGTAGAATAATTTTATTTATTCCTTCCTATATTCTCTATTTCCCAATTTCATCTGTGAAAAAACTGCATTATTTTTTTAAAAGATGTATTTCTTCAGTAAGTAGAAGAAAATGTTATTTTTTTTAAAAGAAGAAACTCAGTGAACAATGGAAGCAGATAAAAATAGTTCCATGATGGAGAAAGAGAGGATGACACTGATTTTAGGAATGAGAGTTTAAGCAGGAGAGTTTCCAAGGTGGAAACAGGCTTTGGACTCAAGTCTAAGCTGTCTCAGGCAAAGAGGACAGTGAGAGCTGAAAGTCAGGGGTGAGGGAGATGTGATCAGTGGGGTCCCCAGATTTCTGGTTTGGGTAAGAGGGTCAATATTTTTAATAAAGATGATAAATGCAGTGGAAGAGCCACCTGAGGTGGGTCACTCATCTAATTTAAGAAGAGCTAACTTGAGAGAATTTTCTACTTTACAAAATCTCTTCTTTCACAACGAATTCTCCAAACTCCTAATTTGGTGATTCATATTTGTAACTGTTGTAAGCCAAGAGAGCCTCGAAAACCTTTAATTGAAAATTTTTCTTTTCTCATTGAATTTTTCTCCTAAGATGCAAATCAGTCATATTATGTATAAAATTTTGATGGAAAATCAGGGAAGCTGATATGAGAGAGCAGTGTATTTGGACCCATCATTATTAATGATTTACATTTATGTAGGACTTCCCTGGTGGCTCAGATGGTAAAGTATCTGCCTACAACGCGGGAGACCCAGGTTCGATCCCTGGGTGGGGAAGATCCTCTGGAGAAGGAAATGGCAACCCACTCCAGTACTCTTGGCTGGAAAATCCTATGGAGGGAGGAAAGTGGTAGGCTACAGTCCGTGGGGTCTCAAAGAGTTGGACACGACCGAGCAATTTCACTTCACTTCACATTTATGTAACATTTTGTATACACAGAATGCTTTCAAATATATATATATATCATGTTTGCATCTCTGAAAATTACTGGTTGTTATCCCCATTTTACTGATGAAGAAACTAACTCAAGCATTATTTGTCCAAGGACACAAAGATAATAAATGCCAGAACAAGTACTAAGTTTGTTTAATGCCAAATCCCATATTTATTTCAATATACCCTTCACCATTTTTTTTCTGAATAATGAGTGTACATGCTGGAGGAAATCAATATATTAAAATATTTAAAATGAGTCATATTCATAGCTTTGTACTTTTACTAGTATCTTACCTCATATTTTTTGAACTGCTTGTTATTTTAACATGATTCCATGTGGAGTCTGGGGCTATTCATCATTTTTTCCTGTCTGAGGAAGCAGGTTAGTTTGAGTTACAGACTTTGAATTTTTTGAGTTGTTATAAGTTTGACAAATGATCAACTTAAAAAGAATGTTGTATTTGAACGTGAACAATTCTCAAATGTTTTTGTAAAAAGGCAAAATGAACAAACAAAAAGACATAGTACCCAGTTGGAAGTCAGTGGTTAGTCCTTACCACACAGATACTGGGTCAGCGCCTGGAGGTGTTGGGATTTTGTTAGACATTCTGTTGGAGAGCCAATCAGATCCAGTCCCTCAGCCATAGGAAGCTTCGGTCCCTCGTCCCTCAGGGGAAACTTTAGTCAGTCATCACACAAACAAATGCATTGTTGCAAACTTGTGATAAATGCAGTCTTAGGGTAAGAAAGGTGGTACTAAATAAGCAGGTGATGAAGACTAATGTGGAAGGGAGGCCTTCTCCAAGGAATGACATTTGTGCTGAAATCTAGAGGTGAGGTTTAGAAATTAACTAGACAAAGACTTCTGGCCAAAGATCAGGGGACCACAGCTGCAGTCTAGGGGATAACAGGATAAATGATGCTGAAGGAAACTAGAAAGGTAGGCCAGGACTGGACTACACAAGAAGAGGCGGTGGTATTTTATATTCACCTCGAGAGCCGTGGAGTGCCGCTGTTACAGTTTTTTGTTTTTTTTTAATTTTATTTTATTAGTTGGGGGCCAATTACTTCACAACATTTCAGTGGGTTTTGTCATACATTGACACAAATCAGCCATAGAATTTACAGTTTTAAAGAGGAGAATGATGGGATTGCAGCCCATCTGTGCACAGTGGGCTGGAAGGAAATGAGGAAGAAGGGAGGTCCAGTGATTGATGGGAAGATTGATGAGGGTGGTAGCCCTGGAACTATAGAAAGATGTTAAGAGTGGAGACGTAAAAAGAAGGTAAAATCCATAGAACTGGGTGATGGATTCAATGTGGTGGTGAGGAAGAGGGGAGGGAGCCAGAGCTGTGAGTTACAGGAACAAAGGATTCCACTCACTGCCAGATAATATGAGGAGAAAAGACTGCATTTGTAGAGGGAGAGGCAGGGAAATCATGAGTTCTAGTTTTTTAAAATTTTGTTGAAGTATAGTAGATTTACAGTATTGTGTTAATTTCTGCTGTATGACAGTTATTCAGTTGTGTATATTTTTTTCAATATTCTTTTCCGTTATGGTTTATCACAGGATATTGAATATAGTTCCCTGTGCTCTACAATATGACTTTGTTGTTTATCCATTCTATGTATGATAATTTGCATCTGTTAATCCCAAACTTCCAGTCCTTCCTTCCTTACCTCCTCTCCCCTGGCAACCACAGGTCTGTTCCACGAGTTCTATTTTGAATGTGACGGAGATGTATTTACTACCCTTGAGTCATTCAAGTGAAAATGCCAAGTAGGCTGGTGGATATGTAGGTCTAAATTTTGGAGGAGGATAGAAGGGAACCACTTGGGTTAGCTTGGGTTTCATTTGTATTTAGATGTAACAGAAGCCATGGGTGAGAGAGAAAGTGTAGAGTAAGGTGCAGCCTAGGGCTCAGCCTTAAGGAACCTTTCATATTTTGTGGCCAGGTGGAGGACAATGAATCTGCAAAGGAGACTTAGAAATAGCCAGAGAGTTGAGGGGTAAGTCAGGAAGTCAAAGTAATAGAAACCCAAAGGTAGTGTATCACAAAGGAGGTGGGAGTTGACAAGCGTCCAGTGATACTAGGAGGGTCAATTAGATGAGGACCACTCTGGAAAATGCCACTGGATATGGTATGTGGAGGGGAATGGTGACCTTAACAAAAACAGTTAAGTCACCAGCAGTGTGGTGACAGGGGACATTTGACTAGGGGGAGTAGAGCAGAGAGTGGGATAGGTGGTGTGGGAGGAGCTGGTGAGTCTGCACAATATCACTGAGGCTGTCTGACTATGAATAGGGGAAGTGCAGCAGCTCACTCAGATAAAGTTGGTGTTCCCTTTTCGTGTTGTTGTGATGGAAAATGGAAAATATAGCATGTTTCAGCATAGAAGGGAAGCAGTCTCTTGAGGAGGAGAGACTGAACACACAAGTAAAAGAACGGCTACTTGAGGGTCTTCCCTGGTGGTCCAGCAGTTAAGAATCCACCTTGCAACGCAAAGGACATCGGTTTGATCCCTGATTGGGGAGCTAAGACCCCACGTGCCGTGGAGCTGCTAAACCCATGCGCTGCAACCAGAGAGCCCAGGTGCGGCAACTACTGAGCCCACAGGCCACTACTGGAGAGTCTGTGTGCCACAATGAAACATCCCTCATGCCACAGCTAAGACCTGATGCAGCCAAATAAATAAATTACTTTTAAAAGGGCTACTTGAGAACATTCAGGATAATAATAATATAGAAAAAAAATGCCAGGCTCCCCACAGATCCACTTTGAAGTCACTTCTTTATTGCTCTGAAGACTGCAGGAAGGTTTATGCTGAGTTCCTGAGAAGCAGGTATTGTGAAAAAACATGACTCTGTCATGGTCAGCTTTAGACCACATAGCCTGATACTGTAGAATTCTGTGTCGTGACTCATGTGCTTAGCTTGCCTTTGCTTATTCTTCCAGGAGCTGATGAGGATGGAGAGAGTCCAGAGCTGACCACGTCTCGGCCCATTCCAAAGATACCGTTCACTAGTAGTGCTCCGAGAGTGGAAACCACAACGCTGAGCAAGATACAGGACAAGATCGCTGCTCAGACAAAGGTGTGTTTTATTTCGCATCACGTCATCAGGTTATTGTCAATGTGCCTTTTAAAAAAATTGTACAGAATGTTCCTTTTAAGAGGCACCTTTTAAAACTGTGTAAGGACAACTGGTCTTTTCATTATGTTGTAAATGGCTCCTCCTTACTCTTCATGATCGTTTTGACATTTGCCACCTACTGCTTTTTTGTTGTTGTTGTTAAATAGGCTTTGCTTTTCAAAGCAGTTTTAGGTTCACAGCAGAATTGAGTGGGAAGCACAGAGAGTTTCTGTATATACCACCTGCCCCCACACATGCTCAACAACCCCCCCCCCCCCCACTGTCAACATCCTGTGACGGAGAGGTACACTTGTTACAACTGATGAATCCACATTCAGTTCAGTTCAGTGGCTCAGTTGTGTCCAACTCTTTGTGACCCCGTGGACTGCAGCACGCCGGGCTTCCCTGTCCATCACCAACTCCTGGAGTTTACTCAGACTCATGTCTATCATGTCAGTGATGCCATCCAACCATCTCATCCTCTGTCAACCCCTTCTCCCGCCTTCAATCTTTCCCAGCATCAGGGTCTTTTCCAAAATGAGTCATTTCTTCTCATCAGGTGGCCAAAGTAATGGAGTTTCAGCTTCAGCATCAGTCCTTCCAATGAACATTCAGGACTGATTTCCTTTAGGATGGACTGGTTGAATCTCCTTGCTGTCCAAGGGACTCTCAAGAGGCTTCTCCAATACCACAGTTCAAAAGCATCAATTCTTCAGTGTTCAGCTTTCTTTATAGTCCAACTCTCACATCCATACATGACTATTGGAAAAACCATAGCTTTGACTAGACAGACCTTTGTTGGTAAAATAATATCTCTGCTTTTTAATATGCTGCCTAGGTTTGTCTTAGCTTTTCTTCCAAGGAGCAAGAATCTACATTGTCAGGTCCCAAGTTTAACTTAGGGTTTGCTTACCATGATGTATTACATTGTATGGGTTCTGACACATTTCTAATGGCCGTGTATCCACCATTAGTGTAGCCTACAGAATAATTGCACTGTCCTAAAAGTCCTCTATCCCCCTACATGTTTGTTCCTCCTCCCCTCCCAGCCCCTAGAAACCACTGATTTCTTTTACTATCTCCGTAGTTTGTGCCTTTCCAAAATGATGCACAGTTAGAACCATGTAGTATGTAGTCGTTTCAGATTAGCTTCTTTCACTTAGTAATATGCATTTACAGTTCTGCCATGTCTTTTCATAGCCTAATGGCTAATTCTATTATTTTTATCACCCAGGCCTAGCTTATAAACAAATCTTTTTTACAGGGTTCTTCTTCTTAAGGAACTCACAGCCCAGTTAAGAAGCAAAACCTTTTCAGTTTATGTGACGTACATTAAGAAAATTTGTTTTTATTTCATAAAGAATTGGTTGTGAGTCAAAACCATTGTAAACTTTACATCTGCTGAAATAGGTTATGGACTAAGAAGACTCTAGGTACTAATCTCAATAAGTGTTTTCCCAAAGTCTTTTCATATCACCAGTGGTATGTAAACTTCAACTCTTCCAATGATAATAATGGATATGGGTACATCTCTATATTCATTTTGAGAGCTGTCTTATTAAGAAAGGCCAAAGGAAGGTCTTTGACCTTAGAACAGAGCAAAAGTTTCTAATGGAAACTAGGGGACTGGTGATTTTGGCTTTATTAGCATGGTATTGCATTCAGCTGACCAGCTACTACTAGGTAAGCTACTTAAGTTGGAAAATACATGCTACAGCCTGAAGAAGGCTAAAGTTTCAAATCCTGTTGTTGTTCAGTTGCTCAGTCATGTCTGACTCTTTGTGATCCCATGGACTGCAGCATGCCAGGCTTCCCTGTCCCTTCACCATCTCCCAGAGCTTGCTCAGACTCATGTCCATTGAATTGGTAATGCCATCCAACCACCTCATCCTCTGCCATTGTTTTCTTTTCCTGTCTTCAATCTTTCCCAGCATCAGGGTCTTTTCTAATGAGTCTGCTCTTTGCATCAGGTGGCCAAAGTATTGGAGTTTCAGCTTCAGCATCAGTCCTTCAAATGCATATCCAGGACTGATTTCCTTTAGGGTTGGTTTGATCTCCTTGCAGTCCAAGGGACTCTCAAGAGTCTTCTCCAACACCACAGTTTGAAAGTATCAGTTCTTCGGCCCTCAGCCTTCTTTATGGTCCAACTCTCACATCCATACATGACTACTGGAAAAACCATAGCTTTGAATAAACAGACCTTTGTTGGCAAAGTGATGTCTCAAGTCCTAGATCTGGTCAAGTGTCTTAGTTTCTCTGACCCATTTCTCTTGGGTCCTTGGGAAGATTAAATGTGAGGGCATGCAGCATGGCACCTGAGACCTAGCAAGCACTCTGTAAATAGGCCTTCATGGAAGTCGGTTAGAGCAGTAGAGACTGAGGCAGTTCACCAAGGGAAAGTGTGGAGTAACAGCGGCAGGAGACTTCAGACAGTGGAGGATAGCATGCTCCTTAGGAGAACTTGGAATCACAAGTGTCCCTGTTTGGTGATCACCCATCTGTTGGTTAGAAATGAGATGCTGCCAAAGTTTAACAGCAGCCAGGATGTGGAAGACTGTGTCATGAAGGTAGAGACAGGCAGTCTCTGGAGTGAGAAGTGCCCCCTCTGCAGGTAGGACTGCACATGGGCTTCCAGCCCGATGACGCCCCTCCCTTTCCCACAGTGCACTTGTTCTTCCCCTCCCCTTCCCACAGTGCACTTGTTCTTCCCCTCCCCTTCCCACAGTGCACTTGTTCTTCCCCTCCCCTTCCCACAGTGCACTTGTTTTTCCCCTCCCCTTCCCACAGTGCACTTGTTCTTCACTTTCCTCACTAACCTCCTACCCACCCCACTCCCCACACAAGTGCATAGGGTGGTGAGGAACAGAGCTGGTAGGTTTCTTCAGATGTGGAGCAGCCAGGACAGTCCTCTCCAGACCGGAGTGCTATCTGTTGGATGAAGAAGGGCTTGTTACCGTTAGCGGTAGACCAACTTCACAGGCCAGGCGCTAGGAGAAGGAGGAGCTGTGAGCCATGAGGCAGACCCATCTGGCTCCCTGCATGGTAGCTGCTCCAGAAATGGATTCTGTTGAATGAATGAAAAGAAAAAGGGAGAAGAGGAGAAGTGCAAAGCAACAGGTGCAGCTGAGGGTAGATCATCCAGGGTGGCCGCTGAAAGACGCATCTGACTCTACTGCAGGTGTATATGACCACTTGTCGTGACTGAATCCCCTGAGGTCAGGAACCATGAGGACTCACTAGGTTGAGACAAGAAACTCAGTTTTGGCTTTTGTGGTAGTTTTTATCCTCAGCAAAACCTAATTTGACATAGAGCTGTCTGGTCAGTTGACAACAATGGATTGAAAATTGATGTAAGTTTTTAAAAATTGACTGTAAGGGAGCAATTGTGTTGGATTAAAATAAAGAAGATAGATGTTTGGCAGGTGAGTTTAGAAATGAAGGACCTCAAAACATTTAACGTATTCTTGGTATCGTTTGTTTTTGATGTAGTAATAATAAAAGTTCATCCATTTGTGGGAGATTTATTGAGTGCTACTCATTGTGTCGAACACTTTTTGCAGTACTTATCGTGATAATATTAATATTAGTGATTAAATTTTCTATTTTGTAGTTACCTGGCACAGCTAAATTAAACACTGCCTTTCGGATACCATTAATACAGACTTTGCTTTTGAGTGGGCATCACAGTGGCATTGATGTCACTGTTATAGATATTCTGTCCAGTTTGTTGTAAATTTATGTGACTAAAATAAAAAGAATACAGGTATTTGTTCAAACAGAGCATTGCTGGTAACCTTTTACTCCATTACATTTTCATGGTATCCAAAGAACCGGACGTGGGTATGATAGATCTTTAATTGACTTCATCTAATCATCTATGCTCCCTTTTCATAATTTCACTTTGCACACGTATATGAGAGTCCAGGAATTTCAGATTAGTTCTGTACTATAGAAAGTATTATTAATCAAACTATTCCTTTCATAAAATAAAGCTTGTAAACTTAAAGAGTGACTGTTCCATCCAGGGCACTTAGAAGCTTGTGAACTCATTCCTGTGAGTACGTGGTAGCCCCATTTCTGTGGAGACCTCCTGTCTCCCACCTGTAGACCACCTGAAATGCAGGCTCATTCCTGGCTGTTGGATCAGAAGCTGAGTAAAATGGAAATGTTAACTGTCTCAAAGGATTTTAGGGACTGAAAAGACCTGACGGGAACTCATGTGATCTGTCATAAAAATGAGACAAAGATGACATGGATGAATTAAATTCCACCACTAATGTCACAGTAGCTATTTACCTTCACCTCATTCACCACCAGAACTCACTTCCTCTTTCCCTCATCACAAACCTGGGTATCAGCCTACTTGAGCTTTCTCTTCCCTTTCCTAACACTCCCTTAACTGCTAACGAGCAGTGAAATGTCTCCTAGATTAGAATCCAGATAATTCATTTTCTCATCTGTTGAGTTATCTGTCCTTCTACCAGGCATCCAGTTAATGATGGGCTTTCCTTGAGAAGAATGGAGGAATTGAGGCAAAATACTGTCAATGAGCTTTTCTCTTTGCTTTCCCTTGGTACAGGAAAGCCAGGGGAGACCTTTATTTTCTTCCCTCACAATAATGTAGCGAATAGTGAAATTTGGAGTGCATGTTGTATGGCAGTGAAATGATCATTTTCCTGTAGCCTCTGATTTTTGTAAGTCATGGCGTGTTGAGGGTTAAGTCAGTACAAGATTTTCGTGTGGCTTGGGAAAGTAAGACAGGCATTCTTTATCATGCTTTATTATACATCATCTTGAGTGGAAACCGTCTAGTGCTCTGTCCACTGAGGCAAGGCCTGCTGACCTGGAGCTCAGATAGATACACCTAGTGATCCTTCTTGGAAACATTGATGACCTTAAGGCACCCCAGAAAGGTGAGGTCCCTATGCTTTTTAACCCTCTAGGCTAAGTAGCTAGTGGCCATATTGGATGAATGCTGGCCTTCAAAAAGCCATCAGGCATTTAACTGGGCCACAGCTTAGAATCCTAATGAAGGTGGTTGGCTGCTCTTAGGAAGAGTAGTAAAGCTAAAAAAAATACTTTTGTCTACAGTGAGAAACCAGTGGAATTGACAGTGTTTTTCGTCAGTAGTGTTGGTCAACAAGAACTTGAGCCTGATAGAGAAGAACCAACTCATTTGAACTGAGCTTCTCTAACTCAGTGGTTCTCAAACTGTAGAATTATCTGGAGAGCTTTAAATAAGTACCAACAATAAGCAGTGCCAGTTTTACCCAGTCCAGAACAATGAAACAGTCTCTAGTGGTGGTCTTTTTACATACAGGTCTTTTTACCTGTAACTTTTCAGATGCTTTCAGATTTCAGTGTAATCTTAGGTCATTGGTACATGATGGCCAACATTGGTGCTGAAGGTTAGAAAGCCAACAGATGATTTATGTGACGGCATAATGGGCTATAAAGTGTTCTGCGGTTTTTGAGAGGTGGAAGATCAGGGCTTCGTGAAGGACAAATAGACAGTGAAAGAAATGAAAATTTTGTATTGGAGTTAGAGGAACTGTATGAACCGAAGCACAGATGTTAGGAATCAGTTTTGGTAAGAAAGTGGTAGTAGAGATGGCTTTTCAGGGCTTCCTACTGGAGATTAAGCAGTGGCCTTGGGAGATGGATTGGAAGCCACCCAACACATGCAGTTGGGTATGATGTGGTAAAGACCTAGATAAGGCCTCAGGAATGAGAATCAATGGAAGATACTGAATTTGAAGGAATGGTGAAAGGCAAATTGAAAAGACTGTATATATATGTGTGTGTGTGCACACACACACATATATATATAGTCTTTTCTATATATATATGTGTGTGTGGTGTGTCACACACACATATATATATGATATATGAGGTATCAGTCATGTCTACCTCTTTGCGACCCTGTGCACTCCTCTGTCCATGGAATTCTTCAGGCAGGAATACTGGAGTGCATTGCCATGCCCTCTTTCAGATCTTCCCAACCCAGGGATTGAACCCAGGTCTCCCACATGGCAGGCAGGTTTTTAACATCTGAGCTACCACCAGGCAATCCCATTGAAAGGACTGTGACATACCAAAACATATAACTTGAAATGTGCCAAAATAACTTTGGGGGCCCAAGAGAATAGTAGTTACTATTGATGAAAATGGGGAGAGGGTCGATGTGTTATGATGGTACAGCCAAGGATGAGGGTCCTGTAGGGTGCTGGTAGGTAGGAATAATACTGCCTGGAGGTGAGATGGTGAGAGTTGTAGAGTCTCAAGAAACTGAGAGTGCCCTTCACTGGACAGATAGAAAAAGTGAGGTCCAGAAAAATAGTGGATCAGGGCCACACAGGAGCTCCTTACAGAACCCAGGGCCTCCTGAAGTCTAGATTCTAATCCAGGGCGTGGTGAAGGTGTAAGAGTGAATAAATAGTGGGGATCATTACAGATGAAGCCTGTTGGCCGTGCCCCACAGAGTGGTAGCAGGCAGAGAGAGCCCTGGGAGAACACTCAGAGAGAATGCCTGCAGGGAAGCTGCCATCACAGTGCCCCATGTAGCAGAAAGGTGATGAAGGAGTGAGTTGAACTGTGTAATGTTGTTAGGCTGGAGCAGCCAGAAGGGGATGGTGGCCTGAAAACTGAAGAGTGGTAAGGAAGCTAGAGATCCTTATGAAATGTCAACTTAGAGATTCTAACCATGCCGTTAGGATTATTACAAACTCAGTAAACTGTCCATCTTGCCTGTACATGTGATGGGTGTTATATAAAACCATGAACAATGCGGGCCCACCATACGACTCACCCATTGGAATACACATCACACAAAGTGATTATTTCATTTATTTTCCAAACCCAGTGTTTGAAAGAAAAAAAAAAAAACTTGGGAAAGTACTTACTGTTTCTTTCTTCCAGCACCTTAAAAGATTTTTCTAATCTTTCTTTCTTTTTTGTTTTGCCTATACCAGTCACCTGAAGAAATTGATAAGGAAAAAGTTCACCTCCCTGACTCAGAAAGGAAAATGGACCCAGCTGAAGAGGATACAAATGTATACACTGAGAAGCACTCAGACAATCTGTTTAAACGAACAGAAGTCCTGGCAGGTCAGTAGCTGGGTGGAGGGTCCTTCAATAGGCTTCTGTTTGTCTGAGTGATGTTCAGAAGTACCAGCAGGGTTTGCCCGATGTTACCTTGCTACTGAAAACCATCTTGAGCACCTATTTCATTCAGAGCGAGTGAGGCAAGAGTTAGGCAAAGGTTGTTTCTATTTTCTGTCAGCTCCCTCAGCCTACCTTTTGGCCCGCCATTTGGGTTGGGGTTGGGAGAGGCAAGAAGAAAGTTAAGGCCTAAATTGGTCTAGAACAACTGGGTGTCAGGTATGGCAGAATGTGAAGCTCAGTCAGACTTAATCCAAGTCCTCCTGATCTCAGGATAAATTTAAAGAGAAGAGAAGATTCTTTATGGAGAGGGCCGTTGATACAGTGCCCACGGCACAGAAGGATGTTGTCTCCAGTCATAGTTTACCTGATGAAAGTATTAACCTTTGATTTTAAGGGGGAAGATTTGCAAGATTTTAGAACACAGTCCTTTTAAAAAATTTTTATTTTTATTGAAGTATATTTGATTTACAACGTTGGGTCAATTTCTGATGTACAGCAAAGTGATTCCATTATACATATAATAGTTTGCATCTGCTAATCCCAAACTCCCAATCCAGCCCTCCCCTACCCCCGATCCCTCCCTTAGCAACCACAGATCTGACCTCTACCTTTGTAGAACACTTGATCCTTGAGAGGAAAGTTCCAAATCCAAGATGACAAAGGAAATTTGCATGCTTTTTTCACAGTTCCCTTTATAAAATTTAAGTCAGTTATATCATGTTTTGTGTTTTCATTGAAAAAGCAATTAGAAGATTAGATTACAAAAATTTGAATGCTGAAAAGACATAAGAGTTTTAATGTATGGAACTAGTTGAGGTCACAGCCAGATTTTTTCTTATTGAGGCTTTTGGGTGATATTATTAATACTAATCAAAGGAAGTATTATACCTCTTGAAGAATGTCAGCTTTGCTTAATTACTTGGTTGCTTCATTGAATCCAGTTTTTTTTAGTTTTGGGATTTTCAAATTAAGCTTTTTATGGAAGTGTCAAAAGATTGGCCTCAACAAAGCTAATTTCTGCCATCCTTGAATCTCTTCTAAAAGTAATCTTCGTTTTGGTGTGTTTCAGCTGTCATTGCTGGCGGAGTTATCGGCTTTCTCTTTGCAATTTTCCTTATCCTGCTGTTGGTGTATCGCATGAGAAAGAAGGATGAAGGAAGTTATGACCTTGGAGAACGCAAACCATCCAGTGCTGCTTATCAGAAGGCACCTACTAAGGAGTTTTATGCGTGAAAACTCCCATTTAGTGTCTCTATTTATGAGATCACTGAACTTTTAAAAATAAAGCTTTTGCATAGAATAATGAAGATCTTTGTTTTTTGTTTGTTTTTTTCATTAAAGAGCCATTCTGGCACTTTAATGATAAAAATCCCATTGTATTTAAATCTTTTCATGTATTTCTTTAGAACAACAACATAAAATTCAAACTTAACATCTGCAGTGTTCTGTGAATAGCAGTGGCAAAATATTATGTTTTAAAAACGCTCAATGTACATGGAATCGGTTTAAATTTCTATGCGCAAATATGAAAAGAGTGTTTTTATCCGATGGTTCGAAGTTGAAAGCTATTTCATTTGTGTCAGCATGTCTCAGAGTGACCTTATCAAGTTGGTCTTACTTTGTTAATTTATCTGTTGTTCCCCTCTCCTCTGCTCGCCCTTGAAAACAAAACAAAACTCTATGCCTTTTGTAGCTGTTATGGTGCAATTTGTCTTTGGGTAATTCAGATAATGGTAATTTAGTGTATATGTGATTTTCAAATATGTAAACTTTAACCTCCACTTTGTATAAATTTTTAAGTGTCAGACTATCCATTTTACACTTGCTTTATTTTTCATTACCTGTAGCGTCAGGCAGATTTGCAACAGCAAATTAATGTGTAAAATTGGATTATCACCACAAAACTGTCTAGTCATGTCTATCCATTCAGATCTTCTTTTGAGAGGATTTGATGTGAGTTACTGACAAGCCTCAGCAAACCCAAAGATGCTAACAGTATTTTGAGAAGTTGCTGCAGATTCCTTTGGCCACTGTATTTGCTAATTTCTTACAATTTGAAGGTACGAGTAAGGGATTTAAGGAAAAAAAATCAGTTTTTGTTCTTACAAATGCGTTTAAGTTGTAAACGTCTTTTTAAGCCTTTGAAGTGCCTATGATTCTATGTAACTCGTTGCAGACTGGTGTTAATGAGTATATATAACAGTTAAAAAAAAAAGTTGGTATTTTATAAGCACAGACAATTCTAATGGTAACTTTTGTAGTCTTACGAATAGACGTAAATTGTAATTTGGGAATATAAAAACTACTGAATAAATCATGTGGCCTAATATTGAAAATGTCACTGTTATAAATTTTGTACATTTTCGATCAAATGTACACCTCCCCTTTGCTAACGACCGTCTGCTCTCAAGGATGTTGTGGGTTTGATTTCTGAGTGTTCCATGGTGTCTGTAAATCAAAACCAAAGAGCTCATTTGATGAGGCTGTTTATTATCAGATTCGCTTCTGAATTGGCCAGAGGAAATCTGAATGTATCATCCTGTGTGTGTGTTTGGATGTAGATATTGGAAGGCTGCCAGGGAGGTAATTGTGAGTTTCACAACCTTTATAGAGATAGCTGATGGCAATATTGAGATGGATACCGGCTCTGGCGAATAACTTTTAGGACTATAAATTCCAAAGAACTAAAGAGGGCTTTCCTGATGTCGATATCTATGGTTTAGTCCTCTGGATTGTTTTACCTTTGAAACTGTGCTCCGAATCTCTCCTGAAGTTTAACCGAAGAAGTAATAGATGGAATACCATAGTTCACACTGTGGGGAAGAAGAGTCACTCAGGGAGGTTCTAGGCGTTAAAAGGAGAACTTCACTGCTTAGGAATGAGATTGCCAGAAAGCAGTGAGGCCTGAGGAAGAGATGGAGATGTGAGGGTACCCTGGCGCCCTGGCTGGGGACTTCCTTCTAACTGAACATTTCCTTTTTCTGTTTTACCACCAATTTTGTTTTAAAGTGTGAGCTGCCAAAGTAGGAAGAAAACAGCAAAAACAGCAACCTTTCTAACATATAATTTGCTTTTAATGAAGTATGAATACTTACTTCATTTAGAGAACATTCCCTGGAATTGCCACAGAACTCAATTTAAAAAAAAAAATTTGATGCAGCACTCAGAACAGTGTTTACTTAAATCCTTAATGGCCTTAATTCTCAAAGTCCTGTCCCATCACTTACAGAATCAGTCTACTGCGGAGTGATTAAAAGGAAGTGATAGCACTTTCTAAAGCTACACAATGTCCCTCGGTTATGGAGGTTATGAGTATAGTGGGTATACCTCTAACTGTGCAAAGCAAAGTTCAGTTCGTAGAATATTAACTGCTTGGAATATTCATGCCAGGAAAAGGAAATTTCTGGCAAATATTTTGTCACTGCTGTAAAGCAAAATATTTGTTAAAGTGCCAAAATAAAGTCTGTCATGCTGAAAGTAAAAAATCATTGTATAGACTGACATCCAGTTTTCTTCAACTTTAAGTTTTCTGCTCAGTTTTTTTTGTTTGTTTGTTTGTTTGTTTTTTTAAGATTCAGTAAATACTACTACGAAAAGTGTTAGTAATGATTACCAAGTTCAGGGAAATTTTGGTAAAATATAAATACTAAAGCCAATGTGAAAATTTCCTGTTTCCTTAACCACATCTAAATGATTTCCTATGTGTGAATATGGCTTTCTTTGAGAAGCTTGCAGTATTCAAACTGTCCCATTTTGAGCATATGTGGGTATGAGCTCATTTTTTAAAAAGTTTCACCTGCAAGTGCCTAGTACCCAAACTTCAGGATTAGGACATGGTTAATAAAGTTGAATTTAGGTTAGACAAGATTGCATAAATTACCATCTATTAACATTAAAACATAATACTTTCAGATCAGATGTTTAAGGAATTATATTTTGGTAACTTTTTTTTTTTTTTGCAAGTAAAAGACAATATACACTTGCTTATTAAGGAGATAGCCTGTTTGTCTAGGGTCTAGGAGACAGCTAAATGAGGAGAACAAAATTAATTTACCTTGGTTGCCCTAAAGAACCAAAGGGTACAGTAACTTTGTAGTTTTTAAGAATTTATTTCTTCAATATCTCAAACATTTTGAAGCCATAAGGAAAATTTTTAAGTGAGGAGCAAAAATATAAAACAAAAAATCACAGGATTAATTTATAATCGTACATGCATGCTCAGTCGTGTCTGACTCTGCGACCCTTTGGATTGTAGCCTACCAGGCTCCTCGGTCCATGGGGATTTTTCAGGGAAAAACACTGGAGTGAGTTGCCATTTCCTTCTCCAGGGGATCTTCCCAACCCAGGGATGGAACGCACATCTCCTGCATTGCAGGCAGATTCTTTACCGTTGAGCCATCAGGGAAGCCCTAATTTTATAATAAAGATATTCTTTACAGTTTTATTATAATTACATAATTAAATGCTAGAAAAGGTGTATTAAAATGTATTTGGTTTAAAAAGGTAATGACTAAGCAAAACGACCTCTGAGTTTTTAAATTCTAAGCCTCTGGCAGACAACAGCAAAACCCTGAGAGGTTTCCAATTAAAATAAATCAAGCCAGCTGATAAATGGATTTATCTAAATTAAGTACTCACTAAGGTTTTCTTCAATGCCAATATTTTATGACCATAGTGAAATCCGAGGTTTGTTCATTTCTGGGGAATTAGATTTAGCTGGCATTGAAAACTTGAGAAAGGCTAAAGCAGCTATCTGCCATATCAGTTCAGTCACTCAGTCGTTTCCGACTCTTTGCGACCCCATGGACTGCAGCACACCAGGCTTCTCTGTCCTTTACCAACTTCCAGAGTTTGCTCAAACTCATGTCCATTGAGTCAGTGATGCCATCCTACCATCTCATCCTCTGCCATCCCCTTTTCCTCCTGCCTTCAATCTTTCCCAGCCTCAGGGTCTTTTCCAATGAGTCAGTTCTTTGAATCAGGTGGCCAAAAAATTGGAAGTTTCAGCTTCAGCATTAGTCCTTCCAATGAATATTCAGAATTTATTTCCTTAAAGATTGACTGGTTTGATCTCCTTGCAGTCCAAGGGACTTTCAAGAGTCTTCTCCAACACCACAGTTCAAAAACATCAATTCTTCAGCACTCAACTTTCTTTATAGTCCAACCCTCACATCCATACATGACTACTGGAAAAACAATAGCTTTAACTAAGACGGACCTTTGCTGGCAAAGTAATGTCTCTGCCATTTAGAACTGGTAAAACATTATCAAAATGAATTTTGTTCCACTCTGTCTCCTAACTCTGGGCAACTTCACTCTTATGATTTATGGCTCCAGGATTTCATTCCTTTTTGTTTATCTGCTGCATATGGTCTTTAGCAGAGCTTTTTCTGACCAAAAATCGTGGTGACTTTGGGAAAATTGGTTTCCTGTGAATTAGCTGGAAGGGTGTAACCTGAGCAACTGTCCTAACCCATAAATAGCAGAGTAAAGCTTTAGATTTTGATGCTTTAGATGTGCTGAGTGCAAGACTCATTCATTCCAATTGCCTCAACAAAATAGCACATAAAAGCCACAAATGCTATGTGCAAGGCACTGGAGGTTTAATCAACAGATATTTGCCTAGTGACTTGTCCTGGGCTCCCTCCTAGAAGCTGGGGGTATAGTGGTGAACTAGGTAAACAGAAATCTTTCTCTCATGGAGCTTGGAGAGGGCTACATAAGGGAAACAAAATTCATGGATAAAATCAACAAGTAAAAATTATCACTTGGTGGTAGTAGCTCCACAATGAACCTGACACAGGCTGATCTAAGGGACTAGGGTTATTTCAGTCCAGGTGGACTAGGTATGCTGTGGTCACCATCTCAAAGTCTCAGCAGGTTAAAACAGGAAATGTGTTGCTCATGCCACGAGTCCGTGGGTTGGCAGAGAGTGTGGCTCTGAAGAGTCATCATCTTCACTCCAGGTCTCAGGCCAATGGAGGAGCCATGATCCGGAACACTGCCAGTCCCGTGGCAGAAAAAAAAATCATGGTGAAACACAAAGTGACTCTTAGGCATCCCCTTGGTAGTGATGTATGTCACTTCACCCATTTTTCATTGGGCAAAATAAATCACATGGCCACAACCAACTCCCCAGGTGCAAAGAAGTACAATCCCACTCTATGCCCCTAAGGACAGAGGTGGGATATTTGTGAACAGCTGTAATTACTACCACCTGGTCAGGAAAGCTCTCCAAGAGAGTAGGGCCTGAATGATGTGGAGTCAAATGTGCTCACATTAGGATGGACATCCAGGCTGTGGGATGCCTTTCAGAGGGAAGGGGCTTGGAATGTTGAAGACACAGTGAGAAGGCCAGTGGTGGCTGAGCAAGTGCACAGGTGTAGAAGAGGTAGGATAAGAGTGCTGAGATGAGTAACTGCCTCCTGATAAGTCTTCCTTCTTCCACCTTTGGTCCCTTCTATTTTAGTTCCTGTGAAGAATCTAGGCTGGTCTCTTTATGATATTAATTATTTATGTCACTTCCTTCAGTGGCTCCTATGTTACTGAGAATAACTTCCTGACTCCTTATACTTGCCCTCCAGATCTTTAGGAACTGAACCCTGGACAGTGGATGTAAGGAGATGGGGCAGAGGCTGGGTGGGTGGGTAACCATGGCCAGTTTGGAGGTCGTGATTGTTACCTGGCAGAGAAATGATGATGGCTTGGCCTAAGGTGGTAATAGTAGAGACACAGAAGAGTGGAGACAGACTGTTGGGGAGGTGGAATCAATGGTTCTTGCCAAAAGATTGGAAGGAACAGAGAGGAAAGAGAGGAATAAGATGTCACTCATATTTTTGACTGAGTTGGGTGATCCACATTTTGAGAAGGAGACTATCGGGAGAATTGGCTGTTAAAACAAGATCTCTTTGGACCAGGTTAAGTTAGAATGGTTAGACACCCACATGGAAGTGTCTGGTGAACAACTGAATGTAGGAATCTGGAGCCCAGAGAAGGGGTCTGAACTGGAGATGTAAATTTAGCAACAGTGTTCATCATTGCCTTTTTGCACTCTGACTCACTTCCTTCTCTTCCTGGCTCTGCTCTGCATGGAAGTTGGGGTGGGGGTGACCCATGCAAGCTGTGTTCCCCAAATTTCCCTGCCAAGTGACTTCTGAGAAAGTCTGACCAGTGCTGGCAGAAGGCTAAAGGTCAAGAGGAAGGGAAAAGCCAGAGTACTTTCCCCTATCCCTGCTTTGAGCAGCATCTCCAGCCTGAATGCATCTCCTCTATGGTTTGGATCCCATTGGTCCGACTCTCCTCCGAGTCCCCCTCTCCTCCGCACTGTTCCCAAACTCTCGTAAACCCCACTTTGCCCTCCTTGTCTCTGCAGCCTCAGGGGGGTCACAGCTTCCTGCTGTTGCTCTTCTCTGGGTTATCTGACTCTCCCCAGTTTGTCCGCACGGCTTTTCCAATGTCCTTGTCAGTAATTCCCTGGATTAAATTCCCTCTGTTTTGTTACCCTGTGGGGGTTCTATTTTCCTTCCTGGCCCCCCGACTGATGACACAGGAGTGGACAGCATGCAGACGGCATTAAAGCCGTGGGACTAGATGAGATCACCGGGGAGGTGGATAGGGGAGCTGGAGGAAGGCCCCGGCCGGCCTACTCACACAGTCCTTCTTTGCAGATGAACCACTATCAGATTCGCTCTTTAGCGCTGGTCACAGGACTGGATTTTCATTTTGGCAGATGCTTAGCAGAAAACAATTTTTAATTGCAGGAGGGGAAGAAATCCCCATAATGCTTGATAGGGTGCTCATTTTCGAGCACATTAATAAGCATGTTAAAGTATCTACTTCTACCAGGTCATTAATGACATACACGACGGACTGTTGTTAAAATTGAAAAAAGTCATTGGGAGGTAGTAAGAACTATCTGAATATTCAGGAAATATCTCTGTCTTCTGTGTTTACAACAGGAAAATACTAGTACACTAAACAGTAATTCTCCTACTTGTTACCTTGTCCTGGGATCATTGAAAGCAGAGCTTTATTTGTTCCTTAATTACATTCTGCTCAGGTAAATACCAGAGTAATCTGGCATTTCCTCTGCCCAGACCAATTGCAATAAAAACTGGTAAAGATGGTACAAAATGTAGTTGGGTTTGGCTCCCTGTCAGACCCAGAACTTGGAGATTAGGAAAGATTTCCTTTTCTGATTACCCCATATCTCCATCCTCTCCTTTTTTTTTGTTTTTAAAAGCATCTATTGCTCTTCTTTTTCTCATTCAGTTCACTTTTTCACATGTAAACTAAAGATGATAACATACACTGCATGACCTGTTGTGGGAATTCAGTGAGGCACAGTCGGTGAGGTAATGCACTTAATACGCTTTCTGGTATGGCTCTGGTAGAACCTCGTTTCAGGATCGTTTATTCGTTCTTTCACCAACTATTTCCTGGGCACTCACTATGTACCAGGTGCACAGGTCCAGCCCTGGGAATACAGGAGCCAGTGAAACAAAGTTCTTGCTCTCAAGTAACTTACATTCTAGTGGGAAGAGACAGACTGTAAATATGTAATGTGTCAAAAAGAAAGTGACATTTGAGCAGAGAAGAAGGTGGAGAGGGACTGAGCTATGGTGGGTGTGGTAGGAGGCCTGGGACTCTGGGGAACATTCTAGGCAGAAGGAGCAGCAAATGCCAAGACCCAGTGTATGGCCAAGGAGCAAGAGGGTTAGCGACAAGTGATGGGCTGTCAGTGAAGTGTCCACATGCCGGATGATATGTGGATGACACTGTAGCTGAACCAAGGAGTGACTTACCACTCCTATGCTTACAATTCATTCTCAAAACTTAGGAGGCATCAGAATCAGCAGGAGGGCTTGTTGAAACAGGTTTCTGGACCCTGCCTCCAGACCTTCTGATTCTATAGGTGAGGAGAACTCAAGAACTCTCATTCCCAGCAACTTCCCAGCTGCAGCTGCTGCTGCTAGTCCCAAGGACCCCAATTTGAGAACCACTGCCTCAAAAGGATTTCTTTGATTATGGTGTTGAGAACAGATTGGTTGTGGATGGTGGATGTGGGCAAAAACACAAGTGGGAAGACTAGTGAGGCCATTTCAGTTCTCAAGAAGAAGAAACGACCATCATGGATGGCAGTGGCGAGAAGTGGTGGATTTTGGAAAACCAAAAAAATGTTTTAGTCACACCTGACTCTTTTATGACCACATGGACTGTAGCCCACCAGGCTCCTCTGTCCATAGAATTCTCCAGGCAAGAATACTGGAGTGGGTTGTCATTCCCTTCTCCAGGGGATCTTCCCAACCCAGGGATTGAACCCAGGTTTCCCACATTGTAGGCAGAGTCTTTATCGTCTGAGTCACAGGCTGTTGCGGTCATCGACAACCGTAGAGAAACAACCATATTGGAAGGCAGTGGCGAGAAGTGATGGCCAGACGTTACATGCCTGCTTTGGTTTCAGTTTTCATTGTATTGAGGAATTAGATCAGGTGTGATTCATTTTGCTGCTTGCTACCCTGAGCACACCTAGGACAGTTCTGGAGAGCCATGGTGGCCAAGTCTGAAAATCCAGATGAATACATAATAAGTGGTTTATTGACATTATATTTTAATACATGATTACATTCTACAATTCACATTTCCAAACTTTATGGCCACCCCGTACTTTGAAAGCGTAGCCAACAGCAGTTACTAACAAGCCCTGGGTGACACTCCCAGATGGCTGCAAGTTCCTGACTTTTCCCTTTTTCTTAAGATATCAGGAACCACTGTCATGATCCAGTCCCCAATCAACCCACTCCTCCCTCTTCACTCCTACAACTCTCAGCATGTACCTTTGTCAAGCCTCATGTTGCATACCTGCTTTCGCTTCAGTTCTCATTGTATTGAGGGACTAGATCAGGTTTGACTCATTTTGCTGCTTCCCACCCTGAGTACCCAGGCCAGTTCCTAGCCTTGGATAATAGACACATGCCCGTATCATCAGCTCTTTTACTAGCTCTTACAAAATTCCTCCCTGAAATGTAGTAGGGCACCATATGTCTGGGACATTCAGCCAAGCCAAACCAAACCAAACAATCTATATTATGTCAAAAATCTAAACAGAATCCAAGCAAGTAGGTGTTCATAGATATTTTTTAAGACCTTGGACTTGAATATCCCCCACTTAAAACACAGAATGTGCTCTTGAGGGGTTAATGGTATTCTTGCAAATACACTTTATCATTTTGTAGATAAATATTTAGCATTTATACAGGGAGCTGATTTATGTTTTCATCCTTTGTTCTCTCAATATTTCCGTTATGGTGCCACATAATCACCAAGCTGAATCCATGCTGTCCTGAGATCAAAAACTACCCTTTTTATGACCTCCCCTCCCATTTATGTGAAGGAGGCTGGGCTGTAAGCACGATATGAAAAAAATTCTTATATGCCATCCTGATTGCTAACATCTGTTCAAATTTCCATTCATAAGTTTAAAATTCAGGCTTCTGCAGCCATCTGTTTTCTTGCAACAATCTGAAAAGAAGAAAAGCCCAAGGCAGATGTGCAGGTGGGAGAGACGCTTTCGCCTGGCTTGGCCAACTTCGCTGTTTCAGCTTTGCTTTCTTTCACCTCCTCAGCAGAGGCAAGTGTGACTGTCATTCCTGCTGGGAGGCATTTCAGCCCCTGTGTCACAGTTTCCTGTCGTTCTGGGACAAGGGATTAGGAAATGAGTAAGGTGTTCTTTTTCTCCCCATTTCTCTTTTTAGTTCATTTGATCATATTAACCCCATATTCTGGACAACTTGTAGAAAAAAAAATGCATTTATTTGTTTATTTTGGCCTGAAGGTTTGTGGGATCTTAGTTACCTAACCAGGACTTAATCAAACCCACACCTTGGTGGTGAAACCCCAGAGCCCCAACCACCGGACTCTATCCCCCCCAAAAATGTTTTTTGTTCATTTTGTCATTGCTTTCCTGTGCCCTCTCTGTCACTCCTTGTCTTCTCTCTTACACACGCACAAAAACACTATGGGTGGAGTGCCCATTTTATGAACAAGAGGACAGGAACTGAACTCTTCCTACTGATCTGCTTTGATCAAGTCTGCCTGGCAGAAGCTAGAGAACTGGAATCCATTGCTTGCCCAGATCCTGGGCGATTTTGTAGCTTGCTGGGCCACTGGGCCTCTCATGAGGAATTTCTCCGAGGATGACTTTGGCATGGCTAATGGATATGATTTGGCAGCTGTAGGACCCAGATGTCAAGCTAGGCAATGGTCCTTTCTGATTTTGCTCTTGGCATTGTTATCGATGTCCAGGGGACTGGGCTGCTTCTAACGCCGGTTGGCTTTATTCCATCAGTGCTGTTGCAGCAACTGTGAAATGCCTTTGAAAGCTGACATGACATTTTGGAGGCCTGCTGGGCTACAGTACTCTTTTAAATGCAACCTAGCCTGGGACTCACTTCTAGCTTTATCTATTTTTTTTTCTAGTTTATCTTGAGAACTAAGCTGTCAGCAAACCACATGCAAAGTCTATTTCACATTCTTCTGTGCCTCTCTGAAAACCTCAGCAGTATGAGCAAGGATCCACCCATCCCAAACCCTAGTTTAACAGTCCTGTACGTAAGCTGGTGGTTTGTGGGATCTTCTTGCTGGGCTCTATGTACTTATTTTCATTCTACTCTGACATTGCTTTTATATATAACTCATGACTGATCTCATTGTGTGACCTTGGATGAATCATTTAACCATTGTGACAACTTCTTGAAATAAATGCCATGAGAGTAGACAGAAACGCCTTCCTTAAACTTGCTGGTGGAGATCATTGGGGAGATGTTTGCCTGTGTGGGGAAGGGCTAGGCCAGCATGACTGACACACAGATTCTCAACTTGCAAGTTACCCGTGATTCTGAACAGCTGTTGTCACCCCATCAGAGGAGTCCTGGCCACTAATCTCATCCTCCACCCCTGCTGTCAGTGGAAGCCTCGAGCAGTTTCTGCCTCCCCCTTTGGTTCCCAGAATCCCTGCCATGTCCCTTCCTTCCACTCCCTGGACTCCTCAGGACTCAACAGTGAGACTCATCCAGAGACAGCGTTGCAAGCCTCAGTTTACAGCTTCGTGTCAGAGTGAAACGAGTCCAGAGCGGAGACAGCAAATGCCCAGCTTCAGGGTCTCCCTTCCTACATCTCTGTTCATGAAAGACATTAACTGATTCTGGTCTGCTAAGGACAACCTCAGAATTCTTCTCAAGACAGCACTCACTGCCTTGTGCAGCAGCTAGTCATTGATTAGAATTGCGGTGGGAGATAAAACCTCATCACCCTCCTTTGCCCAGGGGACACTGGTCTTAAGGCCAAATTTGTTATCAATCAGCTGTGTTGTTAAATAAGGTTGAAATATTTAAAAAGGTTGGCCTAGGAACCAAACAATTTGCAGTACTGTTTTGATGGGAAATATATTAGAACTTAAAATATTAGCTTGCAAGTGAACTTTCGGAAAGCAACCAGCACTTACGTGTGCTTCACTGGTGACTCAGTGGTAAAGAATCCACCTGCAATGTCGAGATGCGGGCTCCAACCTGGGTCAGGAAGACTCCCTGGAGAGGGAAATGGCAACCTACTCCAGTATTCGTGCCTGGGAAATCCAATGGACAGAGGAGCTTGGTGGGCTACAGTCCATGCGGTCACAAAGAACTGGGCACAATTTAGCGACTAAACCACCACCAGAACATAAATAGACCAGTCCAACTCCTGTACTTTGGTTATGTGGTGGTAAGAGCGGCCACGTGGGTTGAGGTTAAGAACTTGGACTGCCTCGTTCTAATCCTGTCCCTGCCTCTGGCTGTGTGACTTTATACAGCTTAACCTCTTTGGGGCTCAATTCTTTCAACTCTAAAATGGGGAAGGTAATAGGATTATCCTTCTCATAGAATTATTACGATGATGAAAAACGTTTTCTTTGGGACTTCCTTGGTGGTACAATGGATGAGAATCTGCCTGCCAGTGCAAGGGACACAAGTTCAATCCCTGGTCCAGGAAAATTCCACATGGGCAATTAGACCCATGTACCATAACTACTGGAGCCCGAGCACCTAGAGCCTGTGCTCTGCAACAAGAAAATCCACCACAGTGAGAAGCCCACACACCGCAGTGAAGAGCAACTCCCACCCACTGCAACGGGAGGAGGCCACATGCAGCAACAGCGACCCAGCACAACCAAAAATAAGTCAATAAACCATTTTTTAACGTATTAAAAATGTATTATTTGTAAAGCCCTTAGAATAGTGCCTAGCATATAGAAGGTACAATAGAAAAACTCATGAGTTAAAATAAATGCCACGTTCCAATCTAAACTGGGAGGCTCTAACTGTTTCTTTTCTGTTTTTTTCTTTTCTGCTTAGGGGTTGTCTGACTGTATCAGTCCATTTTAATACCATATAGAAGCATTTCAGTTACCCCACCTGTAAAATTGGAACTAACGCCCAGCTGCAGAAGGATATTGGGAGTACTAAATGAGTTAATACATTTGTAAAGTGTTAAATGGGCTTCTCAGGTGGCTCAGTGGTAAAGAATCCAATGGCCAGGCAGAAGACTCAGGTTCTCCTATAACCCGAGAACTTGGGTTTTATTCTCTCTAGGAAACAAAAAATGAGATGATTGCAAATTTTGTAGTTGTATAAATGAGTGCTATGTGTACCTACTAACAATTTATTTAACACTGTTTTTGTTGCTAGTTGCTAAGTAGTGTCCAATTCTCACACCCCCCTAGACTATAGCCCACCAGGTTCCTCTGTCTATGGGATTTCCCAGACAAGAGTACTGGAGTGAGTGGCCATGTCCTTCTCCAGGTGATCTTCCTGACCCAGGGATCTAACCCGACTCTGCTGCTTGGCAGGTGGATTCTTTACCACTGAGCCAACTGGGAAGCCCATTTAACACTTTACAAATGTATGAACTCATTTGGTAGACTCAACATCCTTCTGCAGCTGGGCATTATTTCCAATTTTACAGGTGATTTAAGTGAAGTGCTTCTAAATAGTGTTAAAATGGACTGATACAGCCAGATACACCCTTAGGCACCTCTCAGACACATGGAACAGAGGCAATCACCCCATTCCAGAGACAAGCAGACGCTTCAAGAGCTTTTCCCAATGTCTTCTGTAACATCAACACATCCCAGCTGATAAAAATGTGAGTTATTCAAGCTTGTGTACACTGATCCCATTGATTCTTTCCAGCTAATTCTTTTATTTAAATTTTACTTAAAAATTATCTTTTACTATCACAGAAAGAGGGTATGGACATTGTTGTATATTAGAAAATAAAGACAAACAAAAATAAGAGAATAAAATGTCACTCAATGAGTACCAGTACTAAGGTTAGTATTTATCTTTCTAGAACTTTACTTGTATTTCTTTTTTGTGTGTGAAATGAGATCACATGATGCATACTACTTGTTCTGTGTAACCTGCTTTTTTTTCCCCTGGTCAACGATGTCCATTTTTCCATTTCAGCATGTTTCATCTCATCTAATAACAAACCATATTTACATTACCCAGTCATCTCCAAAGTGTGCTTTGTTGCTGTTTATCCAAATTTGAATCTCATCCAAGACCATGTTTGCATCTGCTTGTCATATCTCATAAGACTCTTTTAATCCATCCTTGTTTTCATGACACAGATTCTTTGAAGAGACTGGCCCAGTTGTACTGCATCCTTGACCTTTTTCTTTCTTAAATTTGGGAATGATCCTAAATTTACAGAAACATTACAAAAAATTTGTATTTTTTTTCTGAAGTATGTGAGAATGAGTTGCTAACATGATGCCCCATCACATCCAGACATTTAAGTATTTCTTATTAAAAAAAAAAAAAAGACATTACCCTACATGATCACAATGCCACTAGCAAATCAGGAAATCAACATGGATACATCACTATCAGCTAATCTTCAGACCCTCTTCAAGTTTCTTTAATTACTCCAGTAAAGCCCTTCAGAAGAGGGATTCAGTCTGGAATAACATGTGGAGTTTTGGTGTCATTTTAGTTTCCTTTGATACAGAACATTTTCCCATCTTTCCTTGACTTTCATGATCTTGACATTTATGGAGATTTGAGGCTTTCATAGAACCTCCCTCCACACAGATTTGCCTGATGTGTCTTCCTGATTCAATTCAGGCTGTGCGTCTTTGACAGAAATATCATAGAACTGATGCTGCCTCCCATCAGGTGTCAAAAGACTTAGATATGCCCCATTACTGATGATGTCAGGGCTCAGTGGTAAAGAATCCACCTGCAATGCAGGAGATGCAAGAGACACAGTTTCGATCCCTGGGTCAGGAAGATTCCCTGCGGGAGGAAATGGCAACCCACTCCAGTATTACTGCCTGCAGAATCCCATGGACAGAGGAGCGTGGAGGGCTGCAGCCCCTGGGGTTGCAAAGAGTCAGATGAGACTGAGCGACGAAGCACGATGCAGCGTGATGGTGAGGCTAACACTGACCATTAAACTGGCATCTGCCTCCCAGGCGTCTGTCCCTTTTAATCTGTCAGTGCCTTATGGGGAGTTATTCTGAGACTAGGGAAATATCTCATTATGCTATTTCTTTTTTAAAATACTTGGTTATTTGACAGCACCAGGTCTTAGCTGCGGCATATGGAATCTAGTTCCTCAACCAGGGATCGAACCCAGGCCCCCTGCACTGACAGCACAAACCTCGATGACAGCACGGACCACCAGGGAAGTCCCTATTCTATTTCTTAGTATACTTTACATTTATTTATTTATATCAGTACTGATTCATGAATTCCTACTTTAATAGATCATAATCTGTAACTACCTTTATTTATTTTCATGTTTAGTATTATTCCATATTTGGCTAGGGAGAGTCCCTTTAAACTAGATTCTCTGTCTTTTTGATGTGACGTGTCTCTAAATTCTTTGATCACTTTTCAACTTTCTGGAACAAAAAGAGGTTTCAGGGTGATCTTGTACTTTTTGTAGCCCAGTTCTAGAATCAGCCATTTATCCAAGGATCCCTGATGTTTGTTAAGTGCAGAATAGTGTTTAGAAATCACAACCTAGACACTTAGGATGTTTACTGATATTGGGGTATCACTACTCCCAGATCCTCTCATCCTCTCAGCACACAGAACTCAGGGATGTGTATTTGTGTGCATACACGTTTACATTTTAAAAATCTATTTATCATCTCTCTGTTTATTCTCTATATATCTGTATTGAAAACTGTGTGTTCACACCATCATCTTCAACTCTAATCCAACACACAGGGTTCATACTAGTTTACCTTTTTCTGTATTTGTAATTTCCTTCTCCAACCATGAGACATCTAGCTTTCCTTGTCCTTAATATATCTTTTTATTTAATCAACCCACTTCTATGTAACCAATCTTTCATTTGTCCTCCTTATACCACTCGGGCTCCAATACGCCACACTGGGCTGACGTACCACATGGATGCCCTATTCACCCAGCTCAAGCCCTGTCACTTCACACTACCACCCCCCCTCTCTCTGGGCATCCTCCTCACCCCACTGGGGCTCCCACTCCATAGCAACATCTCCCCCCAACACCCAGTGTGGACATCTTCCTCACTCTGCTCAGGCTTGACTGTCTTTCGCTGAGTAGCACCCCTGTGAGGAAGAGACATCCTCCTCACTATGGCCATGACACCCCATACGGGGTCACGCTCCCACACGGAGCCTCGCCTCTCCCCACTCAGCCTTCAGCTCCTCACTCAGGCAGCTCAACCTCCTCACGCTTCTCAGGCCAAGCTACCTCGTGCCAGGCTTAGCCCTATGTGGATACCCCTCTCCTCCCACGCAGACACTAGCATCCTCCCCTGGGCCACCACAGCTCACCAACCCCCTAGGCCCCCAACGCACACGCATACACACTTTACTTGCTCAGCTCCATCTAACGGATTTTGCACAAGTTGTTCAGGAAGAAGAAAGAAAGGGAAAGAAGAGGAGGAAAAGAGGCCGCATTGACTCCGGTGGAAGAGACTGTTATCACCCTCTCCCACCAGTGATCAAGACCCTGGACCCACGCCTACTGGACGATAAGAAAATGTTCAGCAGTAATTCCACAAATACCGTGAATTTCTTTTCTGTGGGTTGTTTTTTTTTTTTTTTTTTTTTTTGAGAGTGAGAGAGAGAGAAAGAGAGAGAGTAAGCCAGGAAGAGATTCCTATTGGTCTTCCCCAAAGGATTTGGTGAAGAGAAATGTCAGTTTGCTAATAATTAGTAGAGAACTGATTAGTTTGCAAAGGAAGTCGTAACAAAGTACCTCAGACTGATTGACTTAACAGACATTATTTTCTCACTGTTCTGAAGACTAAGAGTTCAAAATTAGTGTGTCCACAAGGTTGGCTTCTTCCACAGCCTCTTTCTTTGGCTGAGAGATGGCCATGTCCTAATCACTTCTTCCAATAAGGACACCAATCCTATCGGATTAGGGCCCACTCTAATGACTGCCTTTTAACTTAATTACCTCTTTGAAGATTCTATCTCCAAATACAGTTACATTCTGAGGCACTAGAGATTAGGACTTCAATAAGAATTTTGAGGAGACACAATTGAGTACACAATAAGGACATACTCCCATAAGGCTGAAAGTCTTACATAAGGCTAAAAGTGACCAGAGTGCCTTATGCAATATGGATTTTTAAGACTTCCATATTTTTATTATTATTAAACTTTTTATTTTGTATTGGGGCATAGCCAATTAATAATGTTTTCACAGCTTCAGGTGGATAGCAAAGGGACTCAGCCATACATATACACATATCTATCTTCCCCCAAACTTCCTCCCATTGAAGCTTCCACATAACATTGAGCAGAGTTCCCTGTGCTATGCAGTAGGTCTTTGTTGGTTATGCATTTTAAATATAACAGTGTACATGCCCATCCCAAACTCCTTAACTATCCCTCCCTCCATCCTTCCCTCCAGCAACCATTATTTTGTGCTCTAGGTCTGTGAGTCTGTTTCTATTTTGTAAATAATTTCATTTGTATTATGTCTTTTTAGATGTGCATATAAAGAATGCCTTGCTATGTTTCTGTTTCCCTGTCTGACTTACTTCACTCAGTATGACATTCTCTAGGTCCATTCATGTTGCTGCAAATGACATTATTTCATTCTTTTACATGGCTGTGTAATATTCCATTGTATATAAGTATCACATCTTCTTTATCCATTCTTCTGTAGATGGACATTTAGGTTACTTCCATAAGACTTCCTTATTTGAATGACTAACCTCTTTATAAAAGTTTATTCTTTCTTCTCTTTTCCCATCAAAAATTCATATTAACAAATCTGGGGGAAATAGTCAGAATAACTTTGGTGGACTACAGAGGAAGATTTTGTTGTTGTTGCTGTTGTTTGAATTTTGGCAGGAGTTGCACCACGTAGCACGTGGGGTCTTATTTCCCTGACCAGGGATCAAACCCATGCCCCCTGCTGTGGAAGCTTGTAGTCTTAACCACTGGATCGGCAGAGAGTCCCTAGAGAAAGTTTTGACTTTTGGGTTTCCTGAATAATATAAATTAAAGCCAAGGGCAACAACGTGAAAAGAAGGGGAACATACATTAAGGGGACCTGGAAGCTTTGCTCCAGGGCCCATGGAAAGAAACAAAATGACAACGTGGCTCTTGCTTATGGAGACATGTCATGCTCAGGGATACTGGGCCAGGCACAGAGGTTGGAGATACAGGTCCACAGGATATGAAGGGTGCAGCTCAGGGTGTTTGGAGGAACTGCTTTCAGGGTGAGACTGAAGTAGAAGGCCAGGCTCAATGGACCGTGAAGTGTCAATCCAAAGAGATCTGGGTACCAGACCACAGGACAGAAGTAGAGATAAGCAACCAGAGAAGAGGTTTAGAGTGGAGAGTACACAGTGGAACCTGGAGCAATTTTCTGAACCCCTGGGGCATAACTAGGAACTGTCTTTGGCTCCCCAGCAGTCTTAGCCGTAGTGAACTTAGCCCTTATACCTCTTAAGATCATCCAACCAAATCATGTACTTTATGAATTAGGACTCTCTGGGAAGCAAAGGGCAAAAACACTAACTAAATTAAGCTTAAATGTTAATAAAAAGAAGGGAATTATTGGTGCATATAGCTGAAAGGGGCAGATCTACTTTCAGAAACAACTACATCTTGGGGTTCGCATGGTATCAGTACTTTCCGTCTGGTTTTTGCTCAACTCTGCTTCCCTCTTTGGTTTGACTGCATTTTTTTAACCACATGAAAAGGGCTAGGAAAGGTGTTTTCAAATAGATCATCTTCCACTTTCCTTTATCTGTCCAGAAGAATCCACCCTCTTTCTTCCTGTGTCTGCAGTACATTTTAAGGAAGACTCTAGTCCAGTTTGAGTCATATATCCATTAACAAACCAGTCACATGGTCAGGAAGATGGCATACTCTGAGTGGTCATTCTGGGTGCAGTGGGAGTGGGCACAAATGTACCAGAATCACGTGGAATGAGAGAGCAATGGATCTCTAGCAGGGCAGCAGTGCTGTTACCAGAGGAACAGAGGATGGATGCATGGAGGGGGTTGGGGGAACCATACAACCATTCCAGGCTGCTCTACCCACACCAAGGGGGATACATTTTACAAATTCCAGTAATCTCCTGTCCTGCAGTATTCTGTGGCTAGAATTATCTCTATCATGTCCAGGAATGACCTTGGAAGACTAGGTCTGAGGACTCTTAACATTCTTGCTATGGCACTGGCTTCCTTCTGAGTCAGGCCCTTTCTCTACATGCTAAACTAGTGTCTATTCTCATCCATCTTTAAAAAATTAATTAATTAATTGGCTGTGCTGGGTCTTCATTGCCAATCTCAGCCACTTTTGTTTGTCATTTAAGTGTCCACAAAGAGATCGGTTAAGCGTTACATTGACTCGAGTACATGTAGTGGGCAAAGTGCGTCCAGGCTTGGCCAAACAAAGAAATGAAGCTTCAGGTCTCTCATGAGATATTCCTTGCCAGGGCAACCTACTGACAGTTTCTGCCTCTAGGAGAAAATGTTATAATATACTCACAGAGAAGGCAGGCAGCGTTGACTTGTTTCTCATCGCACTTGCTTCATTCTATCTATCTATCTATCTATCTATCTATCTATCTATCTATCTATCTATCTATCAGTTACCTTCTGTCACCTATTACACTTGTATACACTTGCCATGTGCCAGGTATCATTTTACACACTTTTTTTTTTTTTTTTTTTTTTTACAAATACCAACTTCTTTATTCCACATAATCTTCATATCCTAACATTTTGTGTCAGAGTTGAGGAAAGAATTTTTCTTCTGCATGTTTATGAAAATCCTCAAATTGATCTTAAACATTTGAAAGTATTCAGTAATTAAAATGAACAATGAGAAACTTGTTCAGTCACTAAACAATGTCTGATTCTTTGTGACCTCATGGACTGCAGCACACCAAGCTTCCCTGTCCTTCACCATCTCCCAGAATTTGTTCAAACTCATGTCCATTGAGTCAGTGATGCCATCCAACCATCTCATCCTCTGTTGCCCCCTTCTATTCCTGCCCTCAATCTTTCCTAGCACCAGAAACTTACGTCAGAGCAAATCAAGGTTACCTCCCTCCTCCACCAAAAAAAGAAAAGAAGAAGAAGAAAATGTTAAATAAGTAAAGAAGCAACAGTTAGAACTTGACATGGGACAACAGACTGTTTCCAAATTGGGAAAGGAGTACCTCAAGGCTCTGTATTGTCACCCTGAAGAGAACATCATGCAAAATGCTGGGTTGGATGAAGCACAAGTTGGAATCAAGACTGCCAGGAGAAATAATGATAACCTCAGATATGCAGATGACACCACCCTCATGGCAGAAAGCAAAGAAGAATTAAATAGCCTCTTGATGGAAGTGAAAGAGGAGAGTGAAAAAGCTGGCTTAAAACTCAACATTCAGAACACTAAGATCATGGCATCTGGTTCCATCACTTCATGGCAAACAGATGGAGAAACAATGGAAACAGTAAGAGACTTTATTTTGGGGGGCTCCAAAATCACTGCAGATGGTGACTGCAGCCATGAAATTAAAAGACACTTGTTCCTTGGAAAAAAAGCTATGACCAACCTAGACAGTAAACCAAAAAGTAGAGGCATTACTTTACCAATAAATGTCTGTCTAGTCAAAGCTATGTTTTTTCCAGTGGTCATGTATGGATGTGAGAGTTGAACTATCAAGAAAGCTGAGTGCTGAAGAATTGATGCTTTTGAACGGTGGTGTTGGAGAAGACTCCTGAGAGTCCCTTGGACTGCAAGGAGATCCAACCAGCCCATCCTTAAGGAAATCAGTCCTGAATATTTATTGGAAGGACTGATACTGAAGCTGAAGCTCCAATACTTTGGCCACCTGATGCAAAGAACTAATTCACTGGAAAAGACCCTGATGCTGGGAAAGATTGAAGGCAGGAGGAGAAACAGATGACAGAGGATGAGATGGTTGGATGGCGTCACTGACTCAATGGAAATGAGTTTGAGTAAACTCTGGGAGTTGGTGATGGACAGAGAAGCCTAGTGTGCTGCAGTCCATGGGGTCACAAAGAGCTGGACACGACAGAGTGACTGAACTGAACTGAAATACTTAGTCCTTGGGTCTTCTGAAAATTATAATTTCAGACAGTCCTCTGAACTATCTTAATGTGATATAAATAAGTGGAATTCAATCTTCTAGGTACTAGATACTATGGTAAAAAATGACAAAAAACCTGTGTGTTTCATTGCTTGGTGGTGTCTGACTCTTTGTGACTCCAGGGACTATAGCCTGCCAGTCTCCTCTGTCCATGGGATTCTCCAGGTAAGAATACTGGAGTGGGTTGCCAGGCCCTCCTCCAGGAGATCCTTCCAATTCAGGGATCATTCAAACCCAGGTCTCTTGCACTGGATTCTTTACTGTCTCAGCCACCAGGGAAGTCCCTGTAAAAAAATATACTTACTTATTTGTTCTTAGTGAATGAGTCACAGTTCCTGCTCTCATGAAACTTACTCTCTAGTGAATAATAGTGACATGTGGCAGAGACTGATAACTGCCTCCCTGTTTATTCCATCCTTCTTCATATTAGTAACAGAATCCCCAGAAGTCTTAGCTGTGCTTGCGGTGGGCAATGAGAAACTACTTTCCCTAGCACCTGTGTAACTAAATGAGGTTATGAAATTATATTTTGGATAATTAGATGTGAGCAGAAGTAATGCGTGCAACACCCAAGTCAGTTGATTGAAGAATCTCCTTTTTCTCATGTCTTTTGTCTCCCTTCCCATGGAGGGAAAAGTGCAGATATGGTGCTGAGGTCTACCTTCAACCATGGGTAAGAACCACACTCCAGAAGCGTATCTCAAAATCAGATCCCTGTAAGAGAAATAAATCTTAGAGAAAATGACTTAAGTAACTCTGATCTCCATTATTCCAAGGATGGTACAAAGCTATACTATTCTAGATACATAAGAAAAAGGTTAACTCATTACCACCATGGATGCTTTATAGCATTAAACCTTAATTCTCTTGATTGGGAAGGGCTGCTTGAGGATGTTGAAGTAAACATTAAAAGAAACCTGCATTCCTGGGTGTCCACATGGACCTCAGCCTCCAAACCATTTTGACTGCCTGCTCATTTTGAACAATGTGAGAGAGAACTGAATATCATTATTGTTTGAGTGTCTATGTTTTGTGCTGTCTCATATTCAGCAGCTTAGCCTTTTGCCTGTCTAATTTATGCCAACAGGAGAACGAGCATTGCCATGGGACTCAAGAGATCTGGGTTCAAAGAGGTTTTTGATGTTGGGCCAATTGGTCTCAATCTGAGAAGATAAATAAGAATAGCTTGAGGGTTGTCCTTGTCGCAGTGCTTTGGCCAAGGGAGCCCATCTGGACAGCAGAGTGGTTACACACTCAGGGAGAATGTCTGTACACCAGTGCCAGGAGCTGCTTTTCCCACTTGCCTCCTGACCTGCTTTGTCCTAGATCCTTGTGGGGCAAATACCTCTCTTATTTATGAACCAAAAATTCGAACTGCCAAGGAGTAAAGTGAACATGTAAAAGAGCTGTCAGTCCAAACACATATCATTCAGCTGACTTTCTCTGGAAGACACAACTTTCCTCAAAGATAGAAAGTTGTAGTTGCCGGCAGAGAGGGTGTTAGGGGTCATCTTAGGGGAATGCTGTATTCTGGGTTCTACTCAATTTTTGTTTCTCTCCAATATGTTGACTTGGCAGTACCAAACTGATCTCCCTTCTCATACTTCTTATCAATAGCCAGGGCACATTGTAGATAGCTAGCATTGGTGCCCAAAACGCAAAGCCCATGGAGAATATCACGTGCAAGTCTTGCAATCTCAGGTGGGGGAGATATCAATCTATATTTTATGGATGAGAGAGCTGATGTCTAGAGAATTTTAAATAACTTTAAAAAGGCCACAAAGATACTAAGTGATTGGCTCCACAACTGAAGTTCTTTCTATAGTCTCTAAATATTGAGTCTCTAAATATTGAGTAAAAATGTCCTCTATGGTAGATTGAACTGTTTTTTAAAATGCTTTGAGACTATGCCAATATCAAACTCTTAAATTTAGTTTATTTACTTGACTGTGCCAGGTGTTAGCTGTGGCGTGTGGGAGTCCAGTTTCCTGACCAGGAATCAAACCTGGACTCCAGGCATTGGGAGCACGGAGTCTTAGTGTCTGGACCAGCAGGGAAGTCCCCTGGATTAAACTATTGACCCCAGTTTTCAGTTCTCCTTGTATCTACATTCTTTACAAGTGAGTTGATTGTTTGTCTCACTAGAGGCACAGTGTACTGCCCTGCCTCTTTATGTGGGTGGACATCACCAGGTCCCTGTTCTGAGCCTCAGCCTTCAGAGACATCACAGTTTCTGCCTTCCCTCTGGGGCTTCTGTCATTGCCATGGAAAGAAGATGTCCTGGATGATCAACTGTATCAAGGAGGATAAGAAGCCCCCATAGGCAGTGCTTCCCCAGGGCCCAGAATTAACACACCTGGATCAGATGTGGAGGCCAACCTACAGCAAGGGCTGAGCCCAGACAGATTTGCTGAGCAGAGCAGCCAGCTGAGCCCAGCCTAGAATGGGCCTGGCCAGCCTGAAGACATGAGCAAAAATAAATGAGTTGTTTTAGACACTGAGATTTGTTATACATCAATAGCTGGTTGAGACAATCTCTTAGAACACTTTTTATCCACTGTAGAAATTTTTGCACTGTCCTGAAATTGGGACGAGAGAGGTAATTACTCTTGCTTGTAAAAGTTCCCTGTAGCTTCTAGGATAAAGTCCACACTCTACCTGATCTCCAAACAGTCTTGGTTCTTATCCTTGCCTGACTGTCCACTTTATCACCTCTACACACTCACCATGTTGGGTCCCCACGTCGATCACTATGTTTCACACCTTCATGTCTTTGTGTATTCAGCAGCCTCTCCCTGGAGTGTCCTGACTCCTCTGCCTAATTAATTCCAATCATTTTTTCAAGATGAAGCAAAGCATCACCTCATTCGGGAAGCTTTCTTGGCCCTCTGGTATAATTTTGATGCCTCCTTAGGTATGTTCACCTTTCGTCTAGCCCTTGTCTCACCATCTCAAAACCATCTTTTCACATGCTTGCCTCTTCCACCTGCCTCTAATCTCCTTGAGAGCAGAGACACGGTTTCATTTGTCTGATTCCTGGAATCCATCACAACGCTAGGCTGAGGACAACCCCACAGGGAATGAATGCTAAGAAAAAACATAAATATCAAAGCAATCACTTAAAACATTCCCAAACTAAGAAATCCCTCTGTATTTAAGAGGAGGCTCTTTTTCCTCAATAGGAGAAGAATTTTAACTGTACATGATCCCCCAGGCCCCCCATGAAGTACTTAAGTGCTGCCACTATGTTTTTCAAAAAATTTAATTGTCAAGAAATGCACATACCATAACATAAAATTTGCCATCTTAACCATTTTTAGGTGTACAGTTCAGTAGCACTAAACACATTCACATTGTTTTTGCTACCATCATCATTGTTCATCTACAGAACTCTCTTCCTCTTGCAAATCTGAAATTCTCTACCCCATAAACAATAACTCCTCATTCTCCCCTAACTCCAGTCCCTAGCAACTACCAGCTACTTTCTGTCTCTATGAGTCTGACTATTCCAGATACTTCTTACAAGTGGAATTATCAGTCGTTGTCCTTTTATGACTAGTTTACTCGGCATAATGTCCTTGAGGTTTATCCTTAAAGCATACATCAAATTTTCCTTGTTTCTGAGCCTGAATAGTGTTTGTGGCTAATATTTTAGAAAATCTTAATCTATAAATATGTTTTAAAGGTATAGTAACATCTCATGAACAATGAGACCAAGAAAAAAAAAAAAAACCCAATTGGATTTGGTCCTGCAATTCTGGGAAAACTAAATTGTTAATCAGATAATTGCAGAATAGCACATTCAAAATAAATATCAAGCAATTCCTTTGAAATTCTGATGTTGGAAAATAGGGCCACCACCTGGTATATTCTATATTTATTTGGTTTTGGGGAGTGTAATTTGGCTGCAGTTCACTATAATTAAGAACAGTATTATAATGGAGTTTAGCTCAACTCATATATTGGCTTTGACTTATGTGACACATGTTATCATTTCGGTTTGCTACGTGAGCCAAAAGCTTTATTTCAAACATGGTTTCTACCATAGTGCTGGTCTCTGCTGGGAATGGAGGAATGGTTTCGAAATATAATCCATTCCCTTATATTTAATTTTTTTCTTTTTCTGGCCATGCCACACGGCATGCGGGATATTAGTTCCTGACTAGGGATCGAACCTGTGCCCTCTGCAGGGGTAACATGGAGTCTTAACCACTGGACGGCCAGGGAAGTTCCCATACTTAATTTTACCTCTCGGTTCTTAAATGGCTCTGCAAGTCAATTTACTTTACTCCCATGGTTATCCTGGCCAGCTCAGTCTTAACTATTACTAGGACTTACAACACGAATATTTTTTGAGTGCCTACGATGTGTCAGGCTGTTCTAGGTGCTGGAAATACAGTGGGTAAAAAGGAAAACTCCCTGCCCTTGAGAAATTATCAGACATCATATAATAAACATGATAAATAAATACTATTACATAGTATGTTGGAAAATCTCATGCATGGGGAAAAAATACAGAGCAGGTTAAGGGTGGTTGGGGCTGGTTACAGTACTAAACAGGTGAAAGTGAAGTGAAAGTGAAAGTCATTCAATCGTGTCAGACTCTTTGCTACCCCATGGGCTATATGGTCCATGGAATTCTCCAGGCCAGAATATTGGAGTCAGTAGCCCTTCCTTTCTCCAGGGGATCTTCCCAACCCAGGTCTCCCACATTGCAGGCGGATTCTTTACCAGCCGAGCCATACAAGGGAAGCCCAAGAATACTGGAGCAGGCACAGCCTATCCCTTCTCCAGGGGATCTTCTCAACCCAGGAATCGAACCGGGGTCTCCTGCATTGCAAGCAGATTCTTTACCAATTGAGCTATCAAGGAATTCCATACAGTAGGTAGTCAGGGTTAACCTTATAGAGAAGATGAGAAGTGATCCAAAACCTGAAGGACATGGCTGAGGAAGAGCTGGTTAAGTCTAGGAAGAGGAGTAGCTAGTGCAAAGTTCCTAATGCACAGCGTTAAAGGAGTGGCAATAAAGAAAGCAGTTTGGTTGGAGAAGACTAACCCTTGGGAAAAGAAGTGAGGATGGAGGCTACATCATGCAGCATCTTGTAGGCTGTTATTAGCACCTTGACCCTCTGGATACAATGGGAAGTCACTGGAGAGTTTTGAATAGGATGATATTATCTGACTTTCACTGTTAAAAGTTCTATTCCAATATTTAAATTTAAAATGCTTTAATTATGGTAAAAAAAACATGGAACATAAAATATATGGCATATACATTTTAAGCATACAATTCAGTTGTATTGGGTGCATTTGCAATGTTGTGCAAATCTCCAGATCTTTTGCATACTACAAAACTGAAAACTATACGCATTAAACAACTCTCCATTTCCCCTTTCTGCTAGTCCCAGGCAACCATCATTCTACTTTCTGTTTCTATGAATTTGACTACTTTAGTTACCTCATATAAGTGGAATCTTATGAATATTTGTCTTCTTGTGAGTGGCTTGGGCTTCCCTGGTGGCTCAGAGGTAAAGGATCTGCCTGCCAATGCAGGTGATGTGGGTTCAATCCCTGGGCCGAGAAGATCCCCTAAAGGAAGAAATGGCAACCCATTCCAGTATTCTTGCCTGGAAAATTCCATGGACAGAGGAGCCTGGTGAGCTGCAGTCCATGGGGCCGCAAACTTAGCATGATGTCCTCAAGATTCATCCACATTGTAACATTTAATAGGATTTCTTTCCCTTTTAAGACTGAATAATACCCATTAGATCTACATACTGAATTTTGTTTATTCATTCATCCACTGATGAAAATTTGGATTGCTTCCACTTCTTGGCTCTTGTGAACAATGCTGCTATGAAATGGATGAGCAAATGTCTGAGACTTTACTTTCAGTTCTTTTGGATATATACCCAGAGTAGGATACCTGGAACCTATGATAATCCTATTTTTACAGTTTTGAGCATTTTTCTTTTTCTTTTAATTTTTTGCCACTTTTTAAAATTTTTAATTGAAGGATAATTGCTTTACAGAATTTTGTGGTTTTCTGTCAAACAACGACAAGAATCAGTCATAGGTACATCCATCTCCCTCCCTCCCATCTCCCTCCCCATCCCACCCTTCTAGATTATCACAGAGTCCTTCTATAGTGACTGCACCATTTTACATTTCAACTAACAGGGTGCTACTGTTCCAATTTCTTCATAACTTTGCCAACACTTGTTATTTTCTATTTTGGGTTTTGTTGTTGGCTGTACTGTGTGGCATTTGGGATCTTAGTTCTCTGAGGGATCGAATCTATGACCCTGCAGTGGGAGCTTGGAGTTTTAACCACTGAACCTCCATTGAAATTCCTGTTTTTTTTTAACAGTAACCATCCTAATGGGTATGAGTTGGTATCTCATTGTGGTTTTGATTTGTATTTCTCTAATGATTAGTGAGCAACTTTTTATATGCTTATTGACTATTGTATGTTATCTTTGAAGAAATGTCTATTCAAGTTCTTTGCTCATTTTTAATTCAGCTATCTTGGGGTTTTTTGTTGTTGAGTTATAGGAGTTCTTCAGATATTTTGAGTATAAGCCTCTTATCAGATACATGATTTACAAACATTTTCTCCTGTTTTTAGGGGGAAATTTTCACTCTGTTGATTGTGTCCTTCAAAGCACAGAAGTTTTAAAGTTTGGTGAAGTCTAATTAACACATTTTTACTATTGTTGCCTGTGCTTTTGGTGTCATATCCAAGAAATCATTGCCAAACCCAATGTCATGGAATTTCTTTCCAAGGTCTTCTTCTAAGAGTTTCATAGTTTTAGGTCTTATGTTTTAGGGCTTCAATCCATTTTAAGTTAATTTTTGTATATGGTATAAGGTAAGAGTGGAATTTTATTCATTTGCATGTGGATGTTCAGGTTCCCAGTACCATTTGTTGAAGAGACTATCCTTTCTTTATTGAGGACTCTTGGCATCTTTGGCAAAGAACATTTGGCCATATACATGAGGATTTATTTCTGGGGTCTCTGTTCTAAGTCATTGGTCTATATGTCTGTGTCCATACCATCAAACGTAAAGGAGTCAGATAGAAAATAATATAAATTGTATGATTCCATTTATATAAAATTCCAAAATGATCGAATCTATTGTGTTAGAAGGGGGTATCATTGTGGGTGGGTAACAACTGTAAGGGGCATGAAGGGGGTTTTGGTGGTACTGGTAATATTATTTATTGATCTTCATGTTGATTATACAGGTATGTTCACATAAAAAGTCACTGAGCTATATACAGGCATTTAGCATTCATAATTATCAGACTCTATACTATTTAATATAATCTTAATTAAAAGTGGTTGCCTAGAGACAGAGAAATATGATCAAAATCCATTGATTCTATACTGCTTTTAATTATAATGACACTCATTTTCCCCCACTGGATTTACAGTAGACAAGTTAAAGGAATAGATATACATTTCAGCCTTTCATGTTCAGGGAGACCTCTTTTTCACATACCTGGGAGAGCTGTTAGAAGTGAGTGATGAAAGGGAATAAGTAATGCTTCTTATTGCATTCTTTGAAGAATCAACATAACATTGAATTTTGTTAGTGACATATAGCATTCAATAATAACACATTCTCTAATTGCAATATTTTGAAGATGCCAACTTTGACAAAAGACACCTTTTATTTTCATAATGCCAAGTTGATCAGGAATCATCAAAATAAGGACCCACAGTTATTCCTGCAAACCCACGTCAAGGGAAAAAGAAGGTGTAGACCTCTCTTCAGTAGTATGCATATTAGACCTTCCCAATCTGTGTGCCTTGGTACACTGTGTCCTGGGAATGAATTACATGTGTATGGAGGCTGGATTCTACTCAGCCTTCAAGAGTGGTTAAGTCAGGCCTGAAGAGGAAGAAATTACTGGGCTGGTCATTCCTACAATGAGATACCTTGTTCTTCAAATCCATTGTTTCCTATAGATATTTTCCCTGTATGCAGTAATGTACAAAGGGTTGGAAAGTCAGTTATGAGAAAAATAATGAGACTCCTAGCACAGTGAGGCAATGGCAATCCACTCCAGTACCCTTGCCTGGAAAACCCCGTGGTTGGAGAAGCCTGGCAGGCTTCAGTCCATGGGGTCACGAAGACCCGGACACGACTGAGCAACTTCACTTTCACTTTTCACTTTCATGCACTGGAGAAGGAAATGGCAACCCACTCCAGTATTCTTGCCTGGAGAATCCCAGGGACGGGGGAGCCTGATGGGCTGCTGTCTATGGGGTCGCACAGAGTCGGACACGACTGACGCGACTTAGCAGCAGCAGCCGCAGCAGCACAGTGAAGAATTCCATTTATAAACAGAGAATTATTTCTAAATTCTGATAGTAACTGAGCTTTCTGGGCGGGCCAGAGGAGTCTCTAGGGAAGAAAAACAAGGTATAGTGGTTTCCAGGGAAAGTTCTGCAGTCCAAGTACTTGTTTTTGAAAGATGGCTCTATCATTAACCAATTGCTTTGAAAAGTACTTGAAAAACAAGATGACACTGCCCTGTGCCTCATTTTCTTCATCTATGATTCATAGAAACCTACTTCAGAGAGTTGTATGAAAATTAAATTCCATTAGCTCAGTGCTTAGCTATATGCTAAGTGATCAAGAAATATTAGCTATTGTTAACACTGACTACCACTGTGTACCACTTATTGAGTACCAGGCTTGAATGCCAGACTTGCAAGGAATTTTTATAAAGTTTATTCAATCTAATCCTCAAAGTAGGTTTATTATTTCCTATTTTATAGATAAGAAAATTAATGCAGAGAGAGGCTAAATGACTTGTCACTATGGCTAACAGCTAACAAATGGCAGAGCCAGACTTTAACTTCTAGGTCACGTAAACTCATGGTCTTTCAATGTTTTTGCTAATATACTCCTTGGGACATTAAAAAAATTACTTCTATAATTTTCATTATAATTATAATAGTTACAAAGAATACAATTTCCAGCATTGTGAATACTGACATTTCAAAATAAAACTGTTATATCACTCTTCGTATCCAATGGCATTTAAATTTCACAGTGATTGGCACCATAGTCCATTTAAAAATATATGAAAAAACTTATAATAGTTATAAATTTTACACAGTTCCTTTCCTTCCATGAACTTATTTTTCCATCTCAATGCCCTTATTCCAGGATTCTACCTCCCAGTTTTTATGATTCAAAGTAATTTTTGGCTTCCCTACCTGTCACAATTCTTTACATTAATAAATACACATAAATTTCCTGTGACCATAAGGTCTTGTGTTAAAAATTTTTTCTGAATTGAATTATCATTATATTTACCAGTAGTTCAAAATTCATTAAAACATATTATGAATTCACTAACTATTGAATATGGGCTTCCCTGAGCGCTCAGTTGGTAAAGAATCCGCCTGCAATGCAGGTGGCCCTGGTTCAATTCCTTGGTCGGAAAGATCCCCTGGAGAAGGGATAGGCTACCTGCTCCAGCATTCTTGCACTTCCCTTGTGGCTCAGCTGGTAAAGAATCCATCTGCAGTGCAGGAGACCTGGGATCGATCCCTGGGTTGGGAAGATCCCCTGGAGAAGGGAGTCTATTCACTCCAGTATTCTGGCCTGGAGAATTCCATGAACTGTATAGTCCATGGGGTCGCAAAGAGTCGGACACCACTGAGCAACTTTCACTTCACAACTATTGAATATAAATGCAAGATACTGGAATGAGACAGATGGGAGTCACGCAGATCTGTAGAACTCTGATTGAGGGCAGTATCAAAATGTCCCTTAGCTTGTCCTCAGGGACATCTCTTCCCTCAGGACAATGCACTTTAGGGAGATGAAGGATACGTGAGAGAAATTCTTTCTTGAGCTTCTGGATCTTAAGCCTCTTCACACCTGTCTGCCTCTTGGAAAGTCCTTCATCACTAAGATGACTACACATTCCAGTTTATGCCTGTTATTCTGGCATAAGTATTAACAGAACCCCTGTCACTCTCTTAAGTATCTCCGTTTGGAGGATAATATTGACCGTCCCATCAAGTACCCCTTGTGGTTCCCCAAGTGAACATTATTCAGATCTGAAGACCTCTCTTGTAAACCAAGGTGCCTGACTTACTTTTCTCCTGTTAAATTGTAAAAATATTCATTGTACACTTATGTTCCCTGTACTATATTATTTACTCTGACATATCTTGTCATCATAATATACCCCATTTTTCTACCCCTCTTTTTTAACAGAAAAGAAAACTGCAAGCCCAGAGAACTTAAATGACCTGTCACAGGTAGTAAGTGACTAAACCAGAACTCAAGCCTTGCTCCCTGTTTCTAAACCTGTGCTTATAATCAGGTGTAATCTATGGGTCTCCAGCCTTGTGTTGATTTCCTTCCCTCAGGCACGGGGGTCCTACCTTGTTGAAACTTGGGTTGTAGTTTAGGTCTGCCAAACTGCCCTTTTGCCTGAATCTCCACATCAAACACTTCCTACCAGGCTCCCTTTTACAGTTCTCAGCACTTTCTCTTCATCCCTATCCTGGTTCTGTTCACCAGCATCTCTTCTCTAGGTGACCGCACAGTGTCCAGTTCGTTTAGCAAAGGCAGACAGAGCAATTTCTCCAAATGTTAGCATTCTGTTCACCTTCCTAAGCCAATGTGGTGCTTCCCATAAAGATGAAGTCTGAACCTTTTAAGATTTACCAGGACTTTCTTCTCAAATGTACACGTCAGCCCTACTGAACTTTCTCCTTTTTCTTCTCCAACCTCACCCACTTTGCCTGTATTTGTCCCACACATACACCCACCTCCCAAACCCATCTTCTATTTATACTTGGGGCTTCCCTGGTGGCTTAAATGGTAAAGAATCTGCCTGCAATGGAGGGGACCTGAGTTCAATCTCTTAGTGGGGAAGATCCCCTGGAGAAGGGAATGGCAACCCACTCCAGTATTCTTGCCTGGGAAATCCCATGGACAGAGGAGGCTGGTGGGCCATAGTTCATGGGGTCACAGAGAGTCAGACATGACTGAGCAACTAACATTCATACTTGAGATCTTAGTTAGATCTCCAGGCAGCTTGGTTGGACTTTGGGAGCCACTCTCTGTCCCACTAACTTGGTGTCCTTCCAGTGGTGTGTTGGAGCCAACTGGAACAGTCTCTCAAAGACGGTTATTCACATCATTTCCCAAGTTCAGTGTTGCATGACATCAGGTTGGCATCTTGAAACTGGCCACAGTGGAAGTATTCACACAAGGGAAACTGACAAATGGTGCAAATCAGGGTCTTTTTTTTCTTTTCAAATGATTAGTCAACATTTATCAGAACAACACTGTGACCCTCCTGTATTTTCATAATGCTTAGAACACCATTTATTTTATTCATTCAATGAATGTTTACCTACTTCCTACTACATGTCAGATACTGTTCTTATTGATGAGGCTATAAAGGTGGGCAAATAAGATAATCCTTGCCATCATGACGCTGACAATGCTGAAAGGGGGAGATTGACCTTAGTCAGATATCCACATAAATTAAAAATGACAATTATGTTAAGACTGAAAAATGCTTTAAAAATCTACAATAGGTGGGGCTTCTCTGGTGGTTCGGTGGTTAAGAATCCACCTCCAATGCAAGGGACATGGGTTCTATCACTGGTTGGGGAATTAAGATCCCACATGCCCTGGGGCAACTAAGCCTACATGTGACAACTAGAGAGTCCATGTGTCACAACAAGAGAGAAGCCCGTGGACTGCAATGAAGACCTGGCACAGTGAAAACATAAATAAGTAAAATAAAATGGAAAGAACATACATTAAAAAAACAATCTGTAACAGGATATTTGACCTAGTCTAGGATGGTTTTCCTGAGCTAAAATCAGATGAAGGATAAGTGTAGGTTTAGGAAGGAGCAAGATGAAGGAGCATTCCAGGTCCAGGAAACAACATGTGCTACAGTTGGAGGGAGCATGACCCCCAGGATCAAGGGAAAGAGGACAAGTGTGGCAAGTGGGAGCCTGGTGGGAGATGCAGCTGCAGGGTTAAGGCTACACAGGGCTTTGCAAGCCCTGCCAAAGAGTGTTGTCTTTATCCTAAGACCAATGGAAAGTCACTGAAGTGTTCTGAACAGGTAAAGTACATCGAACAAGTGGAAAATCAGTACAGCGTGGCAGTTCAGAAATCTGGAGCCAGCTTGCCTAGCTCGAAAGGCTGACTCTGTGACTTACTAGCATTTTACTAGTAACTTCTATGTGCCTCGGTTTCCTCATGGGTTAAATGGTGATAAAACCTACTCTGCAGGCTGTTTATCAGGTTGTAAAGCTCTTAGAACAGTGCATAGCTCATCATAAATGTTAACGAAAGGGCTTGTTCAATTAAATAAACAAAAATATCTTTGGTAAGACAACTGAATGTTGTGGGTGGGCTGTGGTCTAATAGGGGATGCAGATAAAAACAAATCATTATAAAATAGCATGGAGTAAGCCCAAAACATAGTGGTAACACAAAGATGAACTTGGTTTCCAGTTATTAGGAGCAGAGTCAAGAGCATAAAGGATGTTCCATTTGGAGAGAGCAGCACTAAGAGGGGTAGAGATTCACAAATGTCAGTGACTCTGATGCGATGCTTAAAGCTTAAAGCCAGACATCAATAAAAACCAATGAGGGGGATGGAAGCGCAACGGTGGGGGTTGAAATTCCTGGTGGTCCAGTGGTTAGTGCTCTAATGGTGGGGCCAGGTTCCATCCCTGGCCAAGGAACTAAGATCTTGCAAATTGCCTATAAACAACAACAATAAAAACACCCCCCTCCCCAAACAACAATGAGAGGAGAAATGTGGTAGAGGGACTAAGGTGTGATTAATTTCAACTCCAAAGCAAATATGGAGGCTTTATGGAGGAGGGCTCCCATTAAGATTGACTGCATAGGCCTGAACAGGTCATAGTGCTAACTCTGCACCTCACTAGTTTTGTGATTTGACTTCTCTAATTCTTAATGTCCTCATCTGTAAAGTGGGAATAATAATTATAATAATAATAATATAATAACTCATAGAGTTGTTAAGAAGTCACAGTTAATGCATTAAAATCTTAGCATAAAGTATCCAATAAATGTGAGGCTATTATTATTATATTATGAGTTGAAACTTGAGTGAGAAGAACTTTGGCACTAAAGGAATAAAAGGTCCCAAAGTCAAAAAGCATGTGACACATCTGAAGAATAGCAAGTCAAAAGGCACTTTAAAGTATGGTCATCAGGGCCAATCTATGAACAGTTTTTACTGGCCCATGATGAGATAAATATAGAAATTGAGAGTAAACAGTTAGAAATTAAAAGGACACAAAAATAAACTGACTAATTTTATATTTGTATACCTGCTAAATACCTGTAATGAAAATTGGGGTTTGTAGTTTTTTTTTCTTCCACTTTTCTAGCAAGTTTTAAATTGTATCTTACAAAAATGACAGTTCATGACTTATTGGAAATAATAAATAAATAATAATAAATAATAAATAAACTATCTTTACCTCAGATAATTTGAGAAAAAGTAATACTGCAGAGCTGGAGATAGCAACATAGAGATGATCCTGGTGGGCCAGGGTCACCTTTGAGGACCTATTTTGAAAGTCTGAGTTCACACTTTATTCAATGGGCAACGGGGTTACTAAAAGTTTAGAGAGATTGTTAACTCAGGGTTAAGTGTACAGAGGTAAATCGACATTGCAAATTTTGTGCTTTTTAAAGTTCCCAGGGAGCATGTGTTTTTTTTGTTGTTGTTGTTAAAGAGGAGACCTGAAATGCTCCGTGTCTCACAAATATAACTGTTTATATTTGATAAGAGTGTAGTTATTCAAAGGAATTCAAATTTATCAAAACAGAAAACGTTGAAAATACGTGAGCACACATTGTGTGACCAACGATGCGAGTGGCTCGTTGATACATAAAGCTACGCCAGGTAGCCAGACGAATCTCCTTCATTCTCCGGCGCCCTCATATAATTAACGCATCAACCCGCCGGATCTCTCCCAGCGCGGGTCTTCTCGTCCACCTTCATCACCGTCGGCTCTCCAACAACCCTGAGGCGAGGGATGGGACAATAACGCTCTATCACCCGGTAGCCCTGGGCGGCGTTGGACAGCTCACCTAATCCCGGGGTTTCCAGACTCTGCCCTCACCCAGGTGCTGAGACAGCAAAATCTTGAGCATTTTCCTTTCAGCGCCTCAACCACTTCCTTCGCCACCTGCCCGGGCACTCCTGCGAGCGCACGACACCTCGGGTGAGCCCTTTGGCCACCCGAGGCCACATCTCAGGTAGGCCCTTCGGTCACCTCAGCTCTTCAAACCCCTCGTGGCTCCGAGGTCCAAGGCCGTGGGCACCCGCGAGGCCTGAGGGCGACGTTCTGGCCGGAGGACTCCAAAGAAAGAAGCAAGACTGCGAGGGGCTCAGGACACTGTGGAGCCAGATCCAGAAGGTGAGGTGACAGCCGGTAGCCCGCGGCCCTCGGGTCGCTTGAGTCGCAGCGAGGCCGTCGTCTGGCGTCGCGGAGGCGGCGCTTGGCTCCCCCGCCCGCCCGCGGGCGCCCGGAGTCCCTGGCCGCTGCGACCCGCCTTCGCGCCGCAGAAACCCGGCAGCTGCCAGGGCCAGGCTGGGGGTCGGGCCGCGTCGCGGGTGTGGCCGCCGCCATCTGAAGGCTGGGCCTTGAACCTGGCCCTGAGAACGGCCACCCCCGCTGCCGCCGCCGCCGCCGCCGCCGCCATAGCTCCAGCGGCCGACCAGGTGCGTGCGCCGCCTGCCCGCCCCTGTCAGCCAACGGCTGGGCCTGGCTCCTCCGGGCGGGCGAGCCGAGGCGGGTGGCCGACCCCAGAGTGAGGGCAAATTTCCGAGTAGCTCGTTCGTGGGAGCGACTGACATACGGGGTGGGGAAGCCGCCGGGAGACCGGCCTGGCCTGTGGCTTCCGCAGCAAAGGGCCAGAAATGAGGACATCGAATGAGGGCGCCGGGATGGAGGAGGATGCTGGGCTCAGGCATCATGGCTCCGTTTCCCTCCCTCTCGTCCTGGGACGTGGGAGGGGGAGCTCCGGGTACCAAGCTGCCAAATGCTTCCCTCGCCCGCATCTGGAAGCAATTCCTAGTCCCCCCTTTATGGGGAGCTCCTTTGTGGTTCTTTTCACCTCTTATCTTGCACTTTTATTTTTGGTGTGCAAGTCCAGGCTCCACGCCGGCCCTTAAGTTGCGCGGGACAGAGCCCCTGTTGGACTTGTCAGGTCCTCAGTGTGGTTCAGACGGTAAAGCGTCTGCCTGCAATGCGGGAGACCCAGGTTCGATTCCTGGGTTGGGAAGATCACCCGGAGAAGGAAATGGCAACCCACTCCAGTATTCTTGCCTGGAAAATCCCATGGATGGAGGAGCCTGGTAGGCTACAGTCCATGGGGTCCCAAAGAATGGGACTGATCAACTTCACTTTCTTTTTCTTTCAGTAGTACTGAGGAGTTGCGCGAATAAGTGAGTTCCTATGGAGGAGAACTGGTGAATTAACGTCAGTGAATGAATACACTTGAAATAGAGCTGAATGAAGGAATACATGAATGGATATAAATACACACAACGTGGAGGCAGTGGAGACAGAGGCTTACAACCCTTATCTTCTGGTAGTTTTCCAAAAGCTGTATAGATGTTGCACTCATAAACACAGTCATTCTGATTGTGGCTATTTGAAAGTTCAATGCTGTATTTAAATGATCTACAGAAGCACCCCTTCATATTTTCATTTTAGGTAGATTTTCCTTTATGTATTGCTTAAAGTGAAGTACGTCTGGGCTTCTTCGTCTTCTTTTTCTTTTGCTTGTATTTTGTTCTCTGACTTTGCAGAATCAGTGTCACTATAATATCATTTAATGTATTTATGAAAGATAAGAGTAAATCTGAAGGCAGTACCACGTGACTCTGCTTTTAGTAATTTGTAAAACCGGACATTTCTTTGAATTCAGGATTGTGGAGGGTCTTGTTTGCTTTCCCGAGACAGGTGCTGGCTGGTTTGTGGGTGACTGAAGAAGGCTGACTATAGTTCAGAGAGGAAAAGAGAGACATTTATCTGTGTGCAGACACTTTGGAAGTGACACAGGTGGAGACTGCTTTAATTCAGTTGGTCACTGCTTCAGTTCCAGGTTTCCAGGCCCGGGTTTCAGAAAACCTGGGTGACTTTAGACTTGTTCCTTGATCTCTTTAGGTCTGTTTCTTAATCTTCGAAATGCAAGAGGTTGGATAGGACCCCTTCCTGAGGTAGACTCCCAGGATTCTCTTTTATTAGGTAAAAGGTGAAATTGCAGGTGATTTTATGAAAGCTTAACTCACTTCAACTGCTCTGCTTGGGATTCTGTAGAATCTTGGCCCCACTGTCTTATCTGCAAATTACAACTCATTCTTCATCTTCTTCACATCTGCTACAGAAGGACCTGGGAGTTTAAAATGAGAATTATAGATTCTGGGCAGGAGGGGAGAAAGGAGGGCAAGAGTGTTTTGTGCATTGCCACAGGCTCCCCATCCTGGGTCTAACTTGTTTTCAATGCAACCAGCCTGACAATGCCATATATTTTCAGTATATCTAGGGAATTAATCACTATTAATTTACCTGCGTTTGAGATTAGTTATCATAGATCACAACATTTTGGAAATGGAAGGACCTTAGAGATTTTTAAAAGGCACTTAAAAAATCATTTTACATACATACTAAAATATTTCTTGCATGCTACATTTCATGAAGTCCCAAATGTGTTAAGTAAAATAAAATTGATGTTACCCACTTCAGTTCTTTCAAGTCTCTTGGGAGAAGTGAAGTCAGATGCTTGGTGTGAAAAAAAACAACTTTTTGTGACTCTGTTCTCAAAGATCCAGTTGTCGGGTCATATGTGGTTCTGACATGGAATGTAACAGAGATGGTATTTATGGGGCAATGACCACTCACCAAACACTGTTACATTTAACCTTTTTACTTGTTTTGCCACATTTCATCCTTGCTGTAAACTTCAGTGCTGCGTACCTTGTAATCCCTATTCTGCCTTCCAAAAATAGAAACAGTGCTTGGAAAATGGGAAGGTCAGGTATTCAAAACACAGACAATCCCTGCTAGGAAAATCTGTGTAACATTGGAGAATGTGGTCTCTGTGTGTGTTCCAGGATATATATTAAACTCTGGGGCATTGTGGATAAGTGCATTTAGAATGGGAGCTCAGGAGGGGGATAATTAAGACTGAATTACAGAGAATTGGTATAGCATTTCGAAAATTATTGAGTTCCATTGATACTCTGGAAGACTCTGACATTTTTACATAGGTGCAGATGCATCCTAATGTTAAATGTGCTCAGATTTAACAATCCAGGGAGTATAAAAAGGATCAATCACATCAAGAGATATATGGGTGAGTGGCACGTTTGGACATCGAACTGAGTACAATGTTGTTTCTTGGGTTAGCTTCCGATCCTTGATAAGTTGCTATCTCCCAACCTCCTTCTTTATAAGAGTGACAACTCCTAATGCAAAATACAATGCCTACCTTGCTGTAATCTAGGGGCAGGAATGCAGGATGAGTTTCCAGAACTCTTATAATTAATTGACAAGAGCAAAAGAGGAAAAGAGAGGCCCGTGAAGTAAGTGGTAAATTATTTTGTTTCTTCTTTGTCAGTCAAGTTGAGTTTCATAGAAGGCAGAGACCAGTTGCAGCTGCTTGAGAAACTGAGAGTGATGCCAGTTTGATTTAGCTCAGGAGGCTGAAACTTTCCGCCCTGAAGGCTGGTGTGATGGAATAGACCTTCCCATTGCTCACAATATTATGAAAAAAACATTAAAGCAACAATTTTTATTACTTGCCCTGGAGCTAGAGCTTTAAAATGTACTTTCTTCTCCCCCTGCCCTCCCTAAACCACTTAGGTTTTTTAAAACAAACAACCCATTCATGTGTTTGCTGCATCAGATTATTAGTCCTTTCCTTTATTCTCGGGCCCTGTCTCTTTAATGTAGCTAAGAAGAAGGACTGGTGTGCTCCTGTGGAATTTTTCTTTAGTTATCATTTTCTTCTGTGCGTGTTAATTTCTGAAACCGTTTATTGAGTGCATACTGTGTGCCAGATAAAGATGCACGAGATGCCGAGTTTATGGAGGGAAGTGATTCATCCACAAATAACTGCAGCACAGGATGATGTGGAAGTAGCCGCCACTCATTCTCCCAGGAGAGAGGTTTGGGCAGAATTTAGGAAGATTTCATAGAGCAGGTGAATTTTGAACTGGATTTCGAAGCCTAAAGGCCAAAAAGAGGGAGAAGAGTGTTCTGAGCACAGAGAAGAGGATGGGCAAAGGAAAGAGGCAGCTTGATCATGGCGCTGCCAGGGAGAGACACGGATTGGGTGGGTCTTGTGAGGTTGGGGCCAGAGAGAGAAGGTCCTTGAATGTCATGTTATTTCATCTTTATCACAGCCTAGAAAATTTTATTTAAGAGTTTTAAAGCTAATTTTTTAATAGGAGGAGTGCTATAATTGGACTTTCTCTAGAAAATAGCTCCAGCAATAACATTTTGGGGAAACTAGAGACGGAAAGCTGGGAGGCCAGAGGAAAATGAGGATGCTGGTGCTATAGTCCAAAGGAAATAGGACAAGGGTCTAAACTAACATAGGTTTGAGAAATATTCAGAAGATAGGGAGAGCAGGGTTTAATGACTAACTGGATATGGTAAGTAAGGATGACAATAATTCTGAAGTTTTGGTATTGCTTTACCTAGGTAGATGGAGATGCCACTAATGAGGGTAGTAAACATCAGATGAGGAAGAGGTTTGGGGAGGAAGACAGTGAGTAGAGACAACTGTGGAACATCCACGGGAGATCCTTGATGTATACCCTTGACTAGTGACTATAGTTGTACTGTGACATCATATTGCCAAGACGGGTCAAATTTTATGACAGATCTGCAGTCTAAATAGACAAATCAATTCAATAAATCATGTAAAAAGAAGGAAGAAAACACACTAGATTTTACTAATGACCATTATATTTCAGGTGAGTTTTTCTTAGAACTCTAATTCTTATGTAAGTTCTACTGAAAAAAAAAAAAAAAAAGATACTCAAACAATGAGGAGTTATTAAAAATCATCAAGAAAACCAGAGTGACACAGAGGGGAGTGGTTGAAATGAACAAAGATAAGCAAATGTAGCAGAGAGGACTGATTGCTCAAGACACAGGTATGGGCAGATTTGGAATACAGAGATGGTATTTGAGCTGGCTCTTCCAAATAATGTATTTCTTTAGTGGTAAGAATATCACAAGCTTTGGTTTCTCATCTGATTCAACTTGTTCAGTTCAGTTCAGTTGCTCAGTCCTGTCCAACTCTTTGCAACCCCATGGACTGCAGCGCACCAGGCTTCCCTGTCCTTCACCAACTTCCAGAGCTTGCTCAAACTCATGTCCATCGAGTCGGTGATGCCATCCAGCCATCTCATCCTCTTGTCCCCTTCTCCCCTGACCTGCAATCTTTCTCAGCATCAGGGTCTTTTCCAAGGAGTCAATTCTTTGCATCAGGTGGCCAAAGTATTGGAGTTTCAACTTCAACATCAATCCTTACAATGAATACTCAGGACTGATTTCCTTTAGGATTGACTGGTTTGATCTCCTTGCAGTCCAAGGGACTCTCAAGAGTCTTCTCCAACACCACAGTTCAAAAGCATCAATTCTTCGGCACTCAGCTTTCTTTATAGTCCAACTCTCACATCCATACATGACTACTGGAAAAATCATAGCTTTGACTAGATGGACCTTTGTTGGCAAAGTAACATCTCTGCTTTTTAATATGCTGTCTAGGTTGGTCATAACTTTTCTTCCAGGGAGCAAGCATCTTTTAATTAAACTTATTAGGGAGAGACAAACAGTGATTGTTTAGAAGTACTGTGCAGAGGGTTTGTTCTTATTTTGCAGATAAAGTGTTGGAAGACCTTGAACTAAGAGAAGAATAACAGAGTAAGATAAAATGAAAGGGTAATAATTAGGAGGAATTTTCAGAACATTTAATGAATTCTATGAGAAATAGTTGCTAACAAAGAAAAAGTTAGATTGATGTAGTGTTCTCTTAGGGTCATGGCATTAGACTTGCTTGGAAAAAGGATATATTAGCATAGAACCTTATATATTAAAAAGAATTTTTACATTCGATTGTTACATGAACCCTCAGAAGCATGTGCAACCAGGCACTATTATCTTTCTTTTATAAAATAAAAACCTTGATATGAAAGAGGCTGTAGTTTGTCTCAGATCCTGTAACTGGCAAGCACTCCCAGGCCTTCTGAATTTTAGCCCACTGCTCTATCCATTGTTTTAGAATCTTGCTTGCCTGGGAACCTTGATGTGCTACAGTGTATCTCCTCCACTCCTACCATGTCCATCATGTAAAAATAAGGATAAAGCAGATGATATTTGAAGGTCAAGAAAACCAAGATTGGAGAGAGAGGCAGTGATGGAAAGACTCCTTACCGCCAGCTGTTACATGCAGTAGGGATGGTCATGAAGTCTCTAGAGAGTATCTGGAAATCAAACAATACTTAAAATGTAACAGGAGAGTCTACAATATAAAACAATTTTATGATTAAATCTTCCAAGAGGCAAATAACCCTTTAATTAAGTGGCATGTTAATGGCCACTAGGATCTGGTAAAGGCAAAGATCCTTCCCTAGAGCCCCCCCAGAAGAAATGCAGCCCTGCCAACACGTTGATTTTAGCTGGTAAGTCCAGTGTTGGATTTCTGACCTACAGAACTATAAGCATTTGTTTTGTTTAAGCCACCAAGTTTTGTGGTCATGTGATACAGCCAGCAGTAGAAAACCAATGCATTATCCTATAGATTTGCTGTAGGGTTAAGAAATGTAAGCATTTAGGAAAGGCCTTCCCAGTCAATATTAGCTACTGTCATTATTATTTTTTTCATTGGTACTTTCTCTTCTGTCTTTGCCTTTTTGTAACAGCTGTCCTGTGGTTACCCCAGATTGTTGGAAATCACTCCCCTCCTTCCCTGAGACTGTGACCTTAGGAGATCCTCACTCCCAGGGTAGCCAGTATTCAGTCTTCAGCAATTTGTTAGAATTACTGTTCAGGAATCCCTACGTTTTATGGGTTCAGTGGCTTCTCCAGATAAGCCAGATCTGGGCTGTGACTCTCTGGATTTACCTGTCTCTCTAGATTTTAGGGTGGTGGTTTGCTTTTTACCCTCGCTTCCCTGCTCTAAGGAGAGTGGTTGTCAGCTTGTTCAGTGTTGTTTCTTTCTATAAGGACAGGAGTACTGACGGAAGTGAAAACAGTGCTCTCAGTACCCTATAGCTATAATGAGCTCCTCTGTTCTTAAGAATCTCCATCTCTACACTGGATCTATTTCCTTTCTTTGGTTTTCAATTCAGTTTCATTCCAAAGAATGCTTTCTGGGTTTTCTCATAGATTGAGATGCCATTAACCAAAATAGAAAACCCAGATAGGATTCTGTGATGTGTCTGAAATACAGGGCACAAACAGGCTCAAAACTTGGGGAGGTTAGCCTTAACTCTTCCCTATTCCTCATCCTCCCAGATTTTAAGTCACCAAAAGCTATTGTGTATACCTTTGACAGCACCTGAAATTTTCTGTTTTTTAATTGTCCCTGCCCTTTCTATCCCCTTCATGGATCACAGCCTTGTTGGGGTGAAGGGATTGGGTAAGCTCAATGAAGCTATGTGCTGTGCCATGCAGGGCCACCCAGGACAGATAGAGTCATAGTGAAGAGTTCTGACAAATCGTGGTCCACAGGAGAAGGAAATGGCAGCCTACTCCAGTATTCTTGCCTAGAGAACCCCATGAACAGTATGAAAAGGCAAAAAGATATGACACTGGAAGATAAGCCCACCAGGTCAGAAAGTGTCTAGTGTGCTGCTGGGGAAGAGCAGAGGGCAATTACTAACAGCTCCAGAAAGGATGAATGGTTGAGCCAAAGCAGAAATGATGGTTAGCTGTGGATGTGTCTGGTGGTGAAAGTAAAGTCCGATGCTCTAAAGAACAATATTGCATAGGAACCTGGAATGTTAGGTCCAAAAATTAAGGTAAATTGGATGTGATCAAGCAGGAGATGCCAAGATTGGATATTGACATTTTAGGAATCAGTGAACTAAAATGGACAGAATAGGCAAATTTAATTCAGATGATCATTATATATATATATATATATATATATATATATATATATATATATATATCCATGTATAAGATGATCCTTATATATATATAAGGGCAAGAATCCCTTACAAGAAAGAAGTATGCCTCATAGTCAACAGAAAAATCTGAAAGGCAGTACTTGGGTGCGACCTCAAAAACAACAGAATGATCTTGGTTTGTTTCCAAGGCAAACCATTCAGTATCACAGTAATCCAAGTCTATATCCCAGTCACTGATGCTGAAGAAGCTGGAGTTGACCGGTTCTGTGAAGACCTACAATACCTTCTAGAACTAATACCAAAAAGAAAAGAGTTTCTTGATGCTTTTGAATTGTGGTCCCAGAGAAGACTTTTGAGAGACACTTAGACTTCAAGGAGATCAAACCAGTCCATCCTAAAGGAAATCAACCTTGAATATTCTTTGGAAGGACTGATGCTGAAGCTGAAGTGCCAATACTTTGGCCACCTGATGCTAAGAACTGACTCATTGGAAAAGACACTGATTTTGGGAAAGATTGAGGGCAGGAGGAGAAGAGGGCAACAGAAAATGAGATGGTTAGATAGCATCATCAACTCAGTGGACATGAATTTGAGCAAATTCTGGGAGATAGTAGATGACAGAGGAATGTGATGTGGTGCAGTTCATAGAGTTGCAAAGATTTGGATGCGACTTAGCGACTGAATAAGAACAGCAATCCTTTCTATCATGGCTCTAGTCATATCCTTTATTGTTTCTTGCCTTGGACAGGCAGAATCTTTTAAATCATTTAATCTTCCACACTGCTTCAAGAGTTGGATCATAGGTCAGATCATATTATTTTCCTTCTCAGAAGACCTACATTTTGAGAAATTACCTGTGAAATAAAGTAGAAACTCCTAATATGACATTTAAGGTTCTTAAAGATTTGGCATTAAAATATATTTCTCCGTGCATTCCTAGTGCCTTTGCTTACTGTATTAGTTCTCTAGGCCTGTCATGACAAAATACCACTGACTGTGTAGGTTAAGCAGTAATTTATTTTCTCATAGTTACAGAAGTTGAAAGTCCAAGATCAATGTGTCAACTGGTTTGGTTTCTTCTGAAGCTTCTCTCCTTGGCTTGCAGATGCTCATCTTCTTGCTGTTTCCTCATATGGTCATTTTTCTCTGTTCATGTGCACCCCTGGTGTCCCTATATGTCCAAATTTCCTCTTCAATGAGGTTGTATTAGCGCACCTCCCCCAGTGCCCTCATTTTAACTTAATTACCTCCTTAAAGTCCCCATCTCCAAATAGCGTCACATTCTGAGGCACTGGGTTGTAGGGCTTGAGCGTATGAACTGGGGTGTGGCACAGTTCAGCCCATAACACCTATAAGACCCCTCCATGGATTATTCTATATGTGTATATTGGATTGCATCATGGGTGCACTTCTTGACATGGGAAGATTTGAAAGATACTGATTCCTGGGTCCCGCCTAACTCTGTGGGTTCTGAACCACTATGTCTGAAATGGGGCTGGGAATACATTTGTTGTATGCATGTGTATGTTTCAATTTCCCCCTAGTGCTTTATAGTACTGCAGCTTTTTATACCCCAGACTTTTTAAAATAAGTAAGTTCTGGAGAACATGTTATAAATGTTCACATCTTTGCTCACAGTTGTTCTTTAACTAGAAAGGCCCTTCCTACTATACAACTGTGACAATTCGTCTATCCTGCAATGCTGAGCTGAAATACCATCCTCTCTGTTATTACTTCCTTGTTCTCTCCTGTGATTATCCTGCACAACTTTATTATTACAATTGACCCTTGAACTACTTGGGGATTAGGGGCACCAACCCCTTAGCAGTCAGAAATCTGAGAATAACTTTATAGCTAGCCCCACTTATCTGTAGTCCTCAGATTCAACCAACATTTGATCCTGTAGTATTGTGGTATTTATTAAAAAAAAAAAAATCCAGATGTGAGTGGACACACTGTATTCAAACCCATGTTGTTCAAGGGTCAACTGTACTTTGTTAGTACTTGAGAATCGGTTTCCTATTTTGTGTGTGTGTCCTAGTCATTTGCCTTCATCTTTCACTAGCTTCCTAAGGTCCAGGCCTAGGATGACATAGTCTTTATTTCTGTATATCTGAAACAGTTGCAGTTGCTCTGACACAGTAGGTAACCAGTCACTGTCTGTAGTATGAATAAATGAACTCATTAATAAATGCTAATAATTTTCTTTTTCTTTAAGTGGGTTTTTAAAAATTGGGCTATTGTTGCTTTACAGTTTGATAAACTTATTTGTTTTATCCAATGCTCTCCACTGGATAAAAAGTCATAAGAATGTTATTAGCTTTACAATGTAAAACTAGTGGCAATGTTTTACAATGTAAACTAGTGGCAGATTTTATTCTTGAATTGGGTATCCAATGCTTTTGAACTGTGGTGTTAGAGAAGACTCTTGAGAGTCCCTTGGACTGCAAGGAGATCCAACCAGTCCATCCTAAAGATCAGTCCTGGGTGTTCATTGGAAGGACTGATGCTGAAGCTGAAATTCCAATACTTTGGCCACCTCATGTGAAGTGTTGACTCGTTGGAAAAGACCCTGATCCTGGGAGGGATTGGGGGTAGGAGGAGAAGGGGACAGCAGAGGATGAGATGACTGGATGGCATCACGACTCGATGGGCATGAGTTTGAGTAAACTCTGGGAGTTTGTGATGGACAGGGAGGCCTGGCGTGCTGTGATTGATGGGGTTGCAAAGAGTCGGACACGACTGAGCGACTGAACTGAACTGAACTGAACATGATTCAAGAACAATATTTTTCATGTGTATTTCCCACTTAGAACTTTAAATATGTAAAAACTTTTCCTGTAGAAGGTGTTTGATAATAGGAAGAGAATATAGTGAAGGCATCATAACAATTTGTGATAATGACAAATTTTTCTTTTTGCATTGCATTTCCAAGGCAGAGTGTGGATGATTCAATTCTTAAAGATGAATGGATTTCACAGCATCCACTTGTATATCCTTGTTTATCCTCCCAATCAAGAACTGATTCCTTTTAGGGGGGATATGTTAAGGTGGAAATCTGTTAGCTGAGCTGATAATAAGCTGTGTTTTTCTGGGTCAGTGAATAACAGAAACAGTTCTTGAAATAATTACATCAGCTAAGGTCCAGTTTCCGAGTAGGGATTAAGAGTCCGACTTATCCTTTGTCAGTCTTCTCAAGACTACTAAAACTTCTAGAGATAGAGTAATCGCCTCTTAAATAATAGCTCCAAAGCCTTTTCTGAACCAGAGCAGGCAGTAACAGGGATTGGCAGGGGAAGGACTGATGTCTACGCATGAGGGGAGAAATGACTCTGCCTCGAAAAAACAGATGAGCCTTTGGATGTGGAAATTTACAAGACTCAGAGAGCGCTGAAACATCTTTAGAAGCTGAGCCCAGTTGAATAATGTGAGGCTGTGTGCTGGCTTGGCACGGGAGCCTGTCTGGCTCAAACTACACTGAAAACAACTCTTCAAACGTTTGCATCTGCATACATGACATTAGATTCTCAAAATGTCCAATTAAACACTTTTCAATAAAAGACATGTTTGCTTCCTCAGTTGACCTGATGTCAGCCTGACCTTTCTGATGGGGAAGGAGTTGCAGCTGATACTGTTGAATGCCCTTCGTTTCTGGACCCAGTCATGTCCTTCTGGTGGTTAGGACTCAGTGCTTTCATTGCCATGGCCTGGGTTCTATCCCTGATCGGGGATGCACAAGCCGAGATGCACAAGCTAAGATGCACAAGCCGAGAGGTGCAGGCAAAAAAATAAATAAATAAATAAAAGGTCTTGTTGAAAGCTGTGGAAACTGCCAACCTGTGGGCCATGGGATTAGGTTAGGTCACTAGAAGAAAACACTGAGGCAGTGAGTGCTTTTCAAACTCAGGAAAACCTACTCGGTGCTTTAGTTGTTTTGTTCCTTTGAGCCTGAAAAATTATAAAAGTTATAATAGTAGCTGAGAAAATGAAAAAGGGCAGTGCTGATTTATTTTTAAAATATTATTCTCTTGAGAACTATAAAAGAGCTATATATAATTCAGTTTTTCAACATTTCAGCAAATATATATTGAATGAGTGTTAATGGTGTGTAAGTATGTGTGTCTGTAACGTATGCATTTCCTTGTCTGTGCTGACAGATGTGGAACTGCTCAAATTGTGATTGGTATAGCAATGAAGCTTTTGGACACACGACGTAGATGCACAAAAGGAGAGAGGAAGGAAATAAGAGAGAAGAATCAAATTTAGATTATTCTTTAGAAAAGTGGGCATGTATAAGGAAGTGAAAAGCAAGTGACCTTGAGTAAAATTTTCAGTGCTACTAGCTTCAGTTTCCTAGTCTGTAAAATAGGGAATATAATATCAAGAACATCAAAGTCTATTGTCAGGATTAATTAAAAATGATCTGTATACACTGCTTACAGGCTTCCCAGGTGGCTCATTGGTAAAGAATCCTTCTCCAAATGCAGGAGACGTGGGTTCAATCCCTGAGTCAGGAAGATCCCCTGGAGGAGGAAATGGCAACCCACTCCAGTATTCTTGGCTAGAAATTTCCGTGGACAGAGGAGCCTGGTGGTTTATAGTTCATGGGGTTGCAAAGAGTCGGACACACTGAAGCAACTGAGCACATATGCAAACTGCCTACAGTGGCATTTACCACATTGTGAATGCTAACAATCAACATTAGCTAATGATGAAATATTAATAACTTTTTGGACAGAGGAGATTTAAGCATTCCTGTATGGTAAAGGGAAGGAGCCAAGAAGAGGGAAAAAACTGGATAGTTTGTGTGTGGCTGTACCACACTGACTCCATCTTGTCAGCTTTATTTAGGTCCACAGTTCCAACCCTTACCCCCCTTTCTGTGAGACTGAGCTTTAGCTTAATTGACAAGGAATTTGCCCAAGCCAGATATGTTCCCCATCAACATTTACCCATGTCTTCTGATACGAAAGTGGGAAGCCTGCCTTATGCTTACACAGATGGCTACTGGTCATGAGATCCCTGGGGAGAGAAAAAATCCCCTGTCCCCATTGGTGTGGTCATGCTTCACACTCGATAGTTGGATTCTGTTTTTAGCTTTGGCCCCTTTAGACCCCAGGCACCCCTTTCTGTGGTGCAAAGTGCAACTGCAAATGCCTCCAGATCATCCCATCTGCCTGATCCTTCCTGCCTGTGTGTAGGTTACCCACAGTAAATTCATAATTGCACTTAATGGAATTGCCTGCTTTGTTTTCTGGTCTCAAAGTTCCTGTTCAGTTTGGAGGATATTCTTCAGTGTCTCTGCCTCTCAATAATTGCTACAGTATAGATAGAGAATTTGGCTTTGGAAAGGAGGGTGCACAGTTCTTTCACTGAGATGGGAGCTGAGAAGAATTGTGTAGATAAAGGGATAGAGAAGTTTTGGGTTGAGGATGGAGAAAGCCAAGTCATCTCATGGTCATAATATCATTTTCTCAGTTATGTCGAAGAGGAGAGCTTTTGCTGAGCATAAGGGGAGTAGAGGTTGAATCTAGGGCTTAGGGAGAGTGGAAAAACTTTGTAGCAGCTGCTGTGGGGAATTTGATAGGAGTTAGTTGAAGATAAATATAAGGGTTGCTGAGCAATGCAAGGGACCCAGCTGAGATCAGACAGCCTTAGTTCATAGTGGAGATATTTGCCATGGTTAAGAAAATGTTGATGATAATATCATGGAGCACGTACAATTTTGAAGAATTGGCAGCTTAGATGAAGAGGAAAGGCAAAGGTGTTCTAAGGTGCTAATGAAAGCATTCTTGGAATCATTAACCACCAGGTGATGTTGTGAGCCAAGATTAATCTGAAATGGTGAGTTGGGTGGACAGAAATAAAATCAGACTGGACGCAAGAAAGTGTCTTAGTTAGCTCCAGCTGCTGTAACAAAGTGCCATAGAGAGGGTGGCTTATGCATGGCAGAAATTTACTTCTCGCTGTCTGGAGGCTAGAAGTCTGAGATCAAAGTGCCAACATGGTCAGGTTCTGCTGAGGACCCTCTTCTGAGCTGTTGACTGCCACTTTCTCATAGTATCCTCACATGGCAAAAATAGAAGGTGCCCCTCTTACAAGGGCACTAATCCCATTCATGAGGACTATATCTTCATGGCCTAATTAATTATCAAAGGCCCCACCTGCTAATACTGTCACATTATTATGATGGTATTATGCACATTTTATGGTGACACCTTCAGTCTATTGCAGGAGGCTCTTAATTTAGCTGGTATCAACCTAGCTTCTACTCTTTGCCACACATGTGCTGAGTGGAGGGGACACAAGGATGAAGAAAACACAATTCACTTTAAAAGCTCAAAAGCATTTATTGAGCTTCTGCTATATACCTGGCAGATCATACATAGGACATTGATCTTTCCCTTGAAAAGCTTTAAGACTGCTGACATAGTCTCGATAATTTGATTCAGAATTTTGATTCAGAAATGGTAAACTTTAAAAGAGATAAGCAGAGCATGCTAGAAAATTGTAGAAGAATACATGCAACACATTCTGTGAGAAGAGGAACCAGGTCAGGAAAAGCACCCAGGAAAAAACTGTGTCTGGGTTGACTCAGAAAGATTGAACGAGAGTGGAGGTGGAGAAAAAGCAGAGCGAGGGGTTTGCAGATAAGAAGTTTCAGAGAGAAGGTGATCTTTGAGATGTGTGATGTATGATACTACTGCTAAGGTAGAAAAATAAAAGACCAGAATTGCAGTGGTGACAATTTTGTTGGCAGGGAGAAAAGGAAGGGAGGTAAAAGGATAGAGTGATAAGATTTAGTGACATTGAATATGTGGGGAAATGAATAGATGAGACTGAATGATAGGACCATTATGTTTGCATTAATAGAAAGAGGCAAATCCTCTTTCTGGGTTAGAGGAGATTCTGGGGAAGGTGATGAGTTTGGAGATTGTGAATCAGAACATCTGGTTAGAAGTGAAAGCAATCTAACTAAAATGATACTAAACCAAAAAGGGAGATCTGTAGCTTTTGTAACTGGAAAGTTCAGAGATACTTTCGGTACCTCTGATACATGGTGTTAGGCATGGCAGGATTCAGGTTACAAATGATGTGATATGGACCCATCTCTAGCCCTGTTGTCTCTATCTCTTGGCTTAGCTTGTCCGGTTTAGTTTCATTTTGCAGACAGGTTCTCAGTATACAATAGGCAAAACGGGTAACTATAGCTACAGATGCCCATCCTGGCAATCCTAGTGGACACAACATTTCTTTTTTCGCGATTTTATACATGAAGACTTTATTTTACTTTTTCTCAATTATAATTTTAAAAATGTAAATTATTTCAAATGTTCAGTATTCAGTGTAGTCTGATTGAGGGACAACTATAATTGTCTTCCAATCATTTGAAGTTAAAGACATTTGTATTTTCCAAATTTATTTTATTTCCATCAATCTAGGAAACTTTTAAACATCTTTCTACCAAGTTTATTGAATTTTTACCCCTTTATTTATTTATGCTGTTCTAATCACACCTCACATCAGATTTTTCTGTTTATTTTCTCTAATCAGAAGACTCAAGAAAATCCTCCCTTTAAAATAATTGCATTTACTTTGTCATTTGTCATTGCATTTATTGCAATCAATGCAATTAAAAAGTAATTCAACCAATATTATTTGAGCATCTTTTTGATTTTAGACTGAAATATGGAGGAAATAAAAATACATAGTTATAGAAAACAAAGCTCTCTGTTTTCAAGATAGTCACGGTCTAGCATCAGAGACAAACATAACACTCGGATGATCAGCAGTGATCCTCAGGAGGAAAATGAGCAGAGGGCTCTGACGCCCACAGAACAGAGACTTGCTTCTGTTCCAAGAGGAAGGCCCCAGGGGCTGCACAAAGATAGGGCAGAAGCAATGAAGGAGCCAATCGATGTGCAGGATTTTGAGGGAGAAAGAAGAAGGGAAGGCTGCCTACTAAGTTCTGAGAATTTATATGTGGAAGGATAGTGTGTTCTATCACGAATGGGAATCTAGAAAAGAAAGATGTTAAGGGGAAGGGGTTATGAATTTAGTTAGGCTTTGAAGGTATCCACAAGTTGAAATGCCTCCCAGGGGCGTTTGAGAATGTAGGTCTGGTTCAAGAAAACAAACACAGAGTTTGGTTAAGTTGGGTGAGAAAAGTATTTGGGTAGGAGAATAAAAGCAGAAAACTCAGTAGATCTTAGAGGGATCTAATGTCAGCACAAAAGGAACATTTAGAAAACAAATACCAGTGATAGATGCGTGTCTGAGTTCATATCTTTTAATTGCAAGGAGAGGCTCTTCTTCCTCCCTTCCTCCCTTCCTTCCTTTCTTTTTATACTTAAAAAAACAAATTGTTCACCCTTTTCTCCCAGCCTTAGACCCTTTCCTGTGGCAGCCACCAGTCTGTTCTCTATATCTATGAGCTTGTTTTCTTTTTAGTTTAATTTTTTAAGATTCCACTTAAAAAATTAAAAAAATAAGTGGAATGCCATTTATCTTGGTCTGACTTATTACACTTGGCATAATGCCCTCATTCTTGTCTAAATTTCTATTTGTACTTTTCTGTCATGTTTCTCGCCCTGGAGAAGTGGCTGTCTATAGGGGATGTCCTGTGTGTTCTAGCAGTATACTCCTCTCTCAACCCAAAGGCCAGGGACCAGCTGGTCCCAGGGTCGGTGTCTATCTGTGTTTGTGAATTCGGTTCTCCAGCATGCTGAATTGTGGCTTTCTTGCTTCTCGTGTCTGGCTTCCTGGTGGAGGGGCCGGTCCTTGCCCACTTGTGGGAAGACCTGGGCCTGGGTGCTCTGGTGGACAGGGCCACATCAAGGGGTGTGTCTAGAGGTGACTGTGAGCTCAGAAAGTCTTTTGTTTGCCTGTCTGCTGATGAATGGGTCTGTGTTCCAGCTCTGTTGGTTGTTTGGCCTGAGGCATCCCAGCCCTGGAACCTACAGGTATTCATTGGGGCCAGGTCTTGGCGCCAAAATGCTGGCCTCCTGATACCTCCACCACCAGTGTTCTTGTCCATAAGTGAGTCATAGCCATCCCCTGCCTCCCCAGGAGACCTGCTAAGACCAGCAGGTAGGTCTGGCCTAGGCTTGTATGAAGTCCTGGGTCCTGGTGCACATGAGACCTTGTGTGCGCCCTCCAAGAGTGGAGTCTCTATTTCCCCCAGTCCTGTGGATCTCTTGTGCTCACTCCCTGCTGGCCTTCAACACCAAACGGTTTGGGGGCTCCTCCTTCTGATGCCAGGCCCCCCGACAGGGGAGCCTGTCATGGGACTCAGAGCTCACACTCCTGTGGGGGAACTTCTGTGATATAATTATTCTCCAGTTTATGGGTCTGCCCCGGGGGGATAGGGGGATGGAATTTGATTATATCAGTAGTGCATTGCTCTACGGAGAAGGAAATGGCAACCCACTCCAGTATTCTTGCCTGGAAAATCCCATGGATGGAGGAGCCTGGTATGCTACAGTCCATGGGGTCTCGAAGAGTTGGACACGGCTAAGTGACTGAACTGAACTGATGATGGATAATGTAGAGCATCTTTTTGTGTACCTATAGGCTTCCTGTATGTCTTATTTGGAAAATATTTATCAGATCTTATGCCTATTTTTTAATTGGAATCTTTTTTTTGTTATTAGGTTATATGAGTTATTTATATATTTTGGATATTTAGCCCTATGATTTGCAGATATTTTCTCCTATTCAGTAGATAGCCTTTTCATTTTGTTGATGATAGCTCTAGTTTTAATTTTTTGAGGAGACTGTTTTCTATAGTGGATGCACCAATGTGCATCTGTACTTTGCTGTAGAGAAGCATTTCAGTTTGATATAGTCCCACTTGTTCATTTTTGCTTTGGTGTCAGATTCGAAAAATCATTGCTAAGACTTATGCCTTGGAGCTTACTGTTTATGTTTTCCTTTAGGATTTTATGGTTTCAAATATTATATACAAGTTTTTTATTTATTTTGTGTTATTTTTTGTGTGTGGTGAAGATAGTGGTTCAGTTTCATTCTTTTGCATGTGGCTGTCTTATTTTCCCAATACCATGTATTGAAGAGACTGTCCTTTCCTCATTGTATATTTTTGACTCTGTTGTAAATTAATGATCATGTATGCCTGGGTTGATTTATGAGCTCTCTATTCTGTTCATTGATCTATGTGACTGTTTTTATGCAAATGCCACACTGTTTTAATTACTATAGTTTTATAGTATGGTTTGAAATCAAAGAGCATGATGCCAGCTTTGTTCTTCATTCTCAAGATTTCTGTGGCTATTTGGCATCTTTTGTGGTTCTGTACAAATTTTAGGATCACTTGTTCTATTTCTGTGAAAGATACCATTGAAGTTTTGGTAGGGATTGCATTGAATCTGTTTATTGCTTTCGGTAACATGAACATTCTAATAGAATTAATTCTTCGATTGCATGAACACAGAATATCTTTCTATTTATTTGTATCTTTCTTAGTTTCTTTCATTAATGTCTTATATTTTCAGTGCTCATATCTTTCATCTCCTTGATTAGATTTGTTCCTAGGCATTTTATTCTTTTTGATGCAGTTGTAAGTGGGATTGTCTTCATAAATTATCTTTCTGATATTTCATTATTAATGTATAGAAATGCAGTAGATTTGTGTGTGTTGATTTATTATTTTGCAAATTTACTGTGTTTGTTTGTTCTATTAGTTAGTTTGATGGAGTCTTTAGGGTTTTCTGTATATCTACAGAGTGACAGTTTTACTACTTTTTTTCCTAATTTGAATGCTTTTTATTTCTTTTTCTTGCCTAATTTCTGTAAGTAGGACCCCCATTAATAATTTTTTATTTGCAACATCTGTATGTTTTAAAATTTGTTTTATTGTTATTCAGGTGTGGTGAGGTCAACAGATTAGGAAATGATTGCCAGTGAATCATGTTGCTCACAGTTCCCAGGAGGGAATCTGTCAATGCTGCTTATGATTTCCAGGAGGAAGGGCATGCCATGCCATGCAGGGTCACATAGGGAAGCATCAGGATTGGTTAAGAGGTAAAAGGAATGATGGGGAAACATGGGCAAAAGACTTTATTGTGCTTTTGGCAGGAAAGAATGTGTTAGACTGTGTAAGCAGGCTTAGTGTTGGCTAATATGAATAATTTCAATGGACTCTCAGGTATTGGAACTGTCCCAGGTTGTTTGGTACCTGGCCCTGGGTTGATTAGGGCAGGGAAAAATTGGTTTGGCCTGTGAGAGTTAGATAAAGGAAGTGATTGAACAGTATGGGTTTTAGATTGGTTGACTGTATATGAAAGGGATGTTCATTAAGAATTCACTTACCCTGGGAGCAGTAGTCCTCCCAGTTTGTGAGGTCCAAGATGCCAGAGCTTCAAGAATATAGACAATAAGAAAATATAGTTGTTATTTTACAATATCAATATCAATGAAGGTTCTGATTGGCCTTGCTTGGGTCATCCTATCTGTATAGTTTGGGTATGGATTATGGATAAGAATGGTACTGTGATTGACAGCCAGTCTAGACTAGAGGATAAACTTAGAGCAAAAGAAAACAGAAAGGAGGAAGCTCTATTGGGAAGCCAAAAACTATAGTTACTATAGTACCCTACAAGGTGCCTGTAGCCATTGTGGTTGAGCTGAACAGGTTGTAGTTCAAATATGGCTCTGGGCTTCCAGACTTCAGACAGGTTAGGGGTTTGTCTTTGTTTCAGCAGCTCTCATTGCACAACATGCACTGTTCCCAGGCTTGAGGCCTTTCCTTTATCTTGCGCTTCTAGAAGTCTATAGAGTTCCTGAAACTCAGTGAGTACATGTATGTTTTCCAGTCCCTTTGACTAGGTACCAGTGTTCTCCTCAATGCTTACAACAGAATCTTAGCTTTTTCTCCTTGACACCTTTCATTTCCCCTCTCTCAAGTCATCTATCTCCTTCTGAATCTGTCCTAGATTTATCCCTTTCTTATGCATATTTTGCTGCCGACTTTCTAGTTAGGGTCTTCATCAGTTTTCTAGTCTCTTCTTTTTAGTCCATCTTTCTTCATATTGTCAGATTTATCTCACTGGGGGAAAATCAGCTCCTACTCCTGAGGATAATCCACCCCCACCCCCAGCAAGTTACTTGAACATTACATAGAGAGAATGGTGTGAACACAGCACAAGGGTGAATGTCTGAAGACTGAAATTCAAGTCACCTTCTCTGCATTTCATCAAAGATATTTTATGGCTTAAATGAGAAAATGCTTGCTTGACAAATCTTTATAAACTGTAATGTTCAGATGATAGTGGTTTCTTTCTTTCTCTTTCTGTGTTGTATGAATTCTAAGTCTTTTCCAAACTCTAATTTTCAGCCTTTTCTCCTCTTTTTAAGTGAATTCCTCTCTCCACATTTAGCCCACCTTTGGTTCTATCTTTCTATACTGTTGCTAAGCCTGAAATGCTCTTCTCTTTGCTCTTCTGACAACTAAGTCTTAACCATTTTTTTTTTAAAGACCTGGCTAAAGTCCTGCCTCTTTTATGAAGTCCTTTTTAATATTCAGGTCACCCATATTCTCTTTTTTTTTTTCTTATACTTCATTTTTCACTATTGATCATTTACTCTTTAATTTTTGCTTATCTTTTAGTCTATATAATGTGTTTTATAGTTCTGAGGGCAGGAATCCTAACTTTAACTACTTTGGTACCATGCATAGCTCTGGTCATATAGTTTTAAATAAATAACTGATAATTAATTGTTAATTGGGAGAAAGTGCTAATCTGCAATAATTGCACTTTGGATATGCTTAGTGAGCTTCTCTTTTCCCCATAGGAAGAAATAATTGTGGATTGATTAGACTGACAGATGCAGAAACAGCTTAGTCCAACTTAACAAACCCTTATTGAGTTGTGGAACATATGGCAAGTGCTGAATAAATGTTCATTTGTTCACTTATTCAGTCAACAAATATTTGTTGAGTATCTACTATTTCCCCACACTTTTTGAGTTATTGTAATACATGTAAACTATTAGACATTCAGACATTGAGAATCCAAGCATGAATCTGACATGGTCCTCATCGTCAATTTGCTTTACTTCAGTGACCAATGATGACACTGTTGGATGATTGTAATTCATTTTAGAAAAGTAAAGAATATGCTATGGACACAAAAAGGAAGGAGCAACTCATTCTGGCTTGAATAGTTGAGGAAAGGATTCACAGAGGAGAAAACATTCAGGAAAAAAATGAAGTGGGCAAGAAAGTAGCTTTGATTTGCTTTGTGACAGTTTTGTACTTGACACAGTGTGTTGTTAAAAATTAGCATGCTGGGAGTTTCCACTTCCGGGAAGATGGAGTAGATGTACTTTTTTTCTATTTATCCCACTAACTACCACTAAAAAACCTATCTGTCTGTCTATCTATCTACCTACCTACTCCAACATAATAAGACTCTGAAAGGTGGACAGACGGTAGACCAGCTGCAGATGTTGGGACCTGAGTTCCTCGGGTTTTCTTTTTGTCTCATGTATCTCAGACTTGGAGCTGGAAAAGCTGGCAACTTGTAAATGCCAGTGAGTACAGAAAACAAACTAACTAACTAACTAACAGAAAAAACCCCACAAAACTCTGCTCTCTCTAGTTGAAGAATCAGGAAGAGGAGAATCTAATAAGACAGAAAACTTTTAGAAAAAGTAATCACTATCCTAGTCAAACATTACAGAAACAAAATGTAGCCCACTGGGAGCCATGCCAACAAAGATCGAGTGGATAGCTTAGACTTCTGCCCTCCTAAGACTGTTATGGGATATCCCAACATACCTACCAGGTGGTATCATGGAAAACCAAACAGGGAGCCAGGACTTTCATGCACACCAGCGACTAGTGAGTCTCCCCACCCTCAACTCCATCTGTAGAGTAAGTAGAGACCGTGTGGGGAGCCGGGGCTGTGACCCATTTGGCAATAATGTACTCTTCCCCTTCTCTGCTGGCATGGTATCAGAGGAGATATTCTGAAGGGTCAGTGCTTTCACCATTGCCAGCAGTAATGAGACCATCTCACTATGTCGTGAAGACTATGTGGAAAATCTGAAACGCCCATCCTCATTCCGAATTTATAAGGATACCCCTCTCTGAGTGTCAGTGGAGGCCAAGTGGGAAACCTGGACTGCTATCTGCAATGGCTGTATTGGGCTGCAGCATCTCCAATTCCCTTCTACTGATGTAGTATCAGGAAAAAAAAAAAAAAAAAAACAATTAAAATAAAAGATTTAAAAAATATCCAGCCCTGGTGACTCAAATGGTAAAGAATCTGCCTGTAATGCAGGAGACCTGTGTTCAATCACTGAGTCAGTAAGATCCCCTGGAGAAGGAAAAGGCAGCCCACTCCAGTATTCTTGCCTGAAGAATTCCATGGATAGAGGAGCCTGGTAGGCTAAAGTCCATGAGGTTGCAAAGAGTTGGACATGACTGAGCAACAGACTTTCACTTTCAAGGAATAACCAGCCTGGTTCCAACAGTCTTGACAGCCACCTCACCTCTAAAGGGAGATTATTATTATTATTATTGTCATTTGGATGATATGGGATGGAAAATAAAACAATATTTCAGGAGCTTCCAGGGTAAGGAGATGCCAGGGAAAAAAACAAACGGCACATGCGGGAGGATACACCCAAACTGTGGAGACAGGATGGCCCAAGTGAGGCCAGTCAGACATAGTGTTACTAGGACACGCTGTGCTGTGTGTCTACTTGCTCAGTACCAAATGGCAGAAACAGTCTAAAAAAAAGAGAACTACAGACAAATGTCCCTCCCGCATATAGACACAAAATCCTTAACACAACATTAGCAATTAGAATTCAGCAACACAGGAAAAGAACTTTATTCCAAGGATGCAAGGCTGATTCAGTATTTGAAAATCAATCAGCACTGTGATGACTGGAACTATTAGGAATACAATTATAGAAGCATACAATTTACAGTATGTGCAGACCTCAAGTATGAGTGTGTTGGTGAAAAGCATATGCAAGAATGTTTTAGTAGAGTAGACATAATTCTTCTTTTTCAGTATTTCTAATGTTTTGTTATAAATTGTGACAGCTATACAGTAGTGTTAATGTGGCATTTGTAATATTTTTAGCCCTTAAATTGCCAAGAAGAATATCCTCTTTCGGGATATATAGCCTCACTATACTACTAACCACTGTTTTGTCATATCCATGTGAATTATGCAAAACAAAAGATAAACAAATGGTCTAGCTAAGGTTTGGCAGCTGTGGCAAGGAACCTATCAATTTGAAGTTTGTTGTAATGGATTGCATTTAAAAGTAATTCTAAGTGCTTGAAATGAATGAAAAATCTACAACTCATTTCCAAAAACTGGAAGAATAAAGAAAATAAAGGTCTTGCCAACTTTCCTTGATTTGTCTTTATGGAATATATGGAAGTTTAGCATTTTATATGCTCTCCTAATTATCAGTTAATTTGTCTGATCTAGTTAAAACAACTAAGTTTTAACTAGAGTGGTAATTCACTACTATGATATTTAGGAATCTGGCAGAAAAATAGATTCAATCACATCTTACGGTTTAGAGGAATTCTCACAGAGTTAGGTGTAGTAGATTTTTGCTTTAATAGAACCAGATAATTGTCTTTCTATTCAGTGTCCAATTGTTGTTGATCAGTTGCTAATTTGTGTCCAATTCTTTGTGACCTTGTGGACTGTAGCACGCCAGCCTCCTCTGTCCTCCACTATCTCCTGGAGCTTGCTCAATATCCAACATCAGCTTACTATGTAATAAAAATGAAACCAGGAGTCAAAAACGAGGCAAAATAAAGCTTCATGGACATCTGAAACCATTTGTGAAAGCTGCTATATTAAATATCACAAAGCAGCTAGTTAACAAACTCCGGATGCCTTGTCAGGACTACACCACTGTGTCACTCCTAGACCTTGTGATGATGTCCTCCGGGGTCATGTATTACACAATCAGCTCAGTTCTGTGTAGCAGCCCTAACACCTACCATGTGCCTGATACTCTTCTAGGTAGTGGGGATACAGCAGTGAAGTACACAGGTGAAATCTCTGCCCTCAAAGAGTTTCCATTCTAGACTGGGAATGTGGACCATAAGCTAAATGGATAAGTTAATTTTATACTATGTTTAGAAGTGACATGTTCTGTGCAGAAAATAAAATTGAGGGAGGAAGAGAAGGACTGGTAGGGTCGGGGAGCCGTTGGAATTTTGAATCTGGTGGTCAAGGAAAAAGTGAATTTTGAGCACAGTCTGGAAGGTACTGTGTTCCTTCTGGGTAAGAGTGTTCCAAACAGTGAGAACAGTTAGTACAGAAGTTCTGAGGTATGGACTTTGTGTTTTAGCAAGGAGACCAGAGGGATTGGAGCTGGGGAGGGAGTGGGAGAGAGGAAGTCTGAAAGTAGCAGGGGCCTGCGGGTATCTGAGCGAGATGGGGAGCAATTTGAGGGCTTTAAGCAGGGGAACATCCTGTTTGACAGCTAGCCTTGGCTTGAGTACCATATTGCCTTGCTAGTAAGGAAGCCGCTCAAATACCACAGTGAAGCAATTTAGCCATAAAATGCTGTTAGGGCTGCAACTGGGGAAAAGGGTGGTTAGACTGATAAAAAGGAAAACCCCTTTTTCCTTTTAATAGAAAAGACGAGACTTTTTTATTACTCTTAAGATAGTGGAGGTGGAGGAATTGGAGATAGTCTTGTAATAAAAGCAATCTTGTATCTCAAATAATTGTTGGGCTAGAAACAATAAAACTGATCACAGATCTATTTTAGTAGGTGAAGTGAAGTGAAGTTGCTCAGTCAGGTCCGACTCTTTGCGACCCCATGGACTGTGGTCCACCAGGCTCCTTGGTCCATGGGATTTTCCAGGCATGAATACTGGAGTGGGTTGCCATTTCCTTCTCCAGGGGATCTTCCCAACCAAGGGATCGAACCCAGGTCTCCCACATTGTAGGCAGACACTTTACTGTCTGAGCTACCAGGGAAGCCCTATTTTAGTAGGTAGTGCAATAGTATGCCAACCATTACCACAGTATCTTAAAATTTTCAACATTGCAAAATACCCCAAATATCTGTTACAGCTGTTATTCCTCCCACTTGAAAAACCTGTTGAAGACAGAAAAGGTTTTGAAGAGGAAGGAGCCTGAGAAGTAGAAGGGCCCAAAATGCATAAATTTTCTGAACTTTTTGTCCTTTCTTTAATGATGTTATCTTTAATGCACTTTTGTGGTTTTATGTTTATCGTTTAATCAACTTACTCCTTTATATCTCATTAAAGTCACATCTACATGGCTGGGACTTCTCTGGTGGTCCACTGGCTAAGACTCCAAGCTCCCAATGCAGGGGACCTGGGTTTGATCCCTGGTCTGGGAAATAGATCCCACATGCCACAGTTGAGAGTTTGCATGCTGCAACTAAAGATCCTGCATGCTGCAAAAATCGAGATCCCACCTGCCAAGTTAAAAAAAAAAAAAGATCTAAGTGGCTGAATAGTATTGTTTTGTAGTCTCTAATGTGTAAGACTTCATGACCTAAGTAAATTTTTATATTACCCTAAATTAGTGGTACTAAGGCTGTAAGTTTCCTGAAGAAATATTTGTGGAGACTAAGATAATGAAAAACTACCTGTCTTACTTGGCTAAGAATTATTGCATCGGATTCACATTTCTCTAGATAAAAATCTGTCAGCATGTCCATGACAGGCACATATTTTCGGTTGAAACTTGGCACAGCAGTTATAAAGGAAAAAGAGATTCAAACAAAACGCGAACAAAATCTTACTTTCGTTTGAAGAGGAGACATTCCCTTTGTACCCTGATATAACTACATCCCACAAAAGTGGGAATCTTGATTTTTATTTTGTTTCTAGTAAAATAAGGAGTGCCTTTGAACATAGTTTATCTTCAGATGCAAAGGTGGAGAAACACCTTTTGATGTTTGGCAACAGATTTGCTTAAGAACAGAAATGGTTTAGAGGGCTTTTTAAAAAGAAGCAGTATTGTCTACTTTTTTTTTTTCCTCCTGGTTATCATAATCAGATTGAAAATTGAAACACTGATACCCTTAAGGGTGCAATTTATCTGGCCTGTCCCTGGAACAAAGCAAGAATACCCACAAAGGTGACACCCTCTTTAGAAGAATAGACAGACACTAAGTGCATATTTGTTGAGAATTTGAGAAGAGACATGACAGATAAAAGAAAGCATATAAGAAAGGCTTTAAATTTTTATAGTGTTTGAGGCAATATGTGCAAGTGGAACACCACTCAAAAAGGGTATGTAGTGAAATGTCAGTTTCCCTCTTCCTTCTGCCCTGAGTTACTGGATTACTCTTCACAGAGGCAACCCCTGCTCTCAGAGGAACCCCTCGTCATCATGTCTTGTGTATTCTTCAGGAGACAGCACGTTCTCTCTCTCTTTTTTTTGGCAGTTAAGTGGTAGTTTATTATGCATTTTATTCTGTGCCTTATTTTGGTTTTCTGACATTTCATCTTCCGACTGATCAATGTCTGTTCAGAGAGAGCACTTCATTCTTTTTAACAGTTTCATGTTTTACCTGAACAGATGCACCATAATGTACTTAGTCTCCTATACACAGGCATTTAGGCTTTTCTACACTTTTGCTATTATAAACGACATAACAGTAAATATCCTTGTGGACTTGCCTGGTGGCTCAGATGGTAAAGAATCTCCTTCAATGCAGGAGACCCAAGTTCGATCCCTGAGTCTGGAAGATTCCTTGGACCAGGAAATGGCAACCCACTCCAGTATTCTCGCCTAGAGAACTCCGCGGACGTAGGAGCCCATAGGGTCGCAAAGAGTCAGACACGACTGAGTGACTAACACACACACACACACACACACACACACATCCTTGTGTGTAGATCTTTTTGCTTGAGTATACCTGTAGGATAGCTTCTAGTAGAGGAATTCTTACGTTAAAAAGTGCATGCTCTCTGTAGAAATTGTACACTCCCAGCAGCAACAGGTAACTGTGCCTATTTCCCTATTCCCTTGTCACCACCATGTATAAACCTTAAGATATTTGGCAGTCTGATGAAGGGAAATTGTGTACTGTTTTGGTTTTTATCTCCTTGTGAATGATGTTGAGCATTTTCTCCTAAATTTAAGAGCGATTTGTATTTTCTGTGACCTGTCCATTCATGTCTTTTAATTCTTTTTAAAAGCATTATTATAAACAAAATGAAAAGACAGTCCACAGAATGAGAGACTGTATTTGCAAATAGTGTGACTGTCAAAGGATGAATCTCCAAAATATTCAAACAGCTCATACAACTCTGTCAATAAGAGCAAACGATCCAGTTAAAAAACAGGCAGAAGATTTGAATAGACATTTCTCCAAAGAAGATATGTACATGGCCAAAAAGCACATGAAAAAATACTCAGCATCACTATGTATTAGAGAAATGCAAGTCAAAATGACAGTGGGGTATCACCTCACACTGGTCTGAATGGCCATCATCAAAAAATCTACAAATAGTAAATGCTGGAGAGGGTGTGGAGAAAAGGGGACCTTCCTTTATTTTTAGTAGGAATGAAAATTGGTACAACCATTGTGGAGAATAGAATGGTTCCTTAAAAAGGAACAGAATTTCCTTAAAAAACTAAAAACAGAACTACCATACGATCCAGTAACCCTATTCCTGGGCATTTATCTGAAGAAAGCCATGATCCAAAAGAATACATGAACCCCAGTGTTTATTGCAGCACTATTTACAATAGCCAAGACATGAAGGCAGTCTAAATGTCTGTCATCAGAGGAATAGATAAAAAAAGATGTGGTACACATTTCTCAGCCATAAAAAAGAATGAAATAGTGCCATTTATAGCAACATGGATGGACCTAAAGATTGTCATACTAAGTGAAGTAAGTCAGAGAAAGACAAATACCATATGATATCATTCATATGTGGAATCTACTTAAAGAAAAAAGATACAAATGAACTTATTTACAAAACAGAAACAGACTTACAGATACTGAAAATAAACTTAGCGGTTATCAAAGGGGAAAAGTGGAGGGGAGGGATAAATCAGGAGCTTGGGACGAACACACACATACTAGTGTATATAAGATAAATAACCTACAAGGACCTGCTATATTGCAGAACTCTACTCATTATTCTGTATATGAGAAAAGAATCTAAAAAAGTGAATATATGTATATGTATAACTGAATCACTTTGCTACACATCTGAAACTAACACAGTATTGCAAATCAACTGTACTCCAATAAAATTAAATATTTTGAAAAAGCTTTATTGGCGTTTTCTTATTGACTTGTGAGAATCCTTAATGAATTTATGAAGTTAGCCCAATGGTTTATGGTGTATAAATATTTTCCTTAATTTCTTAGTAAATTGTCTTTTGACTTTTTGCTCTTTTGAAAAACTGTGTTTTAATTTCCATTTTTATTAGTCAAACATAAATTACCTATGGACTTTGAATTCTGTGACATAATTAGAAAATCTTTCACCAGTCTGAGCATATTTTTTAATCCTCTTGTTTTCTTATAATACTTTAATGGTTTTTATGCTCCAATATTTGATCTATCTAGGATTTATCCTTCTAAAAAATTTATTTATTTTTAATTGATCATGCAATTGAGTTGCTTTCCAATATTATGTTTGTTTCTGCCAAACATCAACATAAGTCAGTCATAGTTATACATAGGTCTTCTTCCTCTTGAATCTCCTTCCCCCATCACACCCTATACCACCTCTAGGTTGGCACAGAGCACCGGTTTGAGCTCCCTGAGTCATATAGCAAATTCCCACTGGCTATCTATTTTACATATTGTAGTGTATATGTTTCCACACTATTCTCTCCATTCATTGCACCCTCTCCTTACCCCTCCATGTCGACAAGTCTGTTATCAATGTCTGTATCTCCATTGCTGCCCTACAAATAGGTTCATCAGTACCATCTTTCTAGAGTCCATATATATGTACTAATATATGATATTTGTTTTCTTTTTCTGACTTAACTTCACTTTGTACAATAGGCTCTAGATTCATCCACCTCTTAAGAACCAACTCAAATGCATTCCTTTTTATAGCTGAGTAATATTCCATTGTCTATATGTACTACAACTTCTTTATCCATTCATCTATTGATGGACATCTAAGTTGCTTCCATGTCCTAGCTACTGTAAAAAGTGCTGCAGTGAACATTGGGATACATGTGTCTTTTTCAATTATGGTTTCCTCAGGTTATATGCCCAGTAGTGGGTTTTGGTCCTAGTTTTTAAAGGAATCTCCATACTATTCTCCATAGTGGCTGTATCAATTTGCATTTCCACCAACAATGCAAGAGGGTTCCCTTTTCTCCACACCCCTCTCCAGCTTTTACTGTTTGTAGACTTTTTGATAATGGCTGTTCTGACTGGTGTGAAATGATAGCTCATTGTAATTTTGAGTTGCATTTCTCTAATAATGATTGATGTTGAACATTTTTTTCATGTGTTTATTAGTCATCTGTATGTCTTTGGAGAAATGTATGTTTAGGTCTTCTGCCTACTTTTTGACTGTCTTCTGCCCGCTTTTTGATTGGGCTGTTTGTTTTTCTGGTATTGAGTTGCCTGAGCTGCTTGTATATTTTGGAAATTAATCCTATGTCAGTTATTTCATTTGCTATTATTTTTTCCCATTCTCAGGGTTGCCTTTTCACCTTGTTTATAGTTTCCTTTGCTGTGCAAAAACTTTTAAGTTTAATTAGGTTCCATATGTTTATTTTTGTTTTATTTCCATTACTCTCAGAGATTAGTCAAAGGATCTTTCCTCTATGACTAGGTTTTCTCTAAGAGTTTTATAGTTTCTGGTCTTACATTTAGGTCTTTAATCCATTTTGAGTTTATCCTTGTGTATGGTGTTAGAAAGTGTTCTAATTTCATTCTTTTACATGTAGCTATCCAGTTTTCCCAGCACCACTCATTGAAGAGACTGTCTTTTCTCCATTGTATATTATTTCCTCCTTTGTCAAAAATAACATGCCCATAGGTGCATGGGTTTAACCCTGGGCTTTCTATCTTATCACTTGTCTGAAAAGCTTTTGATTTCTCAATCAATTTTGAATGAGATCCTTGCCCGGTAGAGTAATCTTGGTTTTAGATTTTTCCCTTTCAGAACTTTAAATATATCCTACCATTCCATTTGGGCCTGCAGAGTTTCTGCCGAATGATCAGCTATTAATCTTATGGGGTTTCCCTTGTATGTTGCTTGTTGTTTTTCCTTGCTGATTTTAATATTCTTTCTTTGTGTTTAATCTTTGTTAGTATGTCTTAGCATGTTTCTTCTTGGATTTATCCTGTATGGGACTCTCTGCATTTCTTGGACTTGATTGACTGTTTGCTTTCCCTTATTGGGGAAGTTTTTAGCTATAATTTCTTCAAAAATTTTCCCAAACCCTTTCTTTTCTCTTCTTCTGGGGTTCAAATCTTGGTGAGTTTAATATTGTCCAGAGGTCTCTGAGAATGTCCTCAGTTCTTCTCATTCTTTTTCCTTTATTCTGCTCTTCAGCTGTTATTTCCACCATTCTATCTATCAGCAGACTTATCATTCTTCTTCCTCAGTTATTTTGCTATTGATTCCTTGTAGAGTATATTTAATTTCAGTAATTATGTTGTTCGTCTCAGTCTGTTTATTCTTTATTTCTTCTATGTCCTTGTTAAATGTGTTAATTGATTCTTCTGTTTTCTCCATTCTGTCTTTGAGGTTTTAGATCATCTTTACTATCATTACTCTGAATAATTTTCAGATAGTTTTGCTTATTTCCTCTTCATTTATTTGGTCTTGTAAGTTTTTACCCCGTTCCTTCATTTGTTCAGTATTTCTCTGTCTTTTCAACTTTTTCTGTGTTTGTGGTCTCCTTTTCTCAGGCTGTAGTATCGTATTCCTTCTTCCTTTTGGTTTCTGCCCTCAGTGGCTGAGTTTGCTCTGGTGAATTGTGGAAGCTTCGTGTGGGGAGGGACTTGTGCCTGTGCTCCCGGTGGGAGGAGGTAAGGTTTTTTTTCCCTCTGATGGACAGTGCTGCGTCAGTTGGTATGTTTTGGGGTGTCTGTGGGAAGCCTGTCTGCTGATGACTGGGTTTCTGTTTCTGTCTTGCTTGTTGTTTGGTTGAGGCATTCTGCAGTGGGTGTTGCTGACAGTTGGGTGATGCCTGGTCTTGGGTACAGGTGGAGGCCTTCGTGGGAGTTCTCACTAATTAATACTCCCTGGGGTCAGGCGTTCTCTGGCAGTCTAGTGTCCTAGACTCAGCATTCCCACTCCAAAGACTCTGGCCAGTCTGTAGCAGGGGAACCAAGATTCCACAAGCTGTTTGTTATAGCAATAAAGGGGTTTAAAGCAAATACACAAAAATAAAAAATAAAACAAGAAAAAAAAATGAACCCCAGACAAATGATAAATACAAAATCAGACAAATAATAACAAAAACAATAATAATAACAAAACAAATAATAAAAAACAAATAACAAATAATAACAAAAACAATAACAAATAAAAACAAACAAACAACAAAAAAACAAAAAGGAACACACACACATACAGAGAAACAAAACCAAAATAATCAAAAGAAAGGAAAGTGCAAGAGAGTGACCTGGTGAGCAAAGGAAAGTAAAAACTTTATCGACCAATTAAAATCAAAACAAAGTAAAACATAAACCAGAAAACAAGGCCAAAGCAGAGTGCCAACTGGGGAATAAAGCAAGGAAAACAAAACAAACTAACACACATGGTGAGATAAAGACAGAAAAGGTGGAAAAAAAATAGAAAAGCAAAGTTAAGTAGAAGTATATAAAAAAGATGTATATATATTAAAGAATACCTATAGCAGGAAAAGAACAGCAAGAAAAACAAGCAAAAATAATAAAAAAGATAAAAAACTGCACAGAACTTCAAAAATCCAACTTAGAGGTAGAAGTATATAAAGGAAATAAAAACTTAAATAAAGTTAAAATAATAATAAAGTCAACAACTACAGCAACAGAGGGGGAAAAAAGAGGAACAAGAATCCAGAAACAACTACAGAATGAATCAAAAGACAATAATAATAATAAATGTTCTTTTCGGATCTCAGCTCTCAGCTTCCTTTCCCTCAGTGCTGAGTCACAGTCTACCTTCACCTCCCTAGATTACCCTCCAGTACTGGGCTGGTCTCTATACCTGCTGTGGGGACAGCTCAGACTCTAATCTGGCCCGTCCCCTGCATGTTCTTGCCTGCAGTGTCCGCTGCTGCCAGAGCTAGGGTGTTTTCTTCTGTGGTAACTCTCATTGTCCTTTTATATGTTCCATGGACACCTAGTTGATTGCATGGATTTAATCTGCTGCTCGCACAGCTGTTGAAAAGGTTTTCGATCCTCTTCCTCAACCTCCCTGACCCTGGAGTCCAATTGTGGTTTTACCCGCACCTCTGCAGTAAGAAAAGGAAAGATATTCCCGTTTGAATGCAGAGTACCGAAGAATAGCAAGGAGAGATAAGAAAGCCTTCCTCAGCGATCAATGCAAAGAAATAGGGGAAAACAACAGAATGGGAAAGACTAGAGATCTCTTCAAGAAAATTAGAGATACCAAGGGACATTTCATGCAAAGATGGGTTCGATAAAGGACAGAAATGGTATGGACCTAGAAGAAGCAGAAGATATTTAGAAGAGGTGGCAAGAATACACAGAAGAACTGTACAAAAAAGATCTTCACGACCCAGATAGTCACGATGGTGTGATCACTCACCTAGAGCCAGACATCCTGGAATGTGAAGTCAAGTGGGCCTTAGAAAGCATCACTATGAACAAAGCTAGTGGAGGTGATGGAATTCCAGTTGAGCTATTTCAAATCCTGAAAGATGATGCTGTGAAAGTGCTGCACTCAATATGCCAGCAAATTTGGAAAACTCAGCAGTGGCCACAGGACTGGAAAAGGTCAGTTTTCATTCCAATCCCAAAGAAAGGCAATGCCAAAGAATGCTCAAACTACCGCACAATTGGGCTCATCTCACATGCTAGTGAAGTAATGCTCAAAATTCTCCAAGCCAGGCTTCAGCAATACGTGAACCATGAACTTCCAGGTGTTCAAGCTGAATTTAGAAAAGGCAGAGGAACCAGAGATCAAGTTGCCAACATCTGCTGAATCATCAAAAAAGCAAGAGAGTTCCAGGAAAACATCTATTTCTGCTTTATTGACTGTGCCAAAGCCTTTCACTGTGTGGATCACAATAAACTGTGGAAAATTCTGAAAAAGAGTCAAGGCTATGGTTTTTCCAGTGGTCGTGTATGGATGTGAGAGTTGGACTGTGAAGAAAGCTGAATGCTGAAGAATTGATGCTTTTGAACTGTGGTGTTGGTGAAGACTCTTGAGAGTCCCTTGGACTGCAAGGAGATCCAACCAGTCCATCCTAAAGGAGATAAGTCCTGGGTGTTCATTGGAAGGACTGATGCTGAAGCTGAAACTCCAATACTTTGGCCACCTCATGTGAAGAGTTGATTCATTGGAAAAGACCCTGATGCTGGGAGGGATTGGGGGCAGGAGGAGAAGGGGCTGGCAGAGGATGAGATGGCTGGATGGCATCACCGACTCGATGGACATGAGTTTGGTGGGAGTTGGTGATAAACAGGGAGGACTGGCGTGCTGTGTGATTCATGGGGTCACAAAGAGTGGGACACGACTGAGTGACTGAACTGAACTGAACTGAACTGCAGTCAAGAACCTGCCTGCAATGCAGGAGACCGGGGTTTGATCCCTGGGTTGGGAAGATCCCCTGGAGGAGGAAATGGCAACCTGCTCCAGTATTCTTACCTGGAGAATTCCATGGACAGAGGAGCCTGGTGGGTTGTGGTCCATGGGGTCACAAAGAATTGGACATGACTGAAGCGACTTAGCATGCAGGCATGCATTGGAGAAGGAAATGGCAACCCACTCCAGTGTTCTTGCCTGGAGAATCCCGTGGACGGAGGAGCTTGGTGGGCTGCTGTCCATGGGGTCGCACAGAGTCGGATACGACTGACGTGACTTAGCATGCATGCATGCAAGCGACTAACACTTTCACTTTCTGCAAGTGGGTTATCCACAGGAGTTTGCTCCCGAGGCTGCCCTGGAGGACTTGGGTCTGCCTCGGTGGGGACCAGGTGTGGGCGTGGTGCAGCTTCTTGGATCATAGGGACCCTGGCACTGCCAGGTACACAGGGGACCTGGTAGCCATGGGCGCGGGAGATTTGACCCTCTTAGAATTTTCTCTAGCCTCTGGCACCTCTGCCCCAGTGAAGGTTGAGTATGGAGGTGACAGCTGCTTGGATAGTGGGGACTCTGGTGGCTCCACATGTGCAGGGACACCAGCGGCCTCGGGTGCAGGAGCTGTGGCACCACTAGGGTCTTTTTCTAGCTTCTGACAGCAGGTGTTGCAGGGCTACCTTGGTTCAATAGCCCTATAAACTGGTGAGAAAACTGTGATCTCAGAAGGGTTCTCACTGTACCATTTCTGTGTTTCTTATTGTCCTAAATGCCACCAATTGGAGGAGGAAATGGCAACCCACTCCAATATTCTTGTCTGGAGAATTCCACGAACAAAGGAGCCTGGTGGGCTGCAGTCCATGGGGTCCCAAAGAGTCAGACATGACTGAGTGATGAACACTTACACTGCCACCTATTCTGACTGACTACACCAAACTTTCTTGTCTTGGACTTCCTGCCAAGGATCTGGCTCAAGCCATTCTGCATTTGTGCCACCATTTGAATGAACAGCAGCCCCTAAGTAAAAGCATTCTGTTGTCTATAGAGGTGGTTATTTAATTTTCTTTATTATATTATTAATATGCAAAATTATTTAATCAATTTTAATTATAAAATTACTCTTTTATTTTCAGAAAAAACTCTCCTTGTTAATGGCATAATATATTTTAATGTGATCCTGGATTCTGTTTGCAATATTTGCCTAACGTTTTCATCAATATTCATAAGATGAATTTTAACTGTAGTTTTGTTTTTTCTACACTATTTTTATTAGAGTTTTATATCTTCATAAACATAATTTTGAGACTTTTCTTCTTTTTCTATGCTCTGAAACACTTTAAATGGCATTGGACTTATCTGCTTCTTAAGGATTTGGCAGAATTTCTCTTGTGAAACAAACTGTGTGTTGAGCTATTTTTGTAGGAGTGAATGTTTGACAATTTGTCCTACTTTTTCTATGGACATTAATCTGTTAAATTTTCATTTCTATCTGGGATAGATTTCTTAGTAAATAATCTGTTTCATCTTAGTTCTCAAATTTACTCACATTGAGTGACTAAAATGGTATTTTAGAATTTTAATTTATGCTTTGTTATTTTCTCATCATTGTTTCTTTCCTTCTAACTAAAAAAAAAAAAAAAAAGAAAATTAGGCAAATTAAAGGTTTTCTTTTGTATTCACCACTCCTTCTTCACCCAAGAAACCGTTCTTGGATTTACTTATTAACTCTATCATGTTCTGTTTTTCTAATTTATTAATTTCAACATTTATTTTTATTAATTTCTTCCTGCTGTCTTATCTTTCTTTTCTTTTGCCTTCTTGGGTGCTTAAATAATCTTTTTCATTCATCCTTGTTTCTTAATATTTTGGCTGTATTGTCTCGATAATCTAGTTACCCTGTTTTTCTAAACAGTGTTTTCAATCCACATAGTTCTTTTTTTAATCATTATTTTCTAGATATCCTACGTCTTCTGTTTTTTAAAAATTACTCACTTTGTCTCTTTGGCTGCATCGGGTCTTAGCTGCAGCATGTGGGGATCTTCGCCGAGGCACGCAGTGTGTGGGCTCTAGTCGTGTCTCCTGCCTCACTAGCTGCGGCTCGCTGGCTCCGGAACACACAGGCTTCAGCAGCTGGGTGCCGGGCCTTGTTGCTCCGCGGCCCTGGGACTGTAAGTCCTCAACCACTTGCATCCCCTGCAATGCAAGGCAGATTCTGAACCACTGGGCCACCAGGGAGGTCCCTCAACAGCTTCAATTTTGGTATCATCTTTGAAATATGATATGAGTTACATCATATTTGGAAGCAAAGAAAACTTCAGCAATAAAATTTTCTTTATTTATATTGAATTATAATTGACTCACAATGTTGTACCAATATCTGCTGTATAGCAAAATGACTCATTTATGCACATATATACACTTTTTAATATTTTTTCCCATTATGATTTATCACAGGATGTTGAATGTAGTTCCCTGTGCTATGCATTAGAACCTTGTTGCTTACGCATTCTGACTGTAATAGTTTGTGTCTACAACCCCAGACTCCCAATCCATCCCCGACCCTTCCCTTCCCCTTGGCACCACAAGTCTGTTCTCTGAGTCTATTTCTCTATAAGTCTATTTGTAGATAGATTCATTCATACCATAGTTCAGATTCCACATATAACTGATATCATATGATATTTGTCTTTTTCTGACTTACTTCACTTAGTATAATAGTCTCTAGTTTCATCCATGTTGCTGCAGACAGCATTATTATTTTTTTTTGTGGCTAAGTAGTATTCCATTGAATATATGTACCACATCTTCTTTATCTGTTTATATGTAGATGGACATTTAGTTGTTTTCATGTTTGTGAACAGTGCTGCTATGAACGTTGGGATGCATGTATCTTTTTGAATTATAGTTTATCTAGGTATATTCCCAGTAGTTGGAGTGCTGAATCATATGATAATTCTATTTTTATTGTTCTGAGAAACTTTCAATCTGTTTTCCATAGTGGCTATACCAACTTACGTTCCCACCTACAGTATAAGAGGGTTCTAAAAGTTAACAGAATTTTAAGATATCTCATGGTAGAATATTTTTTATGTTCTAGTTTTGTTATTTTAAAGTTTTATTGCATTGTGATCACAGATATCTATACTGTTTCTACTTTTTTGGGAACTTGCTAAAGTTTTCTTTGTTTCCAGATAGTCTGTTTTGTAAATGTATCTTGGGAACTTGAAAGAAGGTGTGTTCTCTATTTTCTGAGCATATCACTTAGCAGTACATTATTTTATTTATGTTTTCTAAATTCTGAGATATATTTTGTCTGTTCTGTCATGTACTGAAAGAAAAAGAATCAAAGTTTCCTGTTGCTGAGATTATATTTTCTAGTTTAAAACTTGTATTTTTTAATAGATTTTTCTTTATGGATAGCAATGCTATGTTGATGGATACTTAGATATTTGTAGCAATTAATCTTCATTTTGGATTGTACTATGTAACATTATAAAGCTTTTTTTTGTTAATGCATTTTACTTTGCGTTCAAACTCATCTGATATTAATATCGTGAACCTTGTTTTCTTTTTATTTCCTATTGCTTTTTAGAGCCTTTGCTCTTCCTTTTATCTTCAATCTTTTTTCACTGAATCCAAAACTCTCGTCTTATATGCAGCAGATAGTTGGATTTTGCTTTGAGATTCAGTCTAACAGTCTCTTTTTTCTTTTAATAGTTATGTTTAAGTTATATGTATTTATGGAAATAAATGTTTGCTTTTAGTTCTATCATCTTTTTGTTTGTTTTTAAATTTACAGTTTGAGTTAAATGCAGTTTAGTGGGGTGAATTGCTTTCTTGGGTTGTGTGTGTGCTTTATGATAATTTGGAAGATTTGTATTTTTGTTCTAGTAGTTACCCTTATGATCATCTTTACATAGTTCTAACTCTTCTCCCTATGAACATTGATTAACTTGGCTATTTCCACTTCTTTCCACTACCTTCACTGCCAAATTCATAGTGTCATATTTCTTTGTGTCTCTTTAAATATAATTCTACATTTAAATATGTTATATACATGGAAAACATTTAATTCTAAAGCTTGATTTGTTAGTTTTAAAAGATATCTTTTGACCTCTAGTATATCAGAATATTTTCATCAGTGAATAGCTGAAAACTGTCAGCAAATCTAATGATTGCTTAATCAATAACATGTTGTCTCAATAACAAATGTCTAGAGATAGGATAGTTCTAGTATCTCAGTAGTGTCTTTAGGACCTTGGGTTTTTGCATCTTTCCACTCTGCATTCCTTAGCATGTAGGCTTTATCTTCATGGTTATCTCTTTCTGGTCCCATTACAGGGATGGAGTAGCTGTGAAGCTGAGGCAAGAGGCAGAAAAACAATGCTGTTTTACCTGCTCAAATTTCTTCACAAGAGCAAAGAAACAAATGTTTCCTCATTCGTCATTGGCCAGAAATGAACCACGTGTTCATGCTAAGGCATCACTGTTAAGGCAAACAGACTTACAAAGCCTGGCTTAGACCATTCCTCAAAACTGAGGAGAGCCCCTCCTAGCTCTGCTGAAGAAGCAGCTGGGGAGAATAGATTGTGCAGGTAGGACCTACACATTCATGTCAGCTTCCTTGGTATCCTGCTTCCTTAAGATGAGGAAACCAGCAGAAATAGATTATCACTAGTTTTCTTGTTGCTTTTCTGCTTTACTTGTTAATATACTTTTCTACATGTTATGGCTTATAACATGTTAATCCTATCCTATAATCATAACCTCTATATTTGTTTTGTTCTTAGTTATAGTGAATTCAGTACTGCTGTTAGTCATTTTTTGCCAGAATTTTTTCCATTTATTTCTTGACTAACTGTAGTTAATATACACTAGCAATTTCTTCTAGGGATGGTGAAGAGGAGGGAGAGAATCAATCTGGGTACTTCCATGCTCAAAACATGTTTGTCAGCTGTCATTATACTTCAGCAACAGTTCTTTTGGATACAAAATACTTGGTCTTGATGTATTTCCTTGAGAATTTTTCTCCAGATCAGGAAATAAATATGGATTGAATCCTGTCTGTTTCATTGTTTTGATTATGTGCTTTGGAGACACTGTCTATGCACATGTTTGATTCCATTTTTTGAATTCCATATATTTCATTTTTGCTGTAATCATTTGAAAATTTTAATTTTGTTGTAAATATTTTAAACTTGCATTTGCATTTCATTCTGATCACTGTTCTCATTTGCGTCCTTTCTGATCCTTACTTTTTTTAAGCAGTCTCTTTGGGCTGTCTCTAAAATGATTTTCATTTCTCTGGTGGTTTTATTTTTCTCTTCTGTTTATTAATTCCATCAATACATAATTAATTTCTTTCTATTGACTTGGTTTATTTAACTTAAGCTCTTGTATATTTACATTGAGTTTTTGTTTTATAGAGGCATTTTCTTATTTTTGATTTTGTGAAATTATATCTGACCACAATTTTTATCTGTTCTGTGGCGATATTTTTTATGTCACTTTTTTCCTCCTTTGTGATTTTTATGTAATTTTTTTTTTTTTATGTGGCTGTGCTGCGTGGCTTGCTGGATATTAGGTTTCCTGACCAGGTTCGAACCTGTACCCTGGCAGTGAAAGTTCTGAGTCCTAACCCCTGGACCACCAGAGGTTTCCCTTCCCTCATTTTTTATAGTCATCTTTAAATGAGGCATGTTCTTTCCGTATCAGTTATTTGTGTAAGGTTTATAAGGGAGAGGAGGGACTACTGCTGTATTCCAGGCTAACAGCAGATGTCCCTGTGACATGGGATTTTATTGGAGAGTATGGTTTTTTAGCTTTTACTTTCTTCCTCAATCCTTCATCGCCAGCTTTCTGAAAATATGGCTTGTACATTTGATTTGTGATCTTTTCCCAGCTGCCTGCTTTCTTCTGTGCTAACTTGGGTCCAGAAAATCTGCTGCTACTTCATGTCTCTACTATCATCATTCCAAACAAGGGGTTGTTCCTCTTTTCCTTCGGGTTGGGCAGTCTGGAAAACCGTCCTCAGCTGGTGTTGTCTCAGATCAGTAGCCACCAGTGCTCTCTTCTGACAGCTTCGTGCAGCCCTGTTTGAGCTGTGACACAGATTAATGTATTTAATGCAAGGGAAATGCGAACGCTATAGTTGTTGACTTGTTCAGACTCTCGCAGTCTCTCCTGATAAGCAGAGATTAGGAAAAGCTGGCCTAGGGTACTCTTCCTACATACCTTTTAAGAGTCATGTTATGACCTCCCGTTCTCTTGACATAAACATGTGACTGCACCTGTGATGTCTTATGAAACACAAAGTAACATGTCCTACTGGTAACTGACACCCCAAACCTAAGAGGTAGCGATAACTGCTTTAGGAATATAAGTCTTCCCAAGGCAAGATCCATGTGTAAGACATCTTTATGTATATAAAATTCCTGTGCAGTATCTATTTTATAGGTAACAACCTCTTGAGTATTTTTCTTTTTTTTTTTCATTTATTTTTATTAGTTGGAGGCTAATTACTTTACAATATTGTAGTGGTTTTTGCCATACATTGACATGAATCAGCCATGGATTTACATGTGTTCCCCATCCCTCTCCCCCCTCCCGCCTCCCTCTCCCCCCTCCCGCCTCCCTCTCCATCCCATCCCTCTGGGTCTTCCCAGTGCACCAGCCCTGAGCACTTGACTCATGCATCCAACCTGGGCTGGTGATCTGTTTCACCCTTGATAGTATACTTGTTTCAGTGCTATTCTCTAGAAACTGATTGTATTAGTTTCCTGAAGCTGCTGAATTAGCACAGAGTCAGTAACTCAAAAGAACAGGAATTCTGCCTTCACAGTTCTGGAGGGGAGAAATTTCAGGTCAAGGTGTGGGCAGGACTGTGCTCCCTCTCGAGATTCTAGAGGAGAATCCTCCTGCATTTACTCGCTTCTGGTGGTTCCAGGCATTCCTTAGCTTTTGGCTACGCAATTCTCCACCTCGACATCCATCTTCACGTAGCCTTATGCTTTGTGTTCTGCATCTTCTCTTATCCTTTTTTTTGAGAACACTTGTCATTAAATCGAAGGCCCACTAAGTAATTCAGGATGATTTTGTCTCAGGATCCTTAACTTTATATTTACAAAGGGCCTTTTTCCAAGTCAGGTCCCAGTTAAGTTCTGGGTGTTCAGGTATGTACATAGATGTACATAGCTTCCTGGAGACCACCACCATTCAGCCCACTACACTGGTGTTTCTTTTTGTATCCCTTTCCTTCATGCTTTCAGCAGACCTCTACAGAACACTGCCTTTGTGAATAACTCTGTTCTAGGGTTAGGGTTAGGGGTTCAGAGGTTCTAGGAGTTCTAGGGGTTTCAGAGTGTTTACTATTATTAATAGTATCATTGGTATAGTACTATTACTAGTTACCAAGGCTTCCCTTGTAGCTCAGCTGGTAAAGAATCTGCCTGCAGTGCAGGAGACCCGGGTTCAATCCCTGGGTTGGGAAGATTCCCCTGGAGAAGGAAATGGCAACCACTCCAGTATTCTTGCCTGGAGAATCTCATGGACAGAGGAGCCTGGAGGGCTGCAGTCGATGGGGTCGCAGAGTCAGGCACAACTGAGCGACTAACACTTACTTACTTACTACTAGTTACCAGTATTCCTCAAAATGTTTATAATTTGATTGAGGACTTAAGAACTACATTTGAACAATAATACAAGTTTTAAAAGTTAATTTAAAAAGTGGAACATTTTGGTAACTAGTATAAGAATTACTTTACTTGGAGAAATGCCTTTTTTGAGATGATGCTTCGATAAGTTTGGGCAAGAATTAGGCTCCAAGGCCTGGCAGGTCCTCAAGTTTCTGCAAGAACGAATTTAGAAAGCAGGAGGATGAAGAGGGCCATTGATGGTGGTATGAGAGATGGCTTTAGGGAGAGGAAAGCCAAAAGGGGATTTTTTTCATGTGAAATTTTCTGTTTTCTGAAATGTGATCCTTTCTTATTCTCTACATACATCAGTACTAACCGTAAAAATCACAATAAAAGTTTGTTGAATGCATTTCCTTTGGAAACCAGTAAAGGAGCTGGGATTTATAAAAACACACACTTGCATATGATTAAATTCAAGACAGTGATGCTCTTAATAAGTCCTGTAGTTTTGGAGCAGGGCAAGGACTCTGTGGTTTGAGTTGTCTCTGGGAAATGGATCTTGAAGTGAATCTGAAAGGCTGAGTGCAATGTGACTGACAAGGAGAGCATTCCGTCGGCGACTGTGACATTGGGAAAGGCAGGGATGTACCTAAGACAGGCTTGAAACAACACACGGATGGTCTGGTCTGGCTGGATTCCTTCAGGCTTTCAGTGGGCGTGCAAGATTGCAGATTTGCGTGTAAATGAATATAAGGACTGTCCTGAATAAAGTTATATTTTTTTTCTTTTGTTTTTTTGCCTCTCTATTCCCTGTGGGATCCTAGTTCCTCCACCAGGGATCGAACCCACACCACCTGCAGTGGAAGCATGGAGTCCTAACCCCTGGACCACCAAGGAAGTACTAAAGTTGTTGTTCTTAGTAAAGGGTGAGCCTTCCATAGCCTGTGAGTTTTGTTTTTTTTTTTTACTGTACTTCACGGTGAGAGCCAGCATTCATTTTGTTGTGAGACTTGGCCTTAATAGAGTTCAAAAGGGTGGATTGAGGGAAGGAAGGAGACAGAGAGAGGAGTCTGTCAAAAATACAGAGAGGGAGTCACTAGAGATGGGAAAACCACGATAGGTGGGTGTCACTGGGGCTCAAGTAGGAGAAAATTTTGAGAAGCATGACTTGACCTACAAAATCCACAGCCGAGAGAGGTCACAGAGAAGAGCCTTTTGACAATTTGGAGTTCCTGCTGTGTAATAACACATCTCAGCAGGGTGGGTGTGCGGCTGGATAGAGGGCGCTGAGAGGCATGTGGCAGAGAGTTAGGAGGAGGGGGGTGGTGAGGAAATGGGGCCATACTGGTAATGAACGGAAGGAACAGAATGAGTGGCAATCCAAGCAGGTGGTACAGTCAGATAACTGTGTTACCAGGCAGAGAGGACTTTAGCATCAGGTAGGAGAATGGAAGGAAAGAGCTTAGAGACAGGGACTAGAAATGTAAGAGTGAGCGGCCCCGTGAAATTGGCCAAGGTGGACAGGATCTGGACAAGTAGGGCTAAGTGTAATTGACAGGAAGAGGGACATTCTGCCTCTGGGGGTCTCCTACAGGGGGTGCTTCTGTTAGTGAGAATTCCAGAGAAGGGGAGAGCAGAGCCCTGACCTCCAGAATCAGTGAAGTACGGGGTCAGGGTCTTCTGGGCTCCACTGTATGGAAGGGGTTTAATTTTTGTGAGCTGTGGTTCTGGTAGAGAATAGGAGCCAGGGAAGAGACTAAGGGAAAATATGGGGTGAATTTATTTGATTACTAAAGTTTTGATGCAAGGTTAATTGAGTTAAAAAAAAAAAAAGCATTTGCAGAGGGAACAGGCAGAAGAGGCAGGCCATGACGTATAAACAAGCATCTCTGGGGGCCAGGATGGCGCGAGTGCCTGAAGGCGGCAGGTCGTGGACTGGAGAGCTCCTGCCCAGGCTCCGGGGGAGGGGGGACCGCTGCCCGGCCTCCGCAGCTGTCACCGTGTGGGGTACATGGCCGGCATTGCCCGTCTTGGGAGACCTGGAGTTTACATGAGACCTCTGGATGAACTGGCACTTGTTTCCAATTTTAAAAAATAAGGCTGTGTGGCTCAAACCAAAATCCCCATTGGCAGTTTTGGGCCCTTGGCCACCAGTTTGTCAGCCCTGTTAAATGAGGGCCGAGGAAGCCTTTGGTCTGGCACTTTTGGTTTTTTGATGGCTGGCTTTTATTTGGGACCACCACTTAACGATGGAGAGTAGGGACATGTTTCTTCATCAATTTCAATTGAGTGGCATTCTTTTGACTCCACTGACAGACAGGCAACATTTAAAAACAGTTTTCACTGAGGCACTAGACTTTCAACATCCTTTGAAAGAATCTATAACCACAGCTTCATATTTGTATCCACTAAGTTCAGTTAAAATTTATAAGGCCTAGTGGCTATGGGGCAATTAGGCAGAATTTCTGTTGCATTGTATTGAGTGGAATTCTATGTCACTTTTCCTGTCACTTGAAATTGGTAACAAAGCCCCATATATCAACCACCCCTTATTGTAAAGTGAGATGCAAATAACATTTGCATCTGACATTTCTCCCAGAAATCAGTAAGAGGTGGCCAGCCTGTTCTCACTCTGAACTATCGCCTCATACCTTCCCCATCCTTTCTCAGCTGATGGAAGAAAGCACGGGGTAGAGAGGAGAAAGAAGGCATTGTCACAGTTGTGAGATGCTGACCACAAGTCCAGGTGTGCAGTGTTTCCCTCCCTCCCCCACGGGGCCTTCCTGCGGACCTCCACGGCCTGTGGAGGGGAGCTGCCGGATGAGAGCCTGGCGGTGTCCCGGGAGCCTGGCTTCTCTCGCTGGCCGTTAGATGGTGGATGACATGGGGCAGCAGAGGCTGCCGTTAGCATGGAGTGGAGCTAAGTGTGGGGAAGGAAGGAGAAAGACCAATACGGCTGTCTGGAGCGTAGGGCTGAATGTGAATTTGGAAACTGGTGGCTGCTTCTTGCCTGGTCCGGGAGTCTGCCAAAATGATAAAGGAGGCACCTAGGGAACGTGTCTAAGAAGGCAGGGGGGATCTCCCGCCCCACCTGGAAGGCCCTGAAGGGGATTTCCATGGTTCCTGTGGCTCTGCAGAGGAAGCAGAGAATGCAGACGGGGAGGCCTGAGTTTTGGGATGATCAAGTGACATCTAGTCAGGGGCTGGGGCAGATCCTGGGGGGCATGGACTGACGGCAGAGACAACATGGAGACAAGCTGCCCAGCTCTCTGAGAGCATTCTCTGTCACAGACGGAGATGAAGCAGGGCGTCTCCCCAGGTAAACCACGCGCACCTCCTGGGTAACAACCGCCAGATCCATGATGACCTCCAGTGGCTGAGAGAACCGGACTCGGCCAGAGTGGACATGTGGATAGATGCGCATGACCGCCCGCCTCTCGCCGGCAGCTGGCCTGAGATCGCGAGCCCTGTCACCTCACAGATCTCACTCTCTTTGCTCCAGAGCAGTGGCCGGCTGAAGCCTGGAAGGCGGGGAAGGGAGGAGGTGCCCTGGGTGCTGAGCAGGTCTCCTCTCCACCTGGAGGGTGAGGAGGGGAGAGGAGCAGACCAGGGCCCCTGCCCCTCCAAGTTCAGACCTGCCCTGAAGCAGGGCTGCCCCTGGGAGATGGAAGGAGGGGAGCTTGAAACTGGGTGAGCAACAGGGAGTCCAGGAAATAAATGGGTTTGTATCTTAAAAACTGCACTGAAACTCTTCTAATAACTGAAAATGATCCGAAAATTCTGGAGTCTGTCCAGATGTTACTAAGGGATGAGAAGGTATATGGTGCTTTGTAGCACAACTCACAGGAAGGACTGGGGAAAAATAAAACCGTTTCAAGTTCGTGTTTCATTGAATGCAGACCATACAATTACCCGGTTATAGGCAATAGAGTAGAAAGGATACAGATATTAAACTCAGGCTGACTTGGGTTTGAGTCCTTGCTCAGCCACTTACTTTCCACATGATTTCTGGCAAATTACTTTCTGCACAGTTTCCTTAACTGTGAAATGCGATGGGTTATAGCAAAAACCTCCCAGGGATTTGAGGGAAGATTAAATAAAACAAGTTCTAGGAAGTGTCTAGTGGGATGGCTACAGCATGGATCCTTGAAAGGGGGAGTGATCGTTACTGTAACTCGAGATAGATGTGATAAGTCAAGGACTAATGGCCAGTGGAGCTATCACCTGTCATTGCTGCAGTTAGATGTGTCAAATCTGCTAAGTATTTGATGTTTTCTAAATCCCAAACTTTCTTTTTCAATGAAAGCAGTAACAGTTTCAAAGCATTTTTCTGCTTGATTTGCAAGTTTAAACATATCTAACTGGAATCTAATTCTATGAAAACCATGAAAAAAGGGTCTCTTGTCCTGATCAGAAACACGAGGAAGCTCCAAAAAAGAGACCCGAGGCAGGGCTTCTGTCAGCCTCCAAATGTGCCACACACGTTTCACTGGGAAAACGCTCTGAATGACATGCTCTCAGCCTCCGGAGCGCGTTCCTCGGCAACCTTGGCAGAGGGGATTTTTATGCTGCCAGCCAAAGCCCTGCCACTTGGGGCTGGCTTGAGTGCCTTTGCTCCTGACCGGTTCCTTCTCCCCCATCCGAGGAACTTTGCTTCGGGTGATGGTCACTGTATCTCTTCCCTTGTACTCACTGGCCCTGACGCAGGCTTCCTCCCCTCTTCTCCCAGCTTGGCATGCAGCAGCGGGAGGTTTGCTTTGAGAAGGCCCCGACTTTGGCACTGCCATCCCACCTGGCTCCTCATCTCTGTCTTTACTTTGCCTGGAGCCTAGATTCCTTGTGACCCACTGAAAACTGATGGAGCGACTCTAGTGCCTTGCTGCCAGGGGGAGGGCAAGGCTGCCCAGTTAACAAGAAGACTCCTTCTGCCTGTGAAGGGTGGATTCCTCCCCTTTCCCTCCCTTCCTCACTCATACGGTAAACAAGTGTCTTTTTTGTGGCCCCTTTTGTACCACTTTTTTTTCCTTCACATTTTTGTGCTTTTTTGGGGGGTGATTACAGTGTATAAACTGGCCCTCAAATGTAGTACTGAAGTGCTGTCCAGCATTCCAAGTGCAAGAAGGCTGTGATGTGCCTTACATGAAAGGCAAGGATAGATAAGCTTTGTTAGATAAGCTTTGTTCAGGCATGAGTTATAGTGCTATTGGCAGTAGGTTAGATGTTAATGTATCACTTGCCTGGAAAATCCCGTGGATCGAGGAGCCTGGTAGGCTGCAGTCCATGGGGTCGCTAAGAGTCAGACAGCACTGAGCGACTTCCCTTTCATTTCACTTTCATGCACTGGAGTAGGAAATGGCAACCCACTCCAGTGTTCTTGCCTGGAGAATCCCAGGGACGGAGGAGCCTGGTGGGCTTCTGTCTATGGGGTCGCACAGGGTCGGACACAACTGAAGCGACTTAGCAGCAGCAGCAGCAGCAGCAGGTGTTATATATGGTGTCTTTAAAAGAAACACACATGAGACAAAGTTACGTATTGATAAGTTGCCCAGAACCTTGCAACCAGAGGACAAGGAACCTAACCCTGTATTTCCCCAGGAGCCTCAGTTTAGTATTCTATAGTTCAGTGCTTGTGGTGACTTTATAGTATCTAACTGCCATGAATAATGAGACTTGAATATATATATTTTTATGGAAAAGGTGATAGAAAATATCTCCTTGCCATCTACGTTTGGCCAGACATACAGCCATCTTTCTAAGCCATGTTGTCAGTTTGCCAACCACTGCCCCTCATGCTGCACAGGCTTTGTTTCCTCACATCGTAAAATCCCATACCCAGCGTCTTACACAGTACCCGAAGTGGTTGATGCTCAGTAAATGCTGAGTGAATAAATGAGGTAATAAATGAGTAAGTGAATGCTTCATATTCATAAGGTAAGCTAGTTTATTATTCCACATCTTAAGAAATATGAGAATGGACATGGGAATCAATATTTTCTTTCTTTTAAGTAAGCCATAAAACTTTTAAGTTGCCTTCTATTTGATTATATCCTGTTTGTTAAACACTGGCTGTTGGGATTTTCTGAATGGAATTGTGCAGTTTGCTATATAGATTGTTTATTTCCCTTAGTCCTGTCTGATAAGATTAAGGTCCATCCGTCTTGGGTAAGAGCGCAGTGTTAACTTACTAAGAGCGCTTTAGTAAACAGAGAGGTGATCAGCCACCAGAGTCACTGCCTTGTCATCTGTTTGACTCTTGTTGGGTTCAGAGCTCAAGAATCACCAGCTTGGAGAGGCAGATTATGTAAGGGATTTTGGTCAATGAAGAACCTTATAAATACCTGGGGACCTATAAGCGTGGATATTTTTGTTTCATTTATTTATCTATGCAACAAGGATTTTGAGCAAGTATTTTGGTGATGTAATTTGTAGTGTAAAAATGTGATTTCTCGGAGATTGCAGCTATTCTGTGGCATATTGGAAAATAGTCCTATTTAGAAAGCAATGTATTTCATAATTTATTCCTTAAATATTCATTGAGCATCTGTTATGTCCAGGCACGTGGGATATAGCAGAAGACAAAGCCTCTGCCCTTTGAAGTTTACTTTCCTCCAGGAAAAGCAGACAGTGAACAGGAGATCGGTGCTTTCTCCTTTGGCCTTGTTCCTAACCCAGCCACTCTCTCACATCATGAGTTTTATTGTCCCCATATTATTATCTGAAATTATCTTGCTTTGTGGGGTCTATTTGTTTGTTGTCTGTCTCCCTTCATAGGTATATCGCTCCAAAAGAGTGCACACCTTGCTTGTCTTTTCTGTTAACTAAATCTTCATCACCTAGAATAGTGTTTGGTCTAATAGTAGGTACTTAATAAATGTTTTTCTGTACTACATGATGGCTCAGATGATAAAGAGTCTGCCTGCAATGCAGGAGAGCTGGATTCAATCCCTGGATCGGGAAGATCCCCTGGAGAAGGGAATGGCAACTCATTCTAGTATTCTTATCTGGAGAATCCCATGGACAGAAGAGCCTGGCAGGCTACATACAGTCCATAGCGTCCCAGAGTTGGACGCAACTGAGTGACTAACACTAATAAATGTTTGGTCTTATTTATTTGTAATTGTGGTAATGTTCTGAAGTGTATTCTTTGAGATTTTGACTTAGTGCAAGGAATCAGGAATGTCTTTAAGAAAATACTGATTGAATTGAACTCTGAAGAAGTAAGAATTGACCAAAGGGGACAAGGAGGGTATATTTTCCAGGCAGAGGAATCAGGATGAACCTTGGCACGATGGAGTGTGTGAGATTAAGTCAACATATCTAGAGTTCAAGAGTTGGAGAATGCATAAGAAGAGCCTACAGAGGGAGGAGAGGGCAGGACATCAGGGATTTCAGGCTCTGAGAAGGGATTTAAAGTTTTATCCTACAAGCAGTGGAAAGCAACTGAAGAACTGTAAACAGGAAATCAATCTTGTTGGTCTATAGATTGGAGGGAGACAAATGAGTGTGACCTTTTGTGGTTTTGAAGATTAGGCATTCAGTTTTGGAAATCTTGAAGTCGAAGTTCCTGTAAAACATCTCTAGTTGGAGATGTCAAATAGACAGTTGTGTATACATATTATTAGCTTTAGAGAAGAGCTCTGAGATGATTATACACATTGGAGTAAAAATACTCCTGTGGCTCAGTGGTAAAGAATCTGCCTGCAACACAGGGATGTAAATTTGATTTCTGGGTTGGGACAATCCCCTAGAGAAGGAAATGGCAACCCACTCCAGTATTAGAGAATTCCATGGACAGAGAAGCCTGGTGGACTTCAGTCCATGAGGTCACAAGAGTTGGACACAACTCAGTGACTAAATAAACAAGCAAACAAAAAACTGTAGATGGTATTTGAAGTAGAGGGTATTGATGAATGGCTAGAGAGAGAATATAGACTTAAAAAAAGAGAGAGAGCTTTATTTAACTAGTCTTAAGGAACTTCACCTTTAAAAAATTTTATTTATTTTATTTGGCTGAGCCAGTTCTTAGTTGCCCCATGTGGGTTCTTAAATTGACACCTTCAAACTTTTAGCTGTGGTATGTGGGATCTAGTTCCCTGACCAGGGATCGAACCTGGGCCCCCTGCACTGGGAGTTAAGAGTCTTAGCCAGTTGACCACCAGGGAAGTCCCAAGGAACTTCAGCTTTCAAAGACTTGACAAAAAGGATGAACAGGGAAGAGTCTTAAAAGCGGAGGGAGCTAAAATATTGTATTTACATCAATTTCTATAGCCTCTATAGACAGTTTTGTTGTCAGTTGCCCAAAGATAGTTACATCCACCTTGAGCCTAATTTCTCTACTGAAATTCAATTTAATTTCAGTTCAGTTCAGTTCAGTCGCTCAGTCGCGTCTGACTCTTTGCGACCCCATGAATCGCAGCATGCCAGGCCTCCCTGTCCATCACCAGCTCCCGGAGTTTACTCAAACTCATGTCCATCGAGTCAACTTAATTTATTATATTCTAATTATTCATTTTCTTGTCCATTCCTTCTATTGTCCTTGAGAACTGGGACTTTGTCTTTTAAAACCATGCTTGAAACCCTAGCATCCAGCACACTGACAAACTAGTAGGCAAGGTTTGTGTTTGTCATAAAACAGATATCTGTATTTGAGTGGGAATAAGGATTCTCCTTAGGAAAGATGAGTGAGGACAGAAAGCAGAGCTTTTCTCACAAGGCTTCTCTGGGTGGCAACCATAGACAATTTTAAGAATTTTGTCTAAAACTGTGAGATGGTGACCTCAGGTATCAGAAAGTATATGGGACCATTTCTAGGGGTAGAGGAGTTCAAATTCTTCATCTATGATGTCTTTGCATGGATTTGTTCCTGTCCCAAGACCTGTGGCTGCTAGAAGCTGCTGCATCACAGTTTGGTATCCACCAACAGGCCTCTCTTCTCTTTTCCATTGATTGTTGTTTTTTTTTTTTTTTTTGGAGGTGTCCTGCTGCTTGTGGGATCTTAGTTCCCCTGCCAAGGATCAAACCCATGCCCACTGCCATGGAAGCCTGGAGTCCTAACTGACAGGGAATTCGTCCATCTCCTTTTTAATTGTGTACTGCCACTTCCTCTAACTTTTTATGAATCCTTCTTTTTCCTTTACTGGAAGAATCCAGAAACATGTTTCACAATTATAGGCATTATTTTTGTTGTTCAGTTGCTCAGTCGTGTCCGATTCTTTGTAACTCCATGGACTGTAGCATGCCAGGCTTCCCTGTCCTTCACCATCTCCCAGACCTTGCTCAAACTCATGTCCATCGAGTCGGTGATTCCATTCAACCATCTCATCCTCTGTTGTCCCCTTCTTCTCCTGCCTTCAATCTTGCCCAGTATCAGGATCTTTCCTGATGACTCAGTTCTTTGCATCAGGTGACCAAAGTATTGGAACTTCAGCATCAGTTCTCCCAATGAATATTTGGGATTGATTTTCTTTAGGATTGACTGGTTTGATCTCCTCACAGTCCAAGGAACTCTCAAGAGTCTTCTCCAGCACCACAGTTGGACGGTATCAGTTCTTCGGCCCTCAGCCTTCTTTATAGTGCAACTCTCACATCCATACATGACCACTGGAAAAACCATAGCTTTGGCTAGATGGGTCTTTGTTGGCAAAGTAATGTCTCTGCTTTTTAATATGCTGTCTAGGTTGGTCATAGCTTTTCTTCAAAGGAGCAAGCATCTTTTAATTTTATGACTGCAGTCACCATCTGAGGTAATTTTGGACCTGAGAAAATAGTTTTTCACTGTTTCCTATGTTTCCCAATCTATATGTCATGATGTGGTGGGACCAGATGCCATGATCTTAGTTTTCTGAATGTTGAGTTTTAAGCCAACTTTTCTACTCTGCTCTTTCACCTTTATCAAGAGGCTCTTCAGTTCCTCTTTACTTTCTGCCATTAGAGTGGTATCATCCACATATCTGAGGTTGTTGATATTTCTCCTGGCAATCTTGATTCCAGCTTATGATTGATCTAGCCCACATTTCAGATGATGTAGTCTGGATATAAGTTAAATAAACAGGATGACAATATACAGTCTTGACGCACTCCTTTCCCAATTTTGAACCAGTCTGTTGTTCCATGTTCGTTCGGTTCTGATTTTTGCTTCTTGACCTGCATACAGGTTTCTCAGGAGGCAGATAAGGTAGTCTGGTATTCTCATCTCTTTAACAATTGTCCACAGTTTGCTGAGATCCACACAGTCGAAGGCTTTAATGTAGTCAATAAAGCAGAAGTAGATGTTTTTCTGGAACTCTCTTCCTTTTTCTATGATCCAGTGAATGTTGGCAATTGTGTGGTAGTTTGAATATTCTTCAGCATTGGGCTTCTTTGGTATTGGAATGAAAACTGACCTTTTCCAGGCATTATTCTTACCAAAGATTTGATATTTTTATGGTTAGTGACCCTTGTCTCCATTTTTTGTTCTGAAATGCATTATTTCATTTCATATAATTTTTACTTTTGGTAATGGGGTTTCTGTATTCTCTTTGATAATGGATCTGATAATGATAATATCGGTGTATGAAGGTCAGTGGTCCATCTGTCCTCACATTATTCCTTATTCGTGTGGGGGTGTCTGTACTGGCGTAGCCTCTCATGTCCGCATTTGGGGACTGGTTCTTGGCTGAAGCAACAGCTGTAATATTGAAACCTTGCTGTCAGCTAGTGATCTGGCCCTTGATGCCTGGACTCTGCTTTAATTCATGATCTTTGCTGCCTGAGTTTTCTTTTCGCAAGACTTAAACTGTTTGTTCTTGACCTGTGGAATTTTATGCTTACTTGATCTGTGGAATTTTTCTTAAGTCCCTAGTTTTGAACCAGTGACTCTGTTCTTTTAAGCCAGCTATGTGTTTTTCAGCTTCTGCCTGTTATCTTTTCTGCTGCCTGTTATATTTCTCGTCTCCAGGATGACTTGGATGACTGGGCATTTTGTTAGCTTTGGGCAAAGGCATCAGCATGACCTGCATGTGACTGGAGAAGAGTGGTGCTCCGCTTTGGAGGGTTGGGGTAAGTGCGTGGAGGGTGTCAGGGCAGAGAGTCTTGGGGAAACAGGGACTGCTTTGGTGAGAGACTTTCAGCAAAATAAACTTCACTGATTTCAAATCAAGGTGAATATGAAATTCTGTCTACATGAGTGAAGATCAATTTAAAAAAAAATTTGAAGGCATACATTTAAGATGACAACCTGTTAAAGATGGGAAGTTATGATTTGTAAGCAGTAGTATAATTTTGAATAGCATGACCTTTTTCATTGACACTAACCTGCTTTGCATCTTCAGGTTTCATTATATTAAGACTGTGAGTAAAACCCAGAAAACTTATAGAGGAAGAAATGATTTTTTTTTTTTATTCAGTAGTCATTACTTATATCCCTTTTGCGTGATTGCAAATTTTAAATTGCAGTAATGATCTTGCTACTCAATTAGCCTATTTCTTACAATTGTAACCTTCTGGAGTAACCACAAATATAGGAGAAAACCGATAATAAAAAGCTTTGAGTTCAACAAAAACGTGTTTCACACAGTCCATGAGTTCACTCTGTAAAACTAGAATGGCATTTCCTTTTTTTGTAGTAGGCCTGGAACTTATCTGATTTAGTTATGTCTATGGCATTTTATTTATCTTTTTCCTGGAAATATATAGTTTTTACTTTTGACCTAGGAAACAAAACAAAAGATTATGGCCTTAAAAATAGCCCCGTACAAAGTTACTGGCCTGAAAGCGTAATTGAGAGAGACACTGAGGAGATCAGTGCTGTTCAGAAGGAATTTCTGTGATAACAGATATGATTGTCTGTACTGTTCCATACAGTTGCCACTGGTCATGTGGCTATTATGACTGAGGGAACTGAATTTAAATTATTATTTCATTTTAACTTAAATAATCACATGTGGATAGTGGCTCCTATCAGATGACACAGTTCTAGGTCATTGTATTGGTTTCCTATTGCTGCAGTTAAAAATGTTATTATAAAGTTAGTGGGTTAAACACATGGTTTTATTTTCTTATGGTTCTGTGGGTTAGAAGTCTGGCAAAGGTCACAGTGACCTAAAATCAAGGTGCTTACAATGCCACTTTCTCTTCTGGCGACTCTAGGGTAGAGTCCATTTCCTTGCTTTGTCTGTTTTTTAGCAGTGGCCCACATTCCTTGGTTCATGGCCCCTTTCCTTCATTTTTATGCAGTGTTACATTTCTCTGTCCCTTTCTTCCATAGTTACATCCCCCTCTGACTCTCCTGTCTCTTTCTTCCACTTTTAAAGACTCTTGTGATTACACTGGATTCACCTGGATAATCCGGCCTACTCTCCCTGTTTTAAAGTCAGATGGTTAGCAATCCTAATTCCCCATTTCCATGTAACCTAACATATTCATAGGTTTAGAGATTAAGAGTTGGACATCTTCAGGAGGACTTTATTCTGTATACCACATCTTTTGATAAATATGGAACCATTTAGTGAAAGGGCAGGCTAAGCCCTGTACATCTTTTTCATCTTTTATTTGTTGAGTCTATGCCTGTTTTTCATTCACTGCTGTTCAGAGTTCTCATAATGATTTGAAAACAGTAGAAATTTAACTTTAAAAGGAAGCTTATACCTAGGTATAAGGTATAAGGTTATTAGACTAAGGATACCTTGTCCAATCTTCTATCCCATACAGTATTATCTGCTTCTATAGAATCTGTGGTTAATTTGAAGGTGAAAGTGAAAGTCTCTCAGTTGTGTCCGACTCTTTGTGACTCCATGGACTATACAGTCCATGGAATTCTCCAGGCCAGAATACTGGAGTGGGTAGCCTTTCCCGTCTCTGGGGGATCGTCCCAACCCAGGAATCGAACCCAGGTCTCCCACATTGCGAGTGGATTCTTTACCAGCTGAGCCACAAGGGAAGCCCAAGAACACTGGAGTGGGTAGCTTGTCCCTTCTGCAGAAGATCTTAGCTTCTGTCATTAGTTTCCTATGAAGGGTACTCCATACTGAGGAACAAAATCAGTCTAAGTGTTGTGTACCTTTAACTGTTTTGTCATCCTATCAGCTGGTCCTTTATTGCCTCCACACAGTAGCACTCTGGTTTTGGCTTTTGGAACAATGTTGATATACTTTTCCTATGGTGTTACTATCTCAAGAGATGGTGCTACCCCCCAACAGTTGTCTGAGCAGAAATTTTCAGAGTTCTCTCTGTTTACCACCATTAGAGATCCTAGAATGTATAGCTCTGAAAATACTTCTCATATATTCCACTTCCTTCATTTTAGTAATTTTACTTTTCAGTCCTGGAATTTAAATTTTTTAATAGTTTTCATTTCTCTGCTTAGAGTCTTATTTATTAATTAAGAGTACTTTTTCTTGAATTCTGAGCATCTATATTTTTCTTGAACATGTTTATAATAATTATTTAAGAGTTTCGATAAATTCAGCACCTGGGCCATGTTGGAGTCATTTTCTATTGATTACTCATTTCTAAACTGTGGAACATGTTTTTCTTTTTCTTTGCAGATCTAGCAATTTTTGATTGCATGCTAGATAATTGCAGGTGATACATTTTAGATACTATGTGATCTGTTATTGTCCTCTGAAGAGTATTTTTTCTTTTTAGAAGGCATTTGCATTTTTTTTAAGAAGATATCTGATCACCTTGAGCTTGGATAAGCTTGGGTTATGCTTTGCTGGAATGGTCCTATGGAAAGCTCTAGGTGTTCCCAAAGCCTAACTTACTGAGACTCATATAAATACTCAGTTTCCTATGAAGATCTTGTTTAGGCTTAGTTTTAGACTTTTCTTGGTAAGGTCTAGAATAGTCTGTACTCGGGCATTATTTGTCAATATTTTAAAAATGATTACCCACCAAGGAGACATTTTAGACATTTTCACTCCCTCCCTTCATCTTTTGGCCCTGTTCCCACCTCCCTATGCCTCTTGTGAAGTGTTAACCATGTATCTGTTTATAAGCTGTGTAATATCTAAGCTATTTTTCACTCTCCTTCTCTCCTTGGAATCAGTTTTCACCCTTTTGATGCTCTCGTCCTTGTTGAGCATACAGGTTCTAGGGTGTGGTCCCTATTCATGAAACGAAGCCTTTTTGGTCTTTCTCCTGAGTGCCAGGGGGTTTCACAAGGTGATGATGAGTTGTTTTTTCCTCTTTGGCTAGCCGGAACACCAGGGTTTTCCACCAAGCCTCAGACTCTGGTTTTTCTGTTTGTTTTTCATCCGTCCAGCAGCTGCTCTCTGGGAAGCTCTCAGTAGTCTCAGCCCTCAGCGGAGGACTTGCAGGGACACCCACAGTGACTTCCCAGACTCCTTGTGGTAGGACTCGCTCCTCTCCATTGCCCTGCCTGGCAGATTCCAGCTCTTCAAACTCAGAACTCAGGTTCCCCAGTTCAGAGAGCCTGCTGTGCTCTGCGTGGATTCTCGCTCCCCTTGCTGCTTTTGGTAAACTGTCCCTAGGCAAAGAGCTGGGCAGTTGGGGTCACCTTGTGAGTTTTTTTCTCTCAGAGATTATGGTCTTGCACTGAAAGATGTTTTCAATGTCTGAAAATCATTGCCCTCATTCAGTTTTATGGTTCTGTGGGAATGATGGAAGTGTTAGTCCTATATGAGTAACTCCAGTCTCTTGGACTCCTATTGGAAGCAAAAACCCTTCCTCTGCTTCTTTTAGAACCCATCCATCACTAGTACAGGTGATAATCACCCAAGACTGAAACTGCAGCCTTTTAACTGGTCTCCTGGTCTCCTTACCTTCTGCCTCCATACAGTTTCCAGAGGGAACTTTGTAAAACATCAATCTATTCTGCAATTTCACTGTTGGAAATCCTCCTTAGGAATTCTATTACCCTTAGGATAAAGTTCAGGCTCTCTAAAGTGACTCAAAGTCCTCCCCCTTTGATACATCCCCTGTCTTCCTCTCCAGGCTTGGGTTTTGTAGCTCTGTCTTGTGTGGGTCACACTGATCTCCTCCAGTTGTCAGATGTGCAGTGGTGTTACTTCCCTCTGCACATTTATTTTTCTGTGTCTGGAATCCCCACATCTTGATTTCCCACCTTACTTGGCTAACTCCTACTCTTCCTTTAAGTTGAAACACAGACATTTTTCCTGGAAGGCTATACAAATTTCCTGCTATATGAAAGTAGAGCATTCCTATGAGACCTATGAAGCCAAAATGATGTAAAGTGCAAAGCATATCTTGCTAACAGATATACAGAGTAAACTGAGATACAAGTAGAAAGTCAAGAGCTACCTGGAGTAACAGGAAAGTTTGGCCTTGGAGTACAAAATGATGCAGGGCAAAGGCTAACAGAGCTTTGCCAGAGAGTGCACTGGTCATAGCAAACACCCTCTTCCAACAGCACAAGAGACGACTCTACACATGGACATCACCAGATAGTCAATACCAAAATCAGACTGATTATATTCTTTGCAGCTGAGATGGAGAAGCTCTATACAGTCAGTAAAAACAGGACCAGGAGCTGACTGTGGCTCAGATCATGATGTCCTTATTGCCAAATTCAGGTTTAAATTGAAGAAAGCAGGGAAAATCACTAAACTATTCAGATATGACCTAAATCAAAGCCCTTGTGATTATACAGTGGAAGTGACAAACAGATTCAAGGCATTAGATTTGATCGACAGAGTGCCTGATGAACTATGGATGGAGGTTTTTGACATTGTATAGGTGGCAGTGATTAAAATCATCCCCAAGAAAAAGAAATGCAAAAGGCAAAATGTTAGTCTGAGAAGTCCTTACAAATAGCTGAGAAAAGAAGAGAAGTTAAAGGCAAGGGAGAAAAGGAAAGATATGCCCATTTGAATGCAGAGTTCCAAAGAATAGCAAGGAGAGATAAGAAAACCTTTCTAAGTGATCAGTGCAAAGAAATAGAGGAAAACAATAGAATGGGAAAGACTAGAGATCTCTTTGGGAAAATTAGAGATACCAAGGGACTGTTTCATGCATAGATGGGCACAATAAAGGACAGAAATGGTATGGATCTAACAGAAGCAGAAGATATTAAGAAGAGGTGGCAAGAATACAGAATTATACAAAAAAGATCTTCATGACCCATATAACCGTGATGGTGTGATCACTCACCTAGAGCCAGACATCTTGGAATACAGAGTCCAGTGGGCTCTATGAACAAAGCATCACTATGAACAAGCTAGTGGAGGTGATGGAATTCCAGTTGAGCTATTTCAAATCCTGAAAGATGATGCTGTGAAAGTGCTGCACTCATTATGCCAGCAAATTTGGAAAACTCAGCAGTGGTCACAGGACTGGAAAAGGTCAGTTTTCATTCCAATCCCAAAGAAAGGCAATGCCAAAGAATGTTCAAACTACCACACAAATGCACTCATCTCACACGCTAGCAAAGTATTTCTCAAAATTCTCCAAGTGAGACTTCAATAGTATGTGAACTAAGAACTTCCAGATGTTCAAGCTGACTTTAGAAAAGGCAGAGGAACCAGAGATCAAATTGTCAACATCTGTTGGATCATTGAAAAAGCAAGAGAGTTCCAGAAAAACATCTACTTCTGCTTTATTGACTATGCCAAACCCTTTGACTGTGTGGATCACAATAAACTGTGGAAAATTCTGAAAGAGATGGGAATACCAGACCACCTTAATTGCCTCCTGAGAAATCTGTATGCAGGTCAGGAAGCAACAGTTAGAACTGAACATGGAACAACAGACTGGTTCAAAATTGGGAAAGGAGTACATCGAGGCTGTATATTGTCACCCTGCTTATTTAACTTCTATTCAGAGTACATCATGGCGAAATGCCAGGCTGGAAGAAGCACAAGCTGGAATCAAGATTGCCAGGAGAAATATCAATAACCTCAGATATGCAGATAATACCACCCTATGGCAAAAAGTGGAGAAGAACTAAAGAGCCTCTTGATGAAGGTGAAAGAGGAGTGTGAAAAAGCTGGCTTAAAACTCAACATTCAAAAAATGAAGATCATGGCATCTGGTCCCACCACTTTATGGCATATCATTGGGGAAACAATGGAAACAATGAAAGACTTTATTTTCTTGGGCTCCAAAATTACTGCAGATGGCGACTGCAGCCATGAAATTAAAAGACGCTTGTTCTTTGGAAGAAAAGCTATTGACAAACCTAGACAGCATATTAAAAAGCAGAGACATTGCTTTGCCGACAAAGGCCCGTCTAGTCAAATTACTGATTTTTCACGTATGGATGTAAGAGTTGGATCATAAAAAAAGCTGAGTGCCAAAGAATTGATGCTTTTGCACTGTGGTGTTGGAGAAGACTCTCAAGAGTCTCTTGGACTGCAAGGATATCAAACCAGTCAATCCTAAAGGAAATCAGTCCTGAATATTCATTGGAAGGACTGATGCTGAAACTGAAGCTCCAACACTTTGGCCACCTGATGTGAAGAAATGACTCATTAGAAAATCCCTGATTCTGGTCAAGATTGAAGGCAGGAGGAGAAAGGAATAACAGAGAATGAGATGGCTGGATGGCATCACCAATTTGATGGACATGAGTTTGAGCAAGCTCTGGGAGTTGGTGATGAATAGGGAAGCCTGGTGTGCTGTAGTCCATGGGGTCGCAAAGAGTGGGACATGACTGAGTGACTGAACTGAACTGAAACAATTCATATTCTTACAACCATTCTATTTCCAGACAACTCTTGTGTTTGTCTGAGAACAATATGGTATAGTACTTCAGTGTAGTATTCAAAAAATTACATGAGATATTCAGCACTTTTGTATAAAATAGGTTTTGTGTTAGATGATTTTGCACAACTCTGGGCTAATGTAAGTGTTATGAGCATGCTTAAGGTAGATTAGGCTAAGCTGTTTGTTTGGTAGGTTAGATGTCTTAATTGCATTTTGACTTAAGATATTTTCAGTTTACAATGGATTTTTCACGACCTAACCGCAGGTTGAGAAAGTTGAAGAAAATCTGTAGGATGAAAACGTATCCTATTAATTGGGTGCTATAATTTAGAGGGGTGACTTTTAAGTTCTCCACCATCATTCTGTTTGTTATAAGCAAGAAACTCTTTCCAACAGTTGAAGTCTTAGGAGGCAGCTCTGTTTATAAAATACATCAAGGGAGCTGTTGTGATTTAAAAGGACTAGCTCTGGATCCCTTTCTCCTAGTCCCTGTTCTATTATCCATCTCCCCTCTCTACATGGGCACCTTTGTAGTAGTCTTGAAGAGTGAAAATCACTGCTTATGGCAGCTCTGGGTTTGATCCCTGGTTTGGGAAGATCCCCTGGAGAAGGGAATGGCAAGCCACTCCAGTACTCTTGCCTGGAGAGTCCCACGGACAGAGGAGAACCTGCTGAGCTACAGTCTATGGGGTCCCAAGGAGTTGGACACGACTCAGCAACTTTCACTCACTCACTTGGCATCTATGGGACAGAATTTTGAATTGGTCTGGTGAGCAGTTCCCGCTCCTGACGTGGGTATAAAAACACTGTTCATGCCTGTTCAGAGCTGGTCTCTGCCGTGTTCTGCAGTGCTGCCAGAAGCAGCTTTCTCGGTAGCTTTCTCTAGCTACTTGAGGCCTGATGGTTGTTTTTCATCTCACCTAGCTTTTTGGTTTCAAAAAGGTGGCTTTTTTAGGTGGCTAAATATTGTAAAAAGGTAACTCACAAGACTCAGTGGCTTCCAGACACGTGACCTTTTCTCACCTTTGGCAGCTGGGGCTCCTTGAACCAGGGTGACACGTTCAGATGCTTATTTGCTCCAAGATGGGGACACTAAGAAGTGACTGAGGAGTAGCCTGACATTGTCAGGAGCAGTGGGACTAGGCCAACCTGGTGACTGGTTAGCCGCTTCTCATGGGGCTGCTCGCAGGTCTTCTGATTTTTCCAGAAAAAAAAGTGAAATCCAGATTTTTATATGAAGTCTCTTGACCTTTTAATGTCACTAATTGATTTGATATTTGGAAAAATACTGTGCAGGCCAAGCAAAATATATCTGACCTGGCTGCAGCCCACAGATCACTCTTTGTAAAAGAAAGTGAAAGCAAAATCACTCAGTCGTGCCCGCCTCTTTGCGACCCCGTGGACTGTAGCCCACCAGGCTCCTCAATCCATGGAATTTTCCAGGCAAGAATGTTGGAGTGGGTTGCCATCTCCTTCTCCAGGGGCTCTTCCCAACCCAGGGATCGAACCCAGGCCTCCTGCATTGCAGGCAGACACTTTACCATCTGAGCCACCAGGGAAGCCCATTTGTAAACTTTGCCTCAAAGTCTGGCTTGTCTGCCTTTTGCTTTGGCTGCTGCCTGGTCTCTGCCCCTCTCCTGCTGTTTCTGCCAGGGTGTTGCCTACCCCTTGGGGTGATACTTCATTGCAATGGCTGCAAGTTAATGTTGACTTCCAAGTCATCTGATACTGAGAACACGCAGTGCAATATCTGAGTACTTAGCCTTACTGCTTGCCTGAAGTTCTTCTACCAAAATGCTGGTGCTTTGGAGTCCTGACTTATTTTGATAATTTTGGTAGAAGGGAAATGTCATATGGAAGGATTTTTTTTTTAGCTGTTGATAAAGTCTAAAAGATACCAGCATTTTATTTTTCAGTGACTCAAATATTTTTTGCACTTTAGGGTTTCTCTGCTTAATTGTGCTCTAATGTGAATCAGGTGACTTCAATTTAATTAGAAAATTGGATTCCTTCCTCTTATCCTAATAGATTGGTGGGTTAAAGAGCAGTTGTGTCTTTGTTTTTGTTTTTTTTTTCCCATGAAAAGACATTTAACCTTCTACCACCTTAGGACTTTCTCTATCTTTTGGTTTGTGGATTTTAAGCTTTTGAGCATTTTCGGCATAGCTTTCTTGAAACAGAAAACCTTTGCTTTCCTTGGGATTATTTGACACATTCTAAGGGTGGATGTGTTCAGTATTATCTTGGGAAACCAAGAAAGCACTTCATAAATCACAGTGTCTTCTTTGTTCTTGAATCAGAATCAGACATATTTTCTGAGTCAGCCCTGCCGGTTTCCCAGGCTTGGGATTATGGGTATCATCCCTGAGATTGAGCTAGTGAAGTTCATTAGAGCAAGGTACTAGTGAGCACAGGGTTATGTGTTCCAATCCTACACAGGTCTCTTAATAAAGCTCAAGGAGGGATTCCTGGCTCAGCTAGTCTGGCAGATGTGTGACTTCAGGCCCAAGCAGGACTGGATTAGAGAGTAAGCAAATCTCTCATCACTGGGGGAAAAAGAACTCAAAGCACATGTCCTGTTGGATGTACCATGTCATTTGCCGATGGAGTCAGCAGTTAGATTACTTACATATAGGGAGACGTGCATCACATTACCTCTCCCAGCAGGATGTGATACCCACCACACAAGTTTAAAAAACCAGTGGAAACCGAAGACTTCCAAGAAATCTGGGAAGTGACAGGAAGTCCTAATGTAGCTGATGGAGCTGGACCTTCATGAAACTCTGTGACTGTGTTAAAGAGCTCTGTGTGATTCCTTGTTAGGCATGAAGCCATGTGCATCCAGTCCCATCAATCACTTCATGGCAAACAGATGGGGAAAAAGTGGAAAAAAGTGACAGATTTTATTTTCTTGGGCTCCCAAATCACTGTGGATGGTGACTGCAGCCATGAAATTAAAGACACTTGCTTCTTGGAAGAAAAGCTATGACAAACCTAGACAACATATGAAAAAACAGAGATATCATTTTGCTGGCAAAGGTCTGTACATTCAAAGCTATGGTTTGGATGTATGGATGTGAGAGTTGGACCATAAAGAAGGCTGAGGGCCAAAGAATTGATACTTTCAAACTGTAGTGCTGGAGAAGACTCTGTCTCTTGGACAGAAAGGAGATCAAACCAGTACTAAAGGAAGTCAGTCCTAAAGGAAATCAACCCTGAATATTCACTGGATGGACTGATGCTGAAACTGAAGCTCCAGTACTTTGGCTGATTCATTGGAAGAGACCATGATGCTGGGAAAGACTGAGGGCAGGAGAAGGGGGTGACAGAGACTGAGATGGCTGGATGGTATCACGGACTCAATGGGCATGAGTTTGAGCCAACTCCAGGAGATTCTGAAGGACAGGGAAGCCTGGTGTACTGCAGTTCATGGGGTTGCAAAGAGTCAGACACGACGTAGAGACTGAATAGCAACAACATGTGCATGTACCTTGAGGCAACACGTTGCTCACCCAGGGTGAAAAGAGTCATATTGGGCCTAGGATTGGAGACACTTGTCTTATTGCTGCCTTATACACCCTGAATATTTGTACATCCTGGTTTTACATTCCCTGAACATTTTCCTATGAAAATTTTCATTATAGGTAGGACAGTATTTTCTAACTGTACCTATTTTTCAAGGATGAGAATTCTAAAAACTATTTTTTATTATGAAAAATTTCAAAATAGCATATAATAATGAATATCCATATACACATCATCTGGACTTAATAATTGTCAACATTTCACCACATTGCTGTATCATTTTTGTTTAATTGCTAGTATTTATCATCCCTACATATTTCTCTAAAAATATGGCTCTTTCTTGTAGTGCCATATACTATTATTGCTTTTATTAAAATGAGCTAAAATTCCTTGATATCATATAATACATTGTCCATATTCAAATTTCTCACTTGTCTTCAAAGTATCTTTTGTAGCTGGTTTGTTTAGTTCAGGATCTAATCAAGGTCAATGCATTTCATTTCATTCTTATGTCTCTTAAACCTCTTTGAGCTTAGAACAATTCTTCATTATCCTTACTTTTATATGGGTGTGTGTGTCTTTGTGTGAACACATGACATTGACTTGTTAAAGAGACAGTTGGCTTACACCATGTCTCATTTCCTGAATTTGTCTGCTTTTTCAGGATGGGTTTTGATCCTTTATTTGATGTTGAACATCTCCTTTGGTCTGAAGACTGGCAGCAGTTGGGAGACCCTGTACACAGACAGCCCCAGATAATAAGGAGGATAGATAAAAAGGCAGTAGGGTATTCCATGCGCCTGTGTTTTGCTTCCTGCCAGAGCTGATAGACTCATATGAACACACAGCACCATAGTCCCTTCAGAAAGAACCAGCAAGTTTTTTCTTTTTGCTAGGTCATTAGCACAGAGCTTGAGGATATAATGATCCTATTCGACATATATTTTGAATAGCATATCTTGAGTAGAACAAGTTAAAATAAAGAGACAGGAAGATGAAACTAAAACTATGAGAAGGCCATAGGAAATTACCAATAGCCTGACAGCTTGAGTTTGTTCTCCTCTCCTGAAGTCTGCTCATCTCTCTTGATTGTAGCAGGGAACCAAATTTGGAATAGACAACTGCAGAGGACGAAGTGTCTTGGGAGAAGCTGATGACAGACATTAGATTAGGCTTGGGAAGTAGAACACAGCAAAAGAAGGAAGTGTGGTACAGGGAGGCAGTGAGAGGGTCCAGCTCACTTCTTTACTCCTTCCCCTCCAAAGACTGGTGTTGTGAGAAAGGCTGTAAAATCTTTCTGATCTTAAAGGTGTTTTGGAAAACTACTCAGTCCTTATTAGCGTTCTTAACTTACGCAGGGCATCTGAAACTTGAATGGTATCGTGTGGGAAGATTTAAAAACAACAAATGCCTAGGTCCCACCCTCAGAAATTCTGATGTAATCCGTCTCAGATGTGGCCATGACAACAGGATTTTTAAAGACTCCCCAGGTGATTCTAATGTGCATCTATGTTTGAGACCTACTGACCTAGAGCAATAGACCGTATATACATTTTTTTTTTTAAGACATTCAATCATCTTTCCCACCTCCATTAAACTGTATGGAATTCTAATGCATAAAAAAAGATAATAGTGGATTTTCTTTACTTAAGGTGTTTGTGAAATCTTGCTCATTGGTTACCATTTGCCATCTGCGTTACTAACATTTTCCCAAGCTCTCATTTCCTTCCTATAGCAGCATCTTCATAGAACTAAGTGCCAAAGAGGAAGACTATTCAAAAACATCACCGATCTAGAGTTTACTGGATTTTAGCCATCTAGATCTGGATTTAAACGCTACTTGTTAACTGTGTGACTTTGACAACTACACCTATACTCTCTGACCCTCATTTCCTTTATCTCTTATAGAGATGATACCTATCTCACAAGTTGTTAATAAACAAGAAAGTTAGATATAAGCTTGTGTACTCTCAATAGAGGTTAGCTCCTTGGGTACTTCATGCTTTCCTTGAGGCCACTGTAAACTTTCAGGTGTGTTATGGCATGGAATTGATGGTTTGGCTTAATCCAGGAAACTTCAGTTGCCTTTGTATTGTACTTGCATTGTCGGATGAACACAGATTCGCTCTATCCATGACAGGTTCGAAGTTTTTGATTAACTTGTAGACTCATGGGAACAGATGGAGTGGGGGAGGAGCTGTTCTTGTTGAATGATGAAGGAGAAGCCAGGAGCTTCCATGAAATGTCTCAGGAAATACTTTGTAACTTCATAAATTGAATGAACTGAAATAATCATTGGAGAGGGAAGCAGGCACAAGCCTATTTTCATGAGAATGAAAGCAGTAGGAGGGTCTAGAAATGTTGGTGATGGGCTAGGAGTTTGATATAGGAAGGAGTTCTCTGTGGACCAGACAGAGATGTAGGTTCATAGATGAGGGAGGATGTTTTTTGATTCAAGAAACTTTTTTTTTTAATGACAATGGAATTTTAAGCAAGCATGTAAAAACATGAACATATTCTTTCCTATTTTGCTGTTCCAATACGGTTAAACAAAACTCCCAGGTAATACAGACACCTCACGTTTTTCTTGTGTATATGCTGAGAAGTGTAACTGGGTGATATGAATTTAACTTCCTCCTTCTCCTTCTTCCTAGCCAGACTTTTGTTAAGTTGTGAAATGGCTGGAGATGTTCAGGAAGATGACAAAGGAGAAGTCAGAGGCTTGGAGAATTACAAAACTAGATGATCTGTAATTGAATAATGTTGAGTAGAATACACAAATCAAATGTGTCTAAAATCTGTTTAAAGAAAACTCTTTCAGGTTTGGCCCCATCTCAATGACATTGAACTAAGCTTTCAAGTCTCAACATGGCTAAATGTGGTGTTTCCTGTTTATCTTTCACAAGCTGGCACTGATTTCCCCATTGTGTTTCCTGCACACCCCCAACCTCTACAGAATGAAAAATGCTTTCCTAGTTTCCTCAGCACTCACAATGAAGAACCTTCAGAGTTCTTTTATTTCTGGCGTCTGACTAAGTGGAGGAATAGCATCCTGTTACAATAGGTGTTTGAGCCAATTAGGATGTTTGGTGGGCTCACAGTGGATTATCTTTAGTCCGTTAAAAAAATTTTTTTTTGAATTATTGGCAGGTTATTATCCAAATATGTGAGTGTTGTTGCTAACCCATTTTAATGTAGTAGTTTTGTATTTTTTATTTCCATTCTTAACAGACAGATGAGGAAAAAAACAAAACACTTTCAAGAAGTGAGAAGTAGAAAATGTTCATTTGGAACGATAAAATCTTTTGGTCATTTGAAATTGAAACCAAGGCAGTTTCTGGCAAACTGTGAGCTGTGGTCTCGTCTCCGGTGGCCCCGTCCGCTGCTGTCCTGCCGTCCCCTCTTGCTGTCTGGCACACCTCCGCTCACACCCAGGCGCTGCGGAGGGGCCCCACGTGACTCTGCGTTCACAGGGTACTTGCCCACAGTGTCCTGTAAGAGCACCCCCTGGAAGGCTAAGGTTTTATTTATTTATTTATTAGCATTTCTCCTTCCCAAGAAAATTATTATTATTTTAATGCCTCAGTGTTAACAAGCTATCTGAGGAATGAATTTGATAAGGATAGCTCAGATTAAGTTTTATGTGACATCAATGGTAGGACTCAGTGTTTTAGCCTTCTGTAAGTGTATACATTTCAAGAGTAGCTCCCTATAAACCCCAACCAATGCATCCATCTGTCAACAAAGGCATTTCCAGGATTTCATGTATAAATTTTAATGACTGGGGCAGAATGGTGTACAGTCATTTATACAGACTTCCTCAGATCTCAATGCAAGGTTTATGTTTCAAACCGATTTTAAAGATAGGGCTTACTTAAACTTTAGCTTAATGTCACTAAATTCCCTTTTAGTTATACCTCCCCATTGCCAGGACACTTAAAAGTCCCCTCCCTTCCTACCAAAGATAAGAAGTTGGTGACCTCTCAATTTCCACCCACTTGTGACTATTCTCAGTACTGGTGAAGAGGCGAAGCTTGTAGAGTATAGGGATTTCAATTCCTCCCTTTGCATTCAATTAACAATTGCCTCCCTTTATTATGATACTGACTTTTCAGTATGAGACACATCTTTATTTCCCTTTCACTAGTTTTAACAATGAACTTTTTCACTCCATTGTTACTTAATGAAGACATGGGTAATAGTGAATACATGGTTCAGATAGTTCTTAGAACAGACCTGGTCAATAGAAATAGCATGTGAGCTCCATACTTAATTTTGAATTAGCCACATTAAAAAATAAAAAGAAACAGGTAAAATATATTTTTAGTAAATATTTTATTTAATCCAATGTAAAATATTATTTCACTGTGTAATCAACATAGAACGTGAAGTATCTCATACTTGTTTTTCTTCCCCCTATGTACATGATCTTTGAAATCTAGGATGTAGTTGTGTATTTTATAGCACATCTCAATTTGCAGTAGCCACATTTCAAGTGCTCAGTAGCTAAATGTAGCTAGTGACTATATTATTTTTAGACTTGGAAAATATCTGAGTAAGAAGACTATTGAATTGTGAGCTTAGGTTTACTTTTAATTAGACTGTATCCTTTGTGAAAAACGTTTGTCGAAACTGACGATTTTTATTCCTAAATCTCCCCTGATGTTCTCCACTTTGGTAATTGACACTGACAGGCTTGCTCTGTGTGTTTTTACAGGTAGGGCACTGTGCACCTGTAAGAGCCACTAATTACAATGCACGCGGCTGTTAGCAGTCATGTTGTTTCAGTAACACTGCCTAATTGTCCACGCCAGAAAGGGAGTTCTTTGTGATACTTCATCTCCTCCACCCCCTTGCCCATCTTCTCCAGTCTCTCTTTCACCAAGTGATGTTGGTTCTGCCTCCAAAATACTTCTAGAATCAGACTTCAGTTCTCAGTCTCTGCTACTCTTTAGAGAGACTGCTACCAACTGGATTAATGCAGTGGCCGCTAACTGGTTCCTCACGTCCACTTTGGATGTTCTCCAGTCCGTTCTCCATGTTGCAAGCTACGTTGGAAAAGGCAAGTCTGAGCAGGCCTCTCTCCCTCTGAAAATCTTCTAACAACCTCCCGTGCCTTTAGGATAGAGTCCAAAATCCTTTGGTGGCCCACAGGGCTCTCTGAGGCTCCTACCTATCTACTATTCCTTCCTTCTTTATTTTGTCTTGCTTCTCTCTTCCTTCCTAGGACTTTCACATACTTTTCAACTTTTACTTCCAGGGCTTGTTGCCTCTCTCTTTGCCTGGCTAACTTATTTTTGCCATTCCAGGTCAAACAGGACTTCCTTGGGTTGCCTTCTTTTCTTCCTTAACTCTTGGGTTCCCATTCTACATGTAATGTGTGTTTTCATAGTACCACTATGTCTCCTTCAACATTTATCAGAGTTTTATGATTATTTGTGTAATTTTAGGGTATTACCTGGGTTGACCAGTGTAAGATTCACAATAAAAGAGCACCCTCTCTCCTTTGTTCATGACCTTTGTATCTTTAGTCCCAGCCCTGGGCCCGGCATATGCAAGCCTTCAGTAAATTCCAGCTGAACCTGTAAATGGCTCAGCCTGTTGTTTCTAGCAGTTTGGTAGCTTTAGGAGGCTTCTTGAGGTTGCAAAACCTCATGTTGATATGACTACAGTGTTCTAGCTTCTGTTTTCCTGTGAACGTCTTAGGGTATATCCTTTATGAAGCTACTTCTTTGGCAAATTGCTGATAGATTTGGGAAAATTCCACTGGGCATTGAGATAATGACCACAATATCACCAAATTTGCGTTGTAGAATAAGTGTACTTTTACCATCAACCTCCCCTGTCCTCATACCCGCTCACATGGTTGTAGAATTACTAGGTCATAGGTATGTGCATGTTCAAATTGACCATATAATTCCAAATAGTTTTCCAGAGTGTAGGAATTCTTTGTTTGCTCTATGTTATCTGCCATCCTTATCAGACTTTTGTGTTTTTGCCAGTATTGTGGTGTAAATGATGTTTTATGATTTAAATTTATAGTTTCCTGATTTCTAATGAAAATCTAATGAACCTTTAATTTTTAAAAATTCACCATTCCTGTTTTCCTTTCTCTGAAATAACTTTTGCCTTTTTTCTGTTTGGTGGTTCATCTTTTCCTCATTGGTTTTTTGAGATTTTTCTGTATTCTAGGTCCTAATGCTTGATGGTATTGTATTGCTAGTTTTCTCCCAGTTTGTTGCTTTTTACCTCCTAAGTCATTCTATGGTCTTTTTATGAATCAAGATTATTAATTTTAATATAGTAAATTAGCCAATCTTTTCCTTTATGGTTCTGCTTTCTAAAATCTCATTTAAGTATACTCCACATTATTCCAAAGTTATGAATCTGTCTTTAGCTTCATTTCATTTATTTTGATCAATAGTATTTTTGTTATCTTTCAGTTCTATGTATTTTCTAATTTTAATTCTTCTGTAACCTCTGGGTAATTTAGAAGTGTGTTTCTGAATTTTGAGTATATAATTTCCTTTTATAGTTCTTCTTGCTACTGATACTTAATTTAACTATTTACTTTCAGATAACATTGTGAGCTAAGAGAATTTGAAATTTGTCGAGATCTATTTTATGGTCTGGAATGTGGTTAATTTTTATAAGCCATGTGTACTTAAAAAGAGTGTATATTCTCAAGTTGTTGAATGCGTTGTATCATAGGTACTCAGTAGATTGAGTTGACTGTGTAGTTCAGACTTTTGTGTCCTTACTGATTTTGTTGTTGTTATTGTTTTGTATGTCAGTTACTGAGAGAGTATGTTAAAATCTTCCATTATTATGTGGATTTACACTTTCTTTTTAGTTCAGACTCTTTTTTCTCTATATACCTTTGAATCTATGTGATTAAGTGCATATACATGTAAAATTGTTACCTATTCCTGGTGAACTGAACATTTTTATTAATGATTATCTTTATATCAGTAATCCTTTTACCTTTAAATCTGTTTTGTCTGATATTTATATAGCTTTACCAGTTTTTTCTTGATTATTGTGTTTGATGTATTTTTTTCATAAACTTTACATTAAATTTGTGTTAAGCCTTATATATGGCCCTTGCAAATAATTTAAAGTAGTATCTTATTTTTTAGTCCAGTCTGACAATATTTGTCTTTTAACCAGACAGTCAGGTTCATTTACACTGATTGTGATTAATGTTATACAGGCATACCTTGGAGATATTTTGGGTTTGATTCCAAACCACTCAATAAAGCAAATATCCCAATAAAATGGGTCACATGAAGTTTTTGGCCTTCCAGTGTATATAAAAGTTAGGTTTACACCATACTGTGGTCTGTTAAATATGCGATACTAGCATTGTATCTCCAAAAACAGTGAGAAAAAGGAAGCAAAGCCTAAAAAACAATGACAAAAAGCAATGTACCTATTTTAGTTAAAAGTGACTTTATTGCTAAAAAATGCTAACCGTCTTCTGAGCCTTCATCAGGCTGTAATCTTTTTTTCCCTTTGAATATTTGTTTATTTGGCTGTGCCAGATTTTAGTTGTAGTGTGCTGGATCTTCGCTGCAGCATGAGAACTCTTAGTTGAGGCAGGTGAGATCTAGTTCCCCTGACTGGGATAGAACCTGGGCGCCCTGCATTGGGAGCACGGAGTCTTAGCCAGTGAACCACCAGGGAAGTCCTATCATTAGGTAACCTTTCTGCAGGTGGAGGGTCTTGCCTCATCAGTGTTGATGGCAACTGACTGATCAGGTTGGTGCAGTGGTTGCTTGAAAGCTAGGGTGGCCATAGCAATTTCTGAAAACAAGACAATGATTGACACTTTCTTTTAGGAATGATTTCTCTGCAGCATAAAATGCTGTTTGATAGAATTTTACCGACAGTAGAACTTCTTTCAAAATTGCAGTCAGTCCTCTCAAATCCTTCCCCTGCTTTATCAACGTTGTTGATGTAATATTCTAAATCCTTTGTTGTCATTTCAACAGTCTTCACGGTATCTTCACCAAGAACAGATGCCATCTCAAGAAACTCCTTTGCCCACCCATAAGAAGCAGCTTCTCACCTGTGAAACTTTTATCATGAGACTGCCAACAATTTATTCACATCTTCAGGCTCCACTTCTAAGTCTAATTCTGTTTCTCTTGCTATTTCCACCACATCTGCAGTTATTTCCTCCGCTAAAGTCTTGGGCCCCTCAAAGCCATTCCATGAGCACTGTAATCAGCTTCTTCCAAATTCTTTGAATGTTGATATTTTGACCTCTTTCCATGAATCATGAATGTTCTTAATGGCATCTAAAGTGGTAATCCTTTCCAGAAGGTTTTCAATTTACTTTGCTTAGATCCACCAGAGGAATATCCATGGAAGCTATAACATTACAAAATATATTTCTATCTAGTAAGACTTGAAAGTGGAAATGACTCCTTGATCCATGGGCTGCAGAATGGTTGTTGTGTTAGCAGAAATAAAAACAACATTAATCTCATTGTACACCTCCATCAGAACTGTTGGATGACTAGGTGCGTTGTCAATGAGCAGTAATATTTTGAAAGGGATTTTTTTTTTTTTCTGAGCAGTAGGTCTCAACAGTGGGCTTAAAATATTCAGTAAGCCATATTGTGAACAGATGTGCTGTCATCCAGGCTTTATTGTTCCATTTATAGAGCTCAGGCAGTATAAATTAAGCATAATTCTTAAGGGCTCTGGAAATTCTGAAATGGTCATTTAAACTTCATTCAGCTTCAAGTCATCAGCTTCATTAGCCCCTAACAAGAGAGTCAGCCTGTCCTTTGAAGCTTTTAAGTGAGGCACTGACTTCTCTTCTCTAGCTATCCATGTCCCAGATGGCATCTTATTCTAATAGAAGGCTATTTCATCTATATGGAAATCTGTTGTTAACTGTAGCCACTTTCATTAATTATCTCAACAAGAACTTCTGGATAATTCCTGTAGCTTCTACAACAGTACTTGCTGCTTCCCCTGGTACTTTTATGTTACAGAGATGGCTTCTTTCCATAAAGCTCAAGAACCAACCTCTGCTAGCTTCACACTTTTCTTCTGCAGCTTCATCACCTCTCTCAGTCTTCACAGAATTCAAGAGAGTTAGAGTCTTGCTCCGGGTTAGTTTTTGGCTTAAGGAAATGTGGCTGATCTATCCAGATCACTCAGACTTTCTTCTTTTTTCACGAAGGCTATTTCACTTTCCTGTCATTGGTATGTTCACTGGAGTAGCACTTTTATTTCTTTCAAGAACTTTTCCTTTGTACTCATTCACAGCTCGGCTGACTGTATGGTTCAGGAGGCTAGCTTTTGGTTTCTCTTGGCTTTTGATGTGCCTTCCTCACAAAGTGTAATAACCATTTCTAGCTTTTGATTTACAGTAAGAGATGTGCAGCTGTTTCTTTTACTCGAACAAATGCTTAGAGGCCATCGTAGGGCTACTAATTTGCCTAATTTCCATATTGCTGTGTCTTAGGCCCAAGGAAAGGGAGAGAGTCTGGAGTGGTCAGAACTCACACAACATTTATTAAGCTTGTCATTTTATGTAGGTGCAGTTTGTGGTGTCCCAAAACAATTATAACAGTGACTTCAAAGGTCACTATCAGGTCACCATAACAAATAATAACGAAAAAATCTGAAGTGTTATGAGAATTACCAAAATGTGACACAGAGGTTTGAAGTAAGTAAATGCTGTTGGAAAAATGGTACTGATAGAGTTTACTTGATGCAGGGTTCCCAGAGACCTTCGACTTTTAAAAACGCAGTATCTGCGAGGTACAGAAAAGTGAAGCACAATACAACGAGATATGCCTGTATTTGGATTTATTTCTTCCATCTTGTAATTATTTGAAGTGTTGGTCTGTACTGTGTCACAGTCTTTGGCTGAAAGATGTTCCACATCACTGAATAACTCAATCACCTATGTTGGATTATCGCTAGGACCCCAACATGGTAGTGACTCGGGATTAAATGGCAACAGAACACAGTGCTGAAACTGGAGATAGTTAAACACTAGTGTTAGAAAAGGAGAAGTTCACCTTCATCATATGTTTGAACAACTCTCGTATGCATAAGAGAGGAATTAAAACATTAGCAGCAAATGACAGAGCTAGAACAAATGAATGGAATAATATTATACTTTGTTCATTGAACAGCTGTTAAGTTCCATATACATTGCTAAGCACTTTTCACATATAAATTACTTCACACAACAAACTACTAAGGTAGGGAGTTACTGTTTTCATTTTACAGGGGGGAAACTGAGGATCAGAGAGCTTAGAGAAGATGCCCGAGGTTGAACAACTGGTAAATGGTAGAACTGGGAATTGTATTCAATCCTGTATGGCTCTACAACTCGTTTTTTTAAATTAAGTTATATCGCAGGGAGTTGAACAGGTAAATAGCAAATAAAAGAAGACCTGTCTTTTAACTAAACTTGATCAAGAGCTTAAGGACCTATCGTATGGGGGAAGTGAGCATCCCATCTTTGGACATTTCCAAGCGGAGAGAAGGTGGTCATGTATCAAGGCTGTGGCAGTGGGAGTTTTACTTTGAGTGGGAAGTTGATCGAACAGATGCTTGGATTAGATGACCGGTAAGGTTTATCTAGCTCAGTTTCCATCATCTTACTGAAACTGTGCCAAAGCTTAACAAGTGTATGCCTCTCGAAACTCTCCCTCCCTTTTGAGAGGAGCCGCAATGTGAACCTGTCCTTTCTCACTCAGGCTGCTCACTCGCCGCAGCGTTACATGATGTGCACAGGTGGTGGCTTAATGAAATGTTATTTGATGATGACTTGATGAAAGTTGACTTGGCCTGTTTAGATAGGAGAAAAACAAGTCATGTGTATTTTATAGAGTGAAAACACGAGTGCAGCATAAGGTTCATTAATTTGGCATGCTGGAGCCAAGAGATGCAAGAGCTGAGAGACTCCATTTAACATCAGCCTCCTTACTTGAAAAACTGTTAACAATCAAGCAGTACCTTATTTTTAAATATAGTGTTTTAAAAATGAAATATTATTTTATAGATAGGCTTTTGATAAGTAGCCAAAACTGGGGGGAAAAAGGTCTGTCCTCTGTTTCTTACTTGCTTGGTACATTCTGCCTTGTGAAGGCCAAGAGCCCATAAAAAAACATTAGTTGTTTCTGTCAGCAGTTTTATCAGGCTGCCTGTCCTGTAGTCTCTTCTTCTGTCCACCTTATTTTCTTTATCCTCACTGCCACTCCATCAGTAACCACTTCTTCTTTTAAAGTCTTGCCAAAAGCAAATTTCTTCCAGATGCTTCTATTGACCTATGCTTCTGCTTGTACCTGTACCTCTCAAAGTGTCCAATAGTGGCAGGTGAAGTAGATGAGAAAGGACTTTGTTTTTTCGATAGTCCTTTTAAAATGTGTAAAAGCAGCGTCACCACTACCTGCATCTGATACGAGGTCTCCGAGGGGTGTAGGAGTCTCGTCGCGGTCTTTTGTGAAGAAACTGAGGCATAAGGAGGTCATGAATTATAAATAGTTAGCAGCAGTGTTGGCGGCTTTTAGCCCCTTGGCTCTTACAGTTAAATGCTGCATTCCAAACTATTTCCCACTAATTTCTGACTCTTGGTGTTTAAGTCATATGACAAGGCTGATACCTGGGGCTTGGGGTATTTACAATTTGCTGAGCTCCTTGTTGCAAAGGGCCAGCCAAGTGCTACCCAAGGCATGCAAGGAGGAATGGCTAATAAAGCCTCCTAGCATGTGAACGGAGAAGGCAATGGCACCCCACTCCAGTACTCTCGCCTGGAAAATCCCATGGACGGAGGAGCCTGGTGGGCTGCAGTCCGTGGGGTCGCTAAGAGTAGTACACGATTGAGCGACTTCACTTTCACTTTTCACTTTCACGCATTGGAGAAGGAGATGGCAACCCACCCCAGTGTTCTTGCCTGGAGAATCCCAGGGGCGGGCGAGCCTGGTGGGCTGCCGTCTATGGGGTCGCACAGAGTCGGACACGACTGAAGTGAGTTAGCAGCGGCAGCAGCAGCATGTGAACACACTTTGAGGAGGGCCTCCCGCTGAGGTGAAGGTGCCGTCACCTGCATGTGTGAGACTAAAGCCACCCCTCAAGCTTTTTGCTTTCGGAATTTGGCCCTGTGACTCTTAGGTATGCGTTATTCTGGTTTCATCTAGTTGCCCACACTGACTTTGGATTGTTTGGGGGCAACCAGAGATGTGTAGTGTAAAGACTCCTGGGAATTGGGAACCTAGGGCTTGAATTCTGAAACTTCCTGAGATTATATTCATGACTTTTGTTGCCCTGGCCTCATCCTTCTCATCTGGCAGTTGTACCAGATCAGTGATTCTTTTCAAAGATGGTCCTTGGATCACATGTCTCAGAACTACTAGTGGGAGGCTTGTTAAAAATCAAGATTCCTGAACCCCACCCAGGCCAACAGGATTGGCGCCTCTGGGGGAAGGAACTCAGGTGGCTCCCTTTCAACTCCTTTGAACAAGCTGAGCAAGTGTGTGTGCTGAGGTTCGGTCACCTGAGACATCCTGTGATTTTCTGGGTGAGAAGATGAAGAAAGCAATTATAGATTTAATTTCGACAGATATTGCTTTACTCTTTTTGTGCATAAAATTTTTTGACATACAAAAGCTGAACATATTTAATGTACTCAGCTTGGTGGGTTTGGAGATCAGCACACACTTGTGAGACCATCAGTGCAGTCAATGCCATAAACACATCCGCCACCTACAAATTTTTCTCTTCCTCCCTCGCTACCTCCCTCCTTCCCCTCTTCCTTCTTCCCTCCCTTCCTTGTGATACAACATTAGATCCACTCCTCCCCAAAGTTTTAAGTATGTGATACAGTACTGTTAACTGTGGGCACTAAATTATGCTTGTATGGTAGATCTCTAGGACTTACTCACCTTGCATAACTGAAACTTGGGCTCCTTGAACCAACATTGCCCCATTTCTCCCTCCTCCCAGGCCCTGGTAACCACTGTTCCACACTCTGCTTCTATGTGTTTGACTAGTTTAGAGTCCTTGTATAGGTAGGATCATGCAGTATTTATTCTTCTGTGTCTAGCTTATTTCACTTAGTAGAATGTCCTTCAGGTTTATTTATATTGTTGCAAATGGCAAGATTTCCTTTTCTATAAGACTGAATAATACTATACTGACTGTAAATACTACATTTTATTTGTCCATGGGCATTTAGTTTGTTTCCATATCTTGGCTATTGTGAAAAATGCTGCAGTGAACCTGAGAATGCAGATATCGCTTTGAGATTCTGATTTCAGTTCTTTCAGATAAATACCCAGAAGTGGAATTGTTGGATCATGTGGTAGTTCTATTTTTAGTTTTTTGAGGAAACTCCATACTATTTTCCATGGTGGCTGCACTAATTTACTTTCCCACCAATAGTATATCAAGGTTCTCTTTTCTACACATCCTTGATAACATTTATCTTTGTCTTTTTGATGATAGCCATCCAACATTCAGAAAACTAAGATCATGGCATCCGGCCCTATCACTTCATGGCAAATAGATGGGAAAACAGTGGAAACAGTGACAGACTTAGTTGTTTTGGGGTTCCAAAATCAGTGCAGATGGTGACTTGCAGCCATGAAATTAAAAGATGCTTGCTTGCTCCTTGGAAGAAAAGCTATGACCAACTTAGACAGCATAGTAAAAAACAGACATTACTTTGCCAACAAAGGTCCATCTAGTCAAAGCTATGGTTTTTCCAGTGGTCATGTATGGATGTGAGAGCTGGACTGTAAAGAAAGCTGAGCACCAAAGAATTGATGCTTTTGAACTGTGGTTTTGGAGAAGACTCTTGAGAGTCTCTTGGACTGCAAGGATATCAAACCAGTCAATCCTAAAGGAAATCAGTCCTAAATGTTCATTGGAAGGACTGAGGCTGAAGCTGAAACTCCAATACTTTGGCCACCTGATGTGAAGTACTAACTCATTGGAAAAGACCCTGATGCTGGGAAAGATTGAAGGCAGGAGGAGAAGGGGACGGCAGAGGATGAGCTGGTTGGATAGCATCACTGACTCAATGGACATGAATTTGAGTAAACTCTGGGAGTTGGTGATGGACAGGGAAGCCTGGTGTGCTGCAGTCTATGGGGTCGCAAAGAGCTGGACACAACTGAGCCACTGAACTGAACTGGATCCTAACAGCTGTGAGGTGACGTCTCATTTTGGGTTTGACTTAAATTTCCCTGATGATTAGTGATGTTCAGCACTTTTTCATGTACCTGTTGGTCATAACTGAATGCTCTTCTTTCATGTCAAAGACTCTAGATGTTTTAAATTTGCCAGAAATCAACTAATTAGTATGTGATGACAGTATGTTATTTTCATTATTTGTGTCTCTGTTTCCTAACTTACAGTCTGCTTTGGTCCTGTTTCTTTCCTATATAACTGCAGTACCTTCAATTTCTTTCTAAGGATGGATTTGTCTGAGGATATTTTGGTCTGTAAAATAACAAACACAAAGAAGTCCCTCACACAATTGATATGTTATTTCTTTGTGTTATAAAACAAATTCTCAACATGTCTCACTAGAGCTTTTCAAGTACTACATCTTACCATATCTTTGTAGTTTTATCTACCAAATTTTCACCCTCATTCATCCATCCATCTACTGATCTATCCATGCATGCATCCATCCAGCCAGGAATCCTTTGGTTCTCAAACTAGCATAGGTAGCTGATTACCTAGAGTTAGTCATCCTGTTAATATATTTTTTTAATATGAAGTAGTTTTACTCCATCATTGGATCTAGGGACAATCTTATTCATACAAAGCATGCTAAATCATTAAATCAAAAGCATTTATTAGTAAAAAAGCAAGCACTGGATTTAGTTTAGCTTTTTGAGTTTTTTATTTCATATTTTTTGTATTTATTTTTACTGTTTGCTACTTATTGCTATTAGAAAATTGAAAAAAGTACCAAAGAAAAGATGAAGAAAATTATCTTCCACAAATGACCTCTAATAGCCAAAGCAATCTTGAAAAAGTAAAACGGAGCTGGAGAACTTCAAACTCTAGTATAAAGTTATAGTAATCAAGACATTATGGTACTGGTACAAAGACAGACTTATAGATCAATGGAATAGGATAGAAAGTCCAGAAATAAACTCTTGCATCTATGGTCAATTTATCAATGACAAAGGAGGCAAGAATGTACGATGGAAAAAAGAGAGTCTCTTTAATAAATGGTGCTGGGAAAACAAGACACAGCTATATCTAAAAGAATGAAATTAGAACATTCTCTAATGTCATATAAAAGAATAAGCTCAAAATGGATTGAAGACCTAAAGGTAAAACTCTTTGAGGAAAGCATAGGCAGAATGCTCTTTGACATAAATTGCAGCAATATCTTTTTGGATCCAATTCCCAGAGTAATGAAAATAAAAACAAAAATAAACAAATGGAACCATAGTGGAACTTACTCAGAAGCTTTTGTACAGCAAAGGAAACCATAGAAAAAAAAAAAACACACACACACACACACACAGAAAGCCAACATCCCAAAATGGGAGAAAATATTTGCAAACAATGAAAGCGATAAGGGCTTCATCTTCAAAATATACAAACAGTTCACGCAGCTCAAAGTCAAAAAAGCAAACAACCCAATCAAAAAACTGGCAGAAGATATAAATAGACATTTCTCCAAAGAAGACATATAGATGACCAAAAGGCACATGAAAAGATAATCAGCATCATTAACTATTAGAAAAATACAAATCAAAACTACAATTAGGTATCACCTCACACCAGTCAGAATAGCCATCATTAAAAAGTCTAGAAACAATAAATGCTGGACAGGGTGTGAAGAAAAGGGAATCCTTCTACACTGTTGATGGGAATGTAAATTGGTACAACTATTATGGAGAACAGTAAGGAGTTTCCTTAAAAAACTAAATAGAGCTACCACATGATCCAGAAGAAGCCATAATTTGAAAAGATACATGCACCCCTATGTCCATAACAGCACTGCTTACAATAGCCAAGACGTAGAGGCAACCTAAATGTCCATTGACCTGAATGTATGATGAAGACGTGGTTCCTATTTACAGTGGGATATTTGTTGTTATTCTTTAGTTGCTAAGTTGTGTCCAACTCCTTGCGACCCCATTGACTGTAACTTGCCAGGCTCCTCTGTCCACGGGGTTTCCCAGACAAGAATACTGGAGTCGGTTGCCATTTCCTTCTCCAGGGGATCTTCCTGACCCAAGGATAAAACTCCATCTCCTGCATTGACAGGCAGATTCCTTACCACTGAGCTACCAGGGAAGCCCCACAGAGTTACTTAGCCATAAAAAAGAATGAAATAATGTCATTTGCATCAACATGGGTAGACCTAGAAATTACCATACTACATGAAAAATCTCAAATCAAGAAAGACAGATATCATATGATTATTTATATGTGGGATCTAAAAAGTGATACAAATGAACTGATTTACAGACTAAGAAAACAAACTTATGGTTATCAAAGGGAAAAGGTGGGGGGAGGAATAAATTAGGAAGTTGGGATATAACATATATACACTACTATATATTAAAAAAAAAAGATCCTAAAAGATGATGCTGTGAAAGTGCTGCACTCAATATGCCAGCAAATTTGGAAAACTCGGCAGTGGCCACCGGACTAGAAAAGATCAGTTTTCATTCCAATCCCAAAGAAAGGCAATGCCAAAGAATATTCAAACTACAGCACAATTGCACTCATTTCACACACTAGCAAAGTAATGTTCAAAATTCTCCAAGCCTGGCTTTAATAGTATGTGAACCGAGAACTTCCAGATGTTCAAGCTGAATTTAGAAAAGGCAGAGGAACCAGAGATCAAATTGCCAACTTTCTTTGGATCACAAGAAAAGCAAGAGAGTTCCAGAAATACACCTACTTCTGCTTTATTGATTATTCCAAGGTCTTTGGCTGTGTAGTTCACAACAGACTGTAGACAATTCTTCAGGAGATGGGAATACCAGACCCTCTTAACTGCCTCCTGAGAAATCTGTATGCAGGTCAAGAGGCAACAGTTAGAACTGGACATGGAATAATGAACTGGTTCAAAATTGGGAAAGAAGTACATGAAGGCTGTGTGTTGTCACCTTGCTTATTTAAGTTCTATGCAGAGTACATCATGAGAAATGCTGGGCTGGATGAAGCACAAGCTGGAATTAAGATTGCCAGGAGAAATATCAATAACCTCAGATATGCAAATGACACCACCCTTATGGCAGAAAGTGAAGAGAAACTAAAGAGCCTCTTGATGAAAGTGAAAAAGGAGAATGAAAAAGCTAGCTTAAAACTCAACATTCAAAAAATGAAGATCATGGCATCCAGTCCCATCACTTTACAGCAAATAGATGGGGAAACAATGAAAACAGTGACAGAGTATTTTCTTAGGCTCCAAAATCTCCACAGACGGTGACTGCAGCCATGAAATTAAAAGACACTTGTTCCTTGGAAGAGATTTATGACCAACCTAGACAGCATATTAAAAAGCAGAGACATTACATTACTGACAAAGGTCCATGTAGTAAAAACTATGGTTTTTCCATTAGTCATGTATGAATGTGAGAGTTGGACCAAAATGAGAGCTGAGGGCTGAAGAATTGATGCTTTTGGTCTGTGGTGTTGGAGAAGACTCTTGAGAGTCCCTTGGACTGCAAAGAGATCCACCCAGTCCATCCTGAAGGAAATCAGTCCTGAATATTCATTGGAAGGACTGATGTTGAAGCTGAAACTCCAATACTTTGGCCACCTGATGTGAAGAGCTGACTCATTTGAAAAGACCCTGATGCTGGGAAAGATTGAGGGCAGGAGGAGAAGGGGATGACAGAGGATGAGATGGTTGGATGGCATCACCGACTCGATGGACATGAGTTTGAGCAAGCTCCAGGAGTTGGTGATGGTCAGGGAGGCCTGGCATGCTGCAGTCCACGGGGTCGCAAAGAGTTGGACACAAGTGAGTGACTGAACTGAACTGATATATAAAATAGATAATCAGCAAGGACCTATTACATGGCAGAAGGAAATCTTTTCAATAGGCTTAAAAAAATTTTTTTTTGCTTTATCATTTTTACTATGTTGTTTTTGTTTCTGCCATACAACAACGTGTATCAGTCATAATTATACATATATCCCCTTTCTTTACAGCCTCCCTCCCCTCCTCCCATCCCACCCCTCTAGGTCATCACAGGGTGCCAGCCTGGGCTCCCCATGTTATAAAGCAGCCTCTCACCAGCCACCCACTTTACACATAATATTGTATGTATGTTGATACTACTCTCTCCATTCGTCTCACTCTGTCCCTCAGTCACTGTGTCACAAGTCCATTCTCTACATCTGCATCTCCATTCCTTCACTGCAAATAGATTCATCAGTACTATTTTCTAGATTGCATGTGCATCCATGCTAAGTTGCTTCAGTCGTGTCGGACTCTTTCCAACCCTATGGACTGTAGCCGCCAGGCTCCTCTGTCCATGGGAAACTCCAGGCAAGAATATTGGAGTGGGTTGCCTTGCTCCTCCAGGGGATCTTCCCAACCCAGTGATGGAACCCAGGTCTCCTGCATTGGCAGGTGGAGTCTTTACCACTAGAACCACGTGGGAAGCCCCTAGATTCCGTATATATGCATTAATATACAATGTTTTGGAGAAGGGAATGGCAACCCACTCCAGTATTCTTGCCTGGAAATTCCATGGACAGAGGAGTCTGGCAGGCTACAGTCCATGGTGTCACAAGGAGTTGGACAGGACCGAGCGATTTTCACTCACTTACTCATGCAATGTTTTTCTCTGTCTTACTTCATTCTGCATAACAGGCTCTATCTGAAGAAGTATATATATATGTATATTTATAGCTAAGTCACTTTGCTGTATATCTGAACCTAACACAACACTGTAAATCAACTGTATTCCAATACAAAATAAAAATTAAAAAATCTTCCAGGGTTTCCCTGGTGGTTCAGTGATTTAAGAAAGCACCTTGCAATGCAGGGTATATTGGTTCCATCCCTGATCCAGGGAAGTCCCACATGCTGAGGAACAAGTAAGCCCACGTGCCACAACTACTGAGCCTGCTCTGTAACGACTACAAGCTGCAGCTCCTGCAGCCCACGTTCCTAGAGCCCACACTCTCAACAGGAAGCCACCCCCTGAGAAGCCCACACACGGCAGCTGGAGAGTGGCCTCTGCTCCCTGCAACTAGAGAAAGTCCAGGCGCAACAAAGAATACCCAGCGCAGCCAAAAAATAATTGAAAATAAATAAATACAAAAAAACCCCTTCCAGTTACAAAATACTTGAGTCATGGTCATGAGATGTACAGCATGAGGAGTATAGTTAATAACTATGTAATATCTTTGTATGGTGACAGATGGTTACTAGACTTATCATGGTGATCATTCTGAAATGTATAGAGAGATTGAATCACCATGTTGGGCACCAGAAACTCACATGGTGTTGAGGTATATATTATACAACATCAAATAAATAAGCTTGTAGAAACAGAAATCATATCTGTGACTACCAGAGGTAGAGAGTAGGAGGAGAAGGAATTTGATAAAGGCAGGGACAAGGTGCAGACGTCCAGTTATAAGATAAATAAGTGCTCTGGATGTAACATACATCATCAGCATAATTAACACTGCTTTATCTATGTTTGAAAGTGATAAGAGTAAATCCTAAGAGTTCTCATTGTGAGGGAAGATATATTTTCTTTTTATTTGTATGTATGTTAGATGATAGGTTTTCATGAACTTCTTGTGATAATCATTTCATGGTGTGTATGGTGTCAAATCATTATGCTTAAACTTATTACACTGCTTTATGTCAATTACATTTCAGTAAAACTGGAAGAGGAAAAGCTCCAAAGATATTTTTATCCAAGAATAACATAAAATTTAGAATTCCCTATGTGTTACTTTAGAAATAAAGGTTTGTTGCAGCAGATTGCCGTTCTCTAAACTACCGTGATTCTGCTTGTGGAGCACCAGGGTTCTCCGTGAAGTAGCAGAGCCTGTGTTGCTATGGTTTCTTTCTTTCTGGATTGCCTTTCTGAAGCTTCTCTGTTTGAAGAATTCTTACTCATTGTTCAAGACTCAGTGGATCGTCACCTTCTCCGTGAAGCTGTCTCTGCCACATATGGATCCAGTGAAGTACTCTTTCCTATGTGTTTTCCATGTTATTTGGGATATTTGTCTGTACTTTTTAATAATTCATATTGAACATAATAATAAACATTGGGTTGGAAATATCCCCTGGAGGAGGGCAGGGCAACCCACTCCCGTATTCTGGTCTGGAGAATCCCCACAGATAGAGGAGCCTGGTGGGCTACAGTCCATGGGTTCGCAAAGAGTCGGACATGCCTGAGAGACTAAATGTATTATTATGTTTCTGTCTCTCTTACTAGGCTATGTTTCATTCTACTTTATATCTAAGTGCTTCTATAGCACAAAGTGATGTTCAATAAATGATGTTAAATGAAAATTTTCTTTTGACCAAGATATTTGTTCTTCAAGAAATTTGAAGATATTTGTTCTTCTTACCCTATTCTGTAATACCTGGATCACAGGATCTTATGTGTACCCACTTAGCCATAACAGACTGGCTAAATGATCTGACTTCTATCTTGGCTCTGGGAAATAGCTCCCCCTGTCAAAGAGCAGTCAAGAAAAATTCGTTTATTGAGTGTGATGTGACGATGACTATTTGAAAAGCTTGGAACTACCTTTTTAGTTTAATAGACTTGTGTCTGTCTGAAGTCTAGATTAGGGACAGTGATTGGTTATCTCAGTGAGTAAGGATCAGAACTCAGAAATTCATAATCTTTCATTCTGACTTAAAAATTGCTGAGATGATTTGTCAGTAAATAACGCAGACCTTCTAGGACTAGAAGGAAGAGGCAGGAAGGCCACAGTTTAGAAGGAGTGCTCTGCTGGCAGCATGGAACTCAGGAAGGAGCCTTAGTTCAGGTCTAATAAAGAGCTTGAGAATGAAGGAAACGCAAAGGTATGGCAGTCAAGAAAGTATCTTAGTACTGGGGTTGACTCTGGTGTGAGAGAACGAGAACTTTACACTGTTGGTGCATACAGAAGTGTAAACCGATACAGCCTTTCTAGAGTGTGGTTTTGCAGTGCATGTTCAACATTTTAAGGGTGTTTACATTTACTTTTCTTACAAATTCTACTTCTAAGGATTTTTCTTAGTGGAATCATATGAGAAGAGTACCAAGATGTTTATATAAAGATACTTACTTGGAATCAGCCTAAAGTTCCAAAAATAGGGAACTGATTAAACATATTGATTCATCTCTATAGGGGAATGTTCAGTTCAGTTCAGTTCAGTTCAGTTGCTCAGTTGTGTCCGACTCTTTGCGACCCCATGAATTGCAGCACGCCGGGCCTCCCTGTCCATCACAAACTCCCGGAGTTTACTCAAACTCATGCCCATCGAGTCAGTGATGCCATCCAGCCATCTCATCCTCTGTCGTCCCCTTCTCCTCCTGCCCCCAATCCCTCCCAGCATCAGGGTCTTTTCCAATGAGTCAACTCTTCGCATGAGGTGGCCAAAGTATTGGAGTTTCAGCTTCAGCATCAGTCCTTCCAGTGAACACCCAGGACTTACCTCCTTCAGGATGGACTGCTTGGATCTCCTTGCAGTCCAAGGGACTCTCAAGAGTAAGTCAAGTGTGCCTTAGAAAGCATCACTATGAACAAAGTTAGTGGAGGTGATGGAATTCCAGTTGAGCTATTTCAAATTCTGAAAGATGATGCTGTGAAAGTGCTGCACTCAATATGCCAGCAAATTTGGAAAACTCAGCAGTGGCCACAGGACTGGAAAAAGTCCATTTTCATTCCAATCCCTAAAAAGGCAATCCCAAAGAATGCTCCAACTACTGCACAGGGCAATGTTACATAGGCACTTATATAATGATGTAGGCTTATATTTACTAAAAAGGAAAGAAGTACATGATATATTAAAAGAAAGCTGTCCAAGAAACCATAGATGACTATGATTATTCTTTGTAAACCATATATACTTTGGTAAATATGGACCAAGCAATTATGGAGAGTTATCCACTAAAACATTTTTTTTTCTTTTGATTTAGTGTTACAGTTTTCTACAGAGAGCATATAATGCTTGACTTATAAAGAGAACAGTTTTTTAAATATTGTTACCTACAGAAAGGATAGTTCATTCAGATTTGTATTTTCTGGATTAAATGAATAGTACTTGGAATAGAATAAATGTATCATTGTGTTCAGTCCTCTTTGTGGTCCCACGGACTGTAGCTACCAGGCTTCTCTGTCCATGGGATTCTTCAGGCAAGAAGACTGGACTGGTTTGCCATTCTTCCTCCAGGGGTTCGTCCCGACTCAGGGATCAAATGCAGGGTCTCCAGCATCTCCTGCATTGCGGATTCTTTACCCTTTGTGCCACCTGGTTTTAGCAAATTAAATGAGTGCATGAATAGGCAAACAACTTTACTCCCAGAGTGGCAATGGTAGGTAATAATGGGGAGATTTTTCTAAATTTTATTCTTTCATCTTCTTCCATTGAAACTGTTTCTGAGGGACAGCTACTTTTAGTTTTTCTTGAGATCTTTTCTCCTTCCATGGATTTCGCTTCTCAGACACTCATTTATGAGGTTATATACCTTCCTTGGTGTGAGGGTGTGCCCCTTTCTTTTTCTGAATGTTGCTGGTGTATTATATTTCTGGCTGGTCATTCATTATTTTTGTTCATTTCATTAAAGGTTTTGAGAGTCAGGTTTCATGGTCCCATGTCATTTCATTATTTTAACCTGCGGATCTTTCCAGAGGCTATTAGGTCTAGAAAATTCTTGCTCTCTAAAATTTGGCAAGTATTTATCTATTCTGCATCAAAAATACGTTTTAAGTTAATTCTAAAACCTGTTTGAAATCTATTGTTGTATGGTTTGAGGTGAGACCATGCATTATTTTTTTTCTTCCAAAACACTTGTCCAGTTTTACAGAAATTATAGAGCAACCCATTTTATTCCATATGGGCTTATGACATGTACTTTGTCATATATTAGTTATAATATATATGAGTATTTCAGGCCTGTTTTTTTGTTGTTGTTGTTGCTGTTGCATTGTTTTGTCTCTTGATTCTGACACTGGTATTATTCTGTTCTGATTTTAAAATACAATTTAATGTCTAATTTGGGTACATTTCCACTGATGTTACTATTTTCATGCACACTACTAAATGCTCGGCATTATGACAAAAATATAAATTTATTTGGGAATAATTGACATTTTCCATTATTTAGTGTGCCCTTTTGAACATGTTGGTTTAATTTGCTCCTCTGTTTTGTCTTTCAGGGTTTTCCTTAAGTAATTTGCAGTTTGCAGCTATTGTGAATTAGACCTTCCTCTCATTACGTTTTCTAACTGGTTATTGTTAGTACACAGGAAACGAAATCTTGAATATATATTTGATAATTAACCAATTTGTTGAGTGTTAGTTGTTATAATTTTGCTTTTTGATTCTCTTATTTTTCTAGAAAAACAATCATCTTATGCAGAAAATTATAACTTCTATTCTATTTTCAAATATTTATTTATCTTTCTTTTTGATTGTTGGTAGTGATCCTGGACATCCTTGACCTTCTTCCAGATTTTAATGAAAGCAGTTTTAGTAATTTGCTGCTAAAAGGGATTGGCAGTTGGTCTAGGAGAGATTAAGAAGTATACTTTGCTTTCCAGCTCACTTAGGAGGCTTAAAAATCAGAAAAAAACAGTGTTGAATTTTATCAAATGATCTTTTCTCCTTTTTGATAATAATCTTGGGCTCTTTCTCATTTGACCTAGTGATATAATGTGTTATATTAATATACTTTCTAATATTAAATAATACTTGTATTCCTGAGGTAATCCCTACTTGATTACACTGGCTTATTGTTTTAATATACTTTACTTAAATTCACTGGTCTCTCATTTAGGATTTTCACAACTGTATCTGTAAATGAATTATATCTGGAGTATGTATCATTAGTTGAAGTGTTTTCTGGAAGGAATATTATGAGGGAAAAAAAAATTTCCATGGTCAAACACATTTAAGAAAGACAGATTAAAACATTTAAAGAACTTTGTTTGCTTCTGGCCTCTCAGAGACTTTAATATGCTAATTAATACGTGCTGTAAATTTCTGAGAGAGTGTTTTCCAAACTAGTGCACAATAGGCTTTTCCCCTCAGAAACTTAGACACTAATATCCACAGTATATTGTCTTTAGAATATACTAGTCATTTTCAGATTTTAGCATTAGAGTTATGTTAACCTCACAAAGTGAATTGGGATAGCCTTTCATAATTTTATATGCTCTGGAATAGATTATACAATATAGACAATAATTAGTTTCTTGAAAACTTTTAAAGCCTTGCCCATAGCATTGTCTTGGCCTGGAACAAGTTTCACAAATTATCTCTTGATAACATTAGCAATGTCTTCCATGAATATTCAACTTTCTTATTCCACTGAATCAATTTTATTAATTCATATTTCTATACAGTTGTTCATATTATTGAGATTTCTAAACTTGTTAAAATGTAAATGTGTAGAATTTTTGTTAAATCATACTTAAGACATGTTCTTATTTGTTGGTAAACACAATGGAAACAAATGATCTATTCCAAATATTTGAAATATAGTATATAGCACTTTGTAAATGGTGAATTCTTTTTTTTTCTATTTTCCTTCTAATTATGCTTCCTTCTTTTTTATTTACTTTGTCAGAACTTCATCAATTTAAAAACTTTCCCTGCCCAGATAATCATTCCTTCTACTTATCTATTTGTCCACCTATCCATCTATTTATTTTATTGGTTTTCTGCTTAGATTGTTATTTTATTCTTCCTATGTTTCTTGCAGTTGTTTTGTTTTTTCTTTTTGTCTAGTTTCTTAAGTTGACTGAAAAGTTTATTTAAACAAAATTCTTGGCTAGTAATAAAAATAAGTCTATTAATTTGATTTTAAAATAGTTGTGTATTTTTGGTCCTTTATGCCCATGGTGCAATACTCAAAGTTTACAAAAAGACTTGCAGAGAAAATTGAGTCTCCTTCCTTCCCCTGCCCCAGTCATCTACTCATCAATCCCCAATTACAGTTCCCAGTTCCTTGTGAGAGCTACTCTTAAGTGGCTTTGTCAGAAATGAATACATTTATGCTTAGTTTTTATTTGCATTAGGTATAAGACCTGCTTTTTAAAGGAAAATTTTATTGGCATATAGTAAATTTAAATTAAAAGATGCTTGCTTCTTGGAAGGAAAGCTATGACAAACCTAGACATAGTGTATTCAAAAGCAGAGAGACATCAGTTTGCCAATAGAGATCCTTACAGTCAAAGCTGTGGTTTTTCCAGTAGTGGTGTATGGGCTCCAAAATCACTGCAGATGGTGATTGAAGCCATGAAATTAAAAGATGCTTACTCCTTGGAAGGAAAGTTATGACCAACCTAGACAGCACGTTAAAAAGCAGAGGCATTGCTTTGCCAACAAAGTTCCGTCTAGTCAAGGCTATGGTTTTTCCAGTGGTCATGTATGGATGTGAGAGTTGGACTATAAAGAAAGCTGAGCACTGAAAAATTGATGCTTTTGAACTGTGGTATTGGAGAAGACTCTTGAGAGTCCCTTGGACTGCAAGGAGATCCAATCAGTCCATCCTAAAGGAGATCAGTCCTGGGTGTTCATTGGAAGGACTGATGCTGAAGCTGAAACTCCAATATTTTGGCCACCTGATGTGAAGAGCTGACTCATTGGAAAAGACCCTGATGTTGGGAAAGATTGAGGGCAGGAGGAGAAGGGGACAACGGAGGATAAGATGGTTGGATGGCATCACTGACTCAATGGACATGGGTTTGGGTGGACTCCCGGAGTTGGTGATGGACAGGGAGGCCCGGGGTGCTGCGGTTCATGTTCATGAGTTGGACATGACTCAGCGACTGAACTGAACTGAATGTATGGATGTGAGAGTTAGGCCATAAAGAAGGCTGAATGCCGAAGAATTAATGCTTTTGAACTGTGGTGCTGGAGAAGACTTTTTTTTTTTCATTTATTTTTATTAGTTGGTAGGCTAATTACTTTACAATATTGAAGTGGGTTTTGTCATACATTGACATGAATCAGCCATGGAGTTACATGTATGGAGAAGACTCTTGAGAGTCCCTTGGACAGCAAGGAGATCAAACCAGGCAATCCGAAAGGAAATCAGTCCTGAATATTCATTGGAAGTACTAATGTTGAAGTTTCAATACTTTGGCCACCTGATGCAAAGAGACAAGTCTTTGGAAAAGACCCTGATGCTGGGAAAGAAGGCAAAAGGAGAAGGGGGCAGCAGGGGATGAGATGGTTAGATAGCATCACTGATTCAATGGACATGAATTTGAGCAGACTCCAGGAGATAATGAAGAACAGGGAAGCCTGGCATGCTGCAGTCCACGGGGCCGCAAAGAGTCAGACACAACGTAGTGACTGAACAACAATAAAAACAGTTGATTTACAATGTTGTGTTAGTTTCTGGTGTACAGCATAGTGAATCAGTTATATATATGTATATATTCACTCTTTTTTAGGTGCTTTTACTACGTAGGCCACCTCAGAGTGTTTTATCTTATTTTATTTTTTTAACTTTTTACTTTATATTGGAGTATAGCTGATTAACAATGTTGTGATAGTTTTAGGTGGACTTCAAAGGGACTCCACCGTCTGTATACACATATCAGTTCTCTTCCAAAAACCCCCTCCCATCTGGGCTACCATGTAACATTGAACAGAGCTCCCTGTGCTATACAGTAGGTCTATCTATTTTATGTATGAAAGTGAAAGTGAAGTTGCTCAGTCATGTCCGACTCTTTGCGACCCCGTGGAGTGTAGCCCACCAGGCTCCTCTGTCCATGGGATTCTCCAGGCAAGAATACTGGAGTGGGTTGCTGTTTCCTTCTCCAGGGGATCTTCCCGGCCCAGGGATGGAACCCAGGTCTCCCGCATTGCAGGCAGATGCAATCAGACGCTTTAACCTCTGAGCCACCAGGGTATAGTAGTGTGTATATGATCTTCCAATTTATCCCTCCCCTGCTTACCATCTGATAACCATAAGTTTGTTTTCTCCATCTGTAACCCTATTTCTATTTTGTGGAGGACCTACTTTTAATTTAATTTCTCATTTGATACAGTAATAGGACTGTGGCTTTAAAACTTTTTCACAACACTGTAAGTTATTTTATTCATTTCTATTTTTATTGCATTGTGATTAACGTAGTTTATACTCTGTACTGTTTGGAAGGTGGTGACATCCATCATTGATCAAGTACATGGTCAATTTTTATAAATATTTCATGGATATTTCAAGTTGTATTGTCTTTAGAGGCCCAAAGTGTATAATGATTAATCAAAACATTTTTTGTTTATTGTTATATAGTTGACCTATTATTATAGAGAGAGGTAAATTGCTTTCCTTTTCAAATTTAGCTTTTGTCAAATTTTTATTTTTATTCTTGATAAATTTTGTGTTTTATATTTTATGCACATAAAGCCTAATTATGCTTATATATTTATTTAGGAGTCTAACTTTTACTTCTTAAAATTCTAAAAGTAATATCTATACCTGGAAATAAGAATTCAAATAATAGAGAAAGACATCAGATGAAAAGTAAAATATTTTTTCAAATTCCCCACCTACAATGTCACACTTAAATTGTAATTATTTTTATTTTTCTAAGTGGTTACTTCCATAAGTTTTAATAATAGGCTTATATCTTTCATTCTTAATTTATTAACTTCATATTACATATTGACTTTTCAAAATGAAAGATTAAGATTTAAGTTATTTATGCAAACTTTACCTCTCCTCAAATTCCTCCTAGTTTTAATGTTTTATTAAATTTTATAATTAAAAAAAGCAGTTAAACTGTAATTTCTTGATTCATACATTTTAAACATTTTTTAATGCTGTTATTTAAGATTTGGAAATTAATTTCCCAATTTAACATCTTTTGTGCCTCTCTTTTTCTGCCATCCAATTATGCTATTGCTTTTGTTTGGAGAAAGCTTAGAGCATTTTGTTCTCTAGTTATAATAACCCTTCCATACTTTGTCTATAGATTGACTTTGAAAGTTAAAAGTTGATAGATGGCATTTTAATATAATAGGTCATGTAAATATTCACTGTATATTTGGTTAGGAATATTGAATATGTAGAGAAGATAGTGGAATTCAACATGTATGCCCCTTGAAGATGTATGTTCCAATGTCAAGGCTAAATGGATTCTTTCTCTTTTAATATTTCATCTACTACTCAGACTCATTCAATGATTTAACTTGTTTCATATGTGGATCATTCTTAGAAAATGATTTTGCTTTTTCTTTTTGGAATTTCTGATTGTCTCTTTTCTTAACAAAAGAAGCACATGCCACTCTAACCATATACCAGTATATGGCAACTGATAGTCATAGTATTTTTAAATACTTTAGTTTGTGTTCACAAACTATTAATTATTTTATTACATCCTCATTTTTATTCCATATTTCCCCCTTGCAGTTCATACTCAAGTGATTTGTTTTTTTCAGAAAAGGTATATCAAAGATAAACTTTCCAGGTCCAAGTTTTTCTGAAAATATCTTTGTTTTGACTGCTTGACTGGTATTTTCCTAGGTATAGAATTCTAGATTTAAAATAACTTCTAGCGATTTGAAAGTATTGCCCTTTTGCCTTTTCATTTGTCTTTTAGCATTTACCATTCCTGGTAAAAGTGAGGCCAAGTGGATCCTCTTTACCTTAGGTAACCTGAATTATTCCTTCTGGAAGCTCCTAAGATTTTCTTTATAATTTCAGTATTGTGCCTTTGTCAAAAGTGACTAAGAATTGTTTTTCTATTTATCCTAGTGAACATTCCTGGATTCTTTTAACCTAAAGACAGATATCTTCAAGTTTGAAAGTTTTTTGTTCTATTCTTTTTTTAAGATATTTTCTGCTTTTATTTTCTTTTGTATTTTTTTTGAAACTGGCATTTCAGAGGGCTTATGGGAGGGAAGAGTTATTTGTAAGTAATTGGTCTGCTTCCTGATATGGAGATAAAGCTCACTGTAATTTTTTTTCAATGTTAAGTGTGCTTCCTTCTAGTTAATAGTTTTTGTCTTGAATTCCTTTATGTTTTGTATGTACTGTACCATTTCCCTTTCATTTTTTCTACTTTTGGCTGAAATAGCTTTATTCAGTCTATTAGTTTATACCTCATTTTCTTTTAATTTGTTGATTGTAAGCAGTGTTGAGTTGGGTTAATACTCACTAATAGTATTTTTAAATGGTGACTTTCCTATTAATCAGTTCTTAATTTTGATTAGACCCTACAGGCAGAATATGCATAAGTAGTATTTTCAGTAAGTGTGGGTATGTCATATTTGCTAAACATATTCACACCTGAAAATGTTGTTCTACGCTTTGGGACGAGCACAGTAATTTGACCTGGTGTATATTCTTTGGGCACAGCTTTTTTCTGTAAAATCAGTGTGTAAATGTGTACCCCTTTGTTCCTATGTTTGGGGTGGGGAAGTCTGAGACCAACCTTTTGCTTCTTTCCATCCTTTTCCCTCTTTATTTCCCTTTGTGGCAATTATTTTGTTGCCTGGATCTGGAATGTGCATGTGTGTGTGTGTGTGTGTGTGTGTGTGTGTTTTCAGGGTGAAATTCAGAAAATTTTCTAGGTATTTTTTTCAATGATTTTGAACAGTGTCTTTTTATTTCATTGACCCCTCTAAAGTTGAGACAAATTTTGTTTGTTTATTACTTTTAATCTTATTTTTTTTCCATTTAGCAAACCTATAGGTGATGTTGAATATATATTCTGTGTTCATCCTACTTGTCATCTTCCTTTGTGTAGTTTTTTGTTTCTCTGTATTCTGGCAGAATTTTTCAAACTTTTTCTCTGTATTTTTGTTGTGTACATGGTCTAAGAAGCAGCAGTTTCAACACCTCCCAGGAACTTGTTAGGAGTGCAGAATTTGGGTCCCCCTCCAGAACTGCTGAGTCAGAATTTATATTTAAGAAGGGCCTTAAAGGATTCATGTGCACTTGAAAGTTTGAAAAGTGCTATCCTATCACAAATTCCATTTTATGCAATGTCATTCTATTCTTCATTGTTGTTAATATGTTTTAAAATCCCCAACTGCATTTTGGGTTTCTAATATCTTCATATTTTAGCCAAGTCTTTTGGCAATTTATTCTCTAATTATTGTGTTCTGATCTTGCTTCACAGAGATGGTGACCTCTTTACATCTTTATGAAGAGGACAAAATAAGATTTAATTTTTCACTTGTAGAAAACTTTTTTTAGTTTCTCTTTCCTTTTGGTTTTAGGACATTATTTACTTTTTCTTTTGCTGGAGGCTTTTTGTTTTTCATAAGCCCATTATTGGCTCTTTTCCTACTTTTTTTATTTCTGAATTATATGAAATCTAGCCAGGATTTGTTCTTATTAATAAAAAGAGTAGGTGAATTATTTTTCACTCTACTTACTGTTCACATTGTTCTGCTCAGATTTAATGTAAAAATTTAACTTCATGTTTTCTTTATTTCTTATTTTTATGTCTAGCAGGCATTCATCTATCAAGGATTTAGATGGATTACAGTTAATATCCTCTTAATACAGCCCTTGCAATTATTTAAACTATAAGGTTACATGCTATTTGCAGTTTTTAAAATAGTGTAAAACATTAAATACTCTTAATGTGTCATCCCAGAATGTGAACTCTTCCTGTTTTTGTTCCTGTTTATGATACTTTTTCTAAAAGAACTGCGCTTCCACCTATATTCATTATGTTGCTAAGTTAGGAGAGCTGAGGTCTCTTAGCAAAGTAGTCTAGACAGAGCCAATAGACAGGAAGCTGTTCTATGAGAACTTCTGACCACTGCAGCTCTTGTATTCTGAAATTTGGTGCTGACTTTTGAGGTGATAGGGATCTTTTCCTTTGTTCTTTGGATCATTCTTTGTCTGGATTTAAAGATGAAGCCTGTGATGCATAGTCTAAGGACGCTCTTCCTAACCCATTCCTACTGAGGCTGTATTCAATGGAATTTTGATACCCATAGTGATTGATTATCCCTTCAGATCCTTGGCTTCTGTACTTTACCAGCTATTACATGTGTTGTGTTTGGGTTTACCAGCTGTTATATGTGGTTTTTATAATGAGAAGTGAGGATAAGCCCTGTTATGCACATCTAGCCTACTGCCATGCTGAGAAGACCACTCGTTAGCCTGTTGCTGAATTTTGATGAGCTAGGGATCTCAGCTGGCTTTTGGTTTTCTCTTTAGTTATTATTATTGTTATTATTAAGTTTTCATGTTTTATGTTTATTTTTGTGTTTTTAATTCATCCTCAGAGGCTGAATTCTCTCTCACTTAACTCATCTTGGGTGATCTCCCAACTTTTTCCCTCGAACCTTTTTTTGAGTCTTCTTATTGCTTCCATGAGTATCTTAGGTACTGAATCACCAATTAGACCATGAGCTACTTTCTTGAAGATCAAAGTTATCTTGAAAGTGAAAGTCGCTCAGTCGTGTCTGACTCTTTATGACCCCATGGACTCTACAGTCCATGGATTCTCTGGGTCAGAATACTGGAGTGGGTAGCCTGTCCCTTCTCCAGGGGATCTTCCCAACCCAGGGATCAAACCCAGGTCTCCCGCATTGCAGGTGGATGCTTTACCAGCTGAGCCACCAGTTTAACTTAAGACTTAAAAAAAGTCTTAACTGTTTGTATTTCCCATTCAGTGGATGTTCAATATTTATTTATTGATAAACTTCATGAAGGGCCAATAGCTCCTACTCCTCTTTCTTCCACCAAAGCTTGAAAAAGGACAAAGTGGGATTATGTTTTCATAATATGTCTTCATAAGGAGACATATTATGTCTTCATAAGGAGAATCTGGAACCCAGACACCTACTGTGCAGGCCTCACCCCCTTGCTTTCTGATCTCCTGGTGGGGGAAACGTGTGCTGCCTCACCTGTCTCCGGGGACCAAGCCAGTAAGCGTGCTGCTCCGGGGCTGCGGGGGATGGCCTGCCTCCCCCGGCTCCATCCCTGTCCTGCCTTTAATCTGCCTTCACGGAGCTCAGTTTATTCTCTTGTTTCCTTTCTTTTCTTTCCCCTGAACCTCCAGTGAGAGAAAAGATTTTAGTATTAGAAAAATGGGCTGCTGAATTCCAAAGTCAGAAATAGACCACATAAATATGTATGAAGCATTAAAATCCTTCTTTGAAGTGTGATTTCCTGACTAATGGATGCTTCTGGCTTGATATTTTTTTCTTTTTTTTGTACTCAGTTAAGCCCTATTCAGACCAACTTGCTTTTTGGATGAACTTAAGAACCTTATGATTAGTATCCATTAGCATTTCTATAACATTTTGTATTATAATAATCATAACTTCTGAAATTTCTGTATCATATTTTTTTGTGGTGATTTATGGTCATTATTTTATTTGATACTCTCAACAATGCTGTGAGGGATGTAGGGAGGCTATTCTCGTTCCTGTTCTATAGATGAGAAGACTGAGGTGCAGAAGGTTTAAGAGACGCGTCCCGAGTCCTGCAGCGAGTAGGGTGGCGGCATGCGGACCAGGAGCTAGGTCTCTGGCCAGGATGAAAAGGGTGGGCTGCCTATCACTGTTAGTAAAGGAGGCGATCACTAACACTCAGTATTTACAGCAGATCAGCCTCTGTGCTGGCTTCCCTGATGGCTCAGTCGATGAAGAATCTGCCTGCAAAGCAGGAAGCTCGGGTTCGATCCCTGGGTGGGGAAGACCCCCTGGAGAAGGAAATGGCAAGCCACTCCAGTATTCTTGCCTGGGAAACCCCCTGGACAGAGGAGCCTGACAGTCTACAGTCCATGGGTTCACAAGAGTCAGACACGACTTTGCGACTAAATCACCACCACCACCAACCACTGTGTTAGATCTTTTATATTCATGATGTCATTTTTGTTCCTTTGGTGTGGACCACTTTTAAAGTCTTTATTGAATTTGTTACAGTATTGATTCTGTTTTATGGTTTGATTTTTTTGGCCCCGAGGCATGTGGGATCTTAGCTTCCCAACCAGGGATCGAACCCATGTCACTTGCTTTGGAAGGTGAAGACCTAACCACTAGACCACCAGGGAAGTCCTTTCATGTTGCCACTTAATACTCTTCCTAGCACAGCAGAGCCAGCCATGTTATCCCCCCAGTTGCACACAAGGGAACCGCAGCTTAGACAGGTTAGGCAACTTGATCAAGGTCACACAGCTAGCACTGACAGGGCTGCACTTTGAACCTAGGTTTCTCTGATTTCATAACCCAAGCTCTTAGCTACTTGGCTCCCTCTTAGCTTTATATTGGACAGAGCCAGTGAGGATGTTCAACACAGCCTAGCTTTTAAAAGGCTGCGCCGTTTCTAATGATTTCCTGAGCTATGATTACAAGCTTCATTCTCCTCCCTATGACTCTTACAAATCTGGGATTTATTGTCAGGGGTAGAATTGGGAGAGCTGTGTGTATAAGAGGGGTAGAGAAAGTGACAGGACCTGGCATGTACTGAACACTGATTTTATGCCCAGAGGCTGTCGGAAACCTGTGTCACTTTTGAGAACTCTAGAAATCTGATGTTACCATTCCCACACTGTGAAGGAGGAAACGCAGGTTCGGAGAGGTGAAAGAAGTTTCTGCAAGCTTATGAGTAGAGGAGTAAGGATTTTTTCCCCAGGTCTGTCAATGGTGATACTCTCACGGCTAATGAGAGGGAGCGATATTTCTCAGGGCCCAAAGGAGGACTTTAACCAACAGAGAGGAATTTAGCCCCTGCTGGTTATAAGCATTATAATCAATATTCTGGAGCCCCATAAAGTATGCTCTGAAGGAACTCAGAGAAGCCAAAGAGAATAAAAATTGGCGAGTTTTAGGCTACATTGCTTAGCTTATATCATGATGCCAGCAGGTCTTTGACTGAAATACATAAGAACTGGGACTTAAGCTGCAAAAACACATTGGTAAACATCATAATGACACACACATTCAGGAAAATGATGTTTTTAATTTTAAATGCTATGCAGCCTTGCCTTATATAGTCAGTGCTGGGAAGTTGTGGTATACCAGGAAATGATTTACATTTTAGCCTTAGGGCAAAAATATGGAACTTGTAATTATGTCAGAGAGAGGCATAGTCTTCTAACAAGAAAAACTAAAGCTATAAAAGTCTCAGGATGTGTGTTGATTAAACTGTTGTGTGGCTGAGCATTTTGCCTGAGACTTCTTAGGAAATAAGCAGCTGTTTCAGGTAAAAACCTCCCTTCTGAATCTCTAATGCTTTAGTGACAAAGTGAGGAGGTCGTAGGTGACAAGCGTTTTCCTGTTCTTTCTAAGACCTTTTTGGTATGAGGTGGTTTTGAGTGAGGAGGCCTGGCCAGGCTGGGTTTTTGGCTCATGGGAAGAAGGCTGCATGCCTACTTGACATGCCTAAGCCAGCCTGAAGCCTGTGATGCCACCACATGCAGATAAACTGCCTTGCAGACAGGCCGCCCTCCTCTGTGACTTCACCGCCTCCAGGGGCCAGAGCTCTCTCCACCGTCCACCCCTCTCAGCACCCCACATATTCCTCTCCCAGAAGCCTTACATTGACTTCCCCAATGGGGATCCCCCTCTGTAGGGTCTGTAGGGTGACCGGGGGGTGACTGCCCTACCCTAGGGAACTAGAGTGAGGGGACAGCAAGGTCAGAGAAATCACTCAGGGCGGAGAAGTTTTCTGTTTTCTGTGCTTCTGCTCTCCATGAGAGAGGCAGTCTGCAGCGCAGGTTCAGAGAGTCAGCTCTGCGGTCACAAATTTGGGTGCAGATTGCGCCTCTGTCCCTCATTTACTGTGTGAACCTGACCTCACCATTTATACTTTCTAAGCCTTTCTTTCATCTATAACACTACGTTATTGATACCTAGCTTCCAGAGTTGTGAGAATTAAATGAGATAATGTGATATTAAGTCCCTATGACTTGATAAGGAGTAGATATTACTTTGGGTTTCCCTGGTGGCTCAGCTGGTAAAGAATCCGCCTGCAATGTGAGAGATGTGGGTTCAATTCCTGGGTTCGGAAGATCCCCTGGAGAAGGGAACGGTTAGCCACTCCAGTATTCTGGCCTGGAGAATTCCATGGACTGTATAGTCCATAGGGTAGCAAACAGTCGGACATAGCTGAACAACTTTCACTTTCAGATATTATTTTAACTGTTACCTCTACTAATAGCATCAAATCTAATCAGGGCTCCATCCCTTCACTCTTTGTGTGATAGTAATATACTCATCACCACTGCTATCCTAGCCCTCTTCTGTGTAGAGCACAGTAAACTAGCTTAGCTAGGCCTTTCGTTGTGGTTTAGTCGCTGAGTCGTGTCCTTCTCTTTTGCAACTCCATGAACTGTAGCCTGACAGACTCTTCTGTCCATGGGATTTCCCAGGCAAGAACACTGGGGTGGGTTGCCATTTCCTTCTCCAGGGGATCTTCCTGAGCCAGAGATCAGGGATTAAATCCTGCTTTGGGAGGCAGATTCTTTACTGCTGAGCCATCAGGCAAGCCCCTCGCTAGGCTTTTAAACAAATGGAATTTACCGGCAGCAACCCCCCCATGCGCCACTTGCTTGATAGTAGTGAAGGTGTGTGTGTGTGTGTGTGGGTGTGGGTGTGTGTGTATGGGAAAGGGGATTAACCAAAAAACTTGGCCCCAGAGCACACTATCACATGCTGGTGTGGCTTTATTGGAAGTATATCAGGATGTTTATAATACATTATTTTTAGCTAGAGTTTATTTTTATGGGGAAATAGTTTCATGTTTTAGAATTGACTGTTATTTTGTACAACTGGTTTATGGCCACAAAAGGCTAGGTTCTTATCTTTAATGTTTGATTTCAAGATACTGTGAGGTGTCCCTGAAAGGTTATGGACGTGGGGGTCAGAACTGGATTCAGATTTCACCTGTGAAATGTACCAGCTATGAGAACCTTAATTTTCCTCATGTGTGAATATAAATAACATTGATGTCATGGGATTAAAAGGAAAAAAGCAAATAATAAAGTGCCTATCACATTACATAACACCTGAATAGCCTCTCAGTAAAAGCTAGTGGTTATTATTTTGGGCAGATCCAAACATCCTGTTAATAAAATCTAATGGCTTCCACTTTTTATTCTTTGAGCTCTGTGTTCTGCAGAGATGTCTCAGAGACATCTTCCTCACACAAAGGAAGGTGACGGAAGGACTAAGGAAACCATGCAGCATCCTTGCCTCTTCAAAAGAAGCTCTGTTTATGTCTGTCCTATGTATAGGGGCTCTGCATAAGATTTTTTTTTTTTAAGGAAAGATGCTTAAAAAGTGAGCCCAAGTCATCAGTTTTGTCCTTATGAATCCTACTTTGTGTTGTATCTTAGAAATCTTTGTGTAACCTGAGGTCACAAATACTTTTTATATAGAAGTTATTATAGTTTTAAGTTTTAAATTTAGATCTGTGATCCATCTTGAGTCAACTTTTATATATGGTGAGCATTTTGGGTGTTTGTTAGGGCTGTTACAACAAAGCCCTGCAGACTGAGTGGCTTAAACAAGTCATTTATTTTCTCACAGTTTTGGAGGCCAGAAGCCCAAGGTTGGAGTATCACCAGGGTTACTTTTCCTGAGGCCTTTCCCCTGGGGTTCTGGGTGGCGGTTTTCGCCTTCACATGGTCCTTCCCCATGCATATCTGAGTTCTGACTTCTTCTAATAAGGGCATGAGTCATGCTGAATTAAGGGCCGCCCATATGACCGAATTTTAAATTATTACCCCTCTAAAGACCCTCTCTCCAAGTAACAGTCACATTCTGAAGTACTGCGAGTTAGGACTTGAACATACGAATTTTTTTTTTTATATTTATTTGCTGTGCTGGATCTTAGTTATGTCATGTGAGATCTTTTGTTGTGGCATACAAACTCTGATTGTGACATGCAGGCTCAGTAATTGTAGTTTGCGGGCTTCATTGCTCCTTAGCATGTGGAATTTTAGTTCCTTGACCAGGTATGGAACCCGTGTCCCCTGCATTGCATGGTTCATTGCACTGGACCACCAGGGAAGTCCCCAACATATGAATTGAGAGGGGGACATAATTGAACCCATGATATATGTATTGAAGTGGGATTTTTGTTTTGTTTTGGGTATAGATGTTTAACTGTTTTAGCAATGTTTCTGTTTTGAAAAGAACCTCCTCTCTTTCCTGAAGTGCCTCTGGGCCTTGGTTGAAAAGCAGTTGTTCATATAAATGTGAGTTGATCTCTGTAGTCTGTTCTGCTCTACTGATCTATATGTACTCTAATACCATGCTGTCTTGATTACATTAGCTTTATAATAAGTTTTGGGGGAAAACTGATCAATTGGGCTTTTTCAAAATTGAAAACTTCTGTTCTGCAAAAGACACTGCTAAGAAAATGAAAAGACAAATCACAGATGTGGAAAAAATATATATATATATATTTGGAAATTGTAGATCTGATACAGAACTTATATCCAAAATATATAAAGAACTATGAGATCTGACTAATAAGAAAATAACCCAGCAAAAAACAGACAAAGGATTTGAATATATACTTCTTCAAAAAAGATATGTGGGTGGCAAATAAGCACATGAAAATATATTCAGCATTGTTAGTCACTAGAGAAATATAAAATAAAACTACAAAGCCACCATTGGGAAAATAAAAAAGACTGACCATGCCAAGTGTGGCAAAGATATGAAAGAGCTAGAACTCTAATATACTATTGGAATGTAAAATGGCACAATCACTTTGAAAAACAATTTGGCATTTTTTAAAAAAGTTGAACATACATTCATGGCCCAGCCATTCCATTACTAGGGCGTTTATTCATACAAAGAGTTTACACAAATGTTTATACTAGTTCTATTTGTCATTGCCCCAAACTGGAGACCACCCAAATATCTATCAACAGATGAATGGATACATTAACTGCAGTATATCCATAATGATGAAATTTTATTCAGCAATAAAAAGAAATGAACTTACTTATACATGTTACAATATGTGGATCTCAAAATAGCTATGATGGGTCATAGAAGCCAGACGTAAGAAGAATACATACTATATACTTCCATTTATATAAAATTCTACTAAATTCAAACTAATGTTAATGGAAAGCAGATCAGTGGTTTTCTTGGGCCAGGGGTAAAAGGGTTCAAGGTGGAGTAGAAGGGAGGGATTGTCAAGCGGAGGGTGTGAAGCAACTTTTGGGAGTTTGAAAGAATATGTTCATTATCTTAATTGTGATGGTCCTATGAGTTTAAACATATGTCAAAACTCATCAAATTGTGTATTTTAAATACACAATGTTACTATATGTTAATTATACTTCAATAAAGCTACTTTAAAAAGGGGCTGAAAACATTTGAACTAATGGTATGAAGACTCAAAAAATAAGGTGAAAAGTACAAGAATATTAGCCATCAGCTTTCAGGCCTATTAGAATTTCCACTATCCCGATAGCAATTGGGCAACTCTTTTCTTGTATGCTTTAGGAAATATCCAGTCCAGCCAGTCAGGAGACCAAGAGGAGATTCCTTACAGTGTTGGCAGACCTGCTATTTCAGCATGGAACCACAAAATACCATGACAAATTGAGAAAGGTTGAGCCTTTTTTCATAGAGTTCAGTACCTTTGAATTAAATGCACGTTCAACTTTGGTTCTAGTAGCTAGAGGCTACTTTTTTAAAATCCACAATTTGCTATCCCCACTGGGTGTGGAATTCAGTAAAACCAGCCTTTGCACATGCCTTTATGAAAGTCTGTACTTAGCTGTGTTTGGAACAAGAGAGAAGAGTGACTAGAGGCAGGTTTGCTTCGTTCTGGACTTAGTTGCTTGGCCGACCTTTTTACGCTGGTTTCCTGGATTGGCTAGACTTTACTAACTGGTGGGGTTTGGGGTGATAACTCAGACACAGTCACTCTGCTCTGGGCTTGAACTTAGCACACACATTCCTGGTGGCCAAGTCACTAATTTTTGGCTTTGGAGTCAGGCATTGGAATATAACTGCTAAAATCATTGCATGGGTTCTATGGTGCAGAAACCAGAATGTTTCCTGAAAACATGGGCTAAGAGGTGTTGATAATTTGTCTCTCTTCTTGTTCCCATCTCTAAAAGAAAGAATCCACCAAAGTTCAGAGCACCTTAAACATTTTGAAGTTGTGATATTGTGTATGAATTATTGGTGTCTGTGGGACTCCAAGAGTGAAGACTGAACTTACAGTGTTCTCATTACTCTGTGGAATAGAACCTGGAAAAAAAACCTACTGTCAGAGACAAACATTTCCACCTAACATGCATTTTCAACCAGGGAATAGCAAGTACCACGGCATTGTGTAGTCACTTGCATTTAAACACCCTGTTTCTTTCGCAAGTCCATAACCATGTTCCACATAATAGCATTAGTACCGTTGAGACTATACAGTAGGAGCTTGAAAGTAGGACACATTTAATCTTTGCAGCTTCTCTTTTTCAGTTTGCTAAGCACTTGGTTAAATTAAAATTCCAAGCAGTACTATTCAGAGACAGCATGGGGTGGGACTCTCATTTCTGGCCAGCATTCCTCAAGCGCATATAGCCCCGGCATTGTATTTAGCACTAAGGGACACTGAACCGCAGCTGTTGCCCTCAGTGAGTCTTCAGCCTAGAGACAGAGATTGAGAAACAGGCGCTTTATGATGCAGAGTGATATGTACCATGGAGAAAGTACTTGGAGCAGAGTAGCACTGGGGCCTATAGGAAGATCATCCAACCCAAGCTTATCAAGTCAGGCAAGGCTTTTCAAAAGTTGAGTCAGTTACCCCTTCAGAGAATCAGAGGAAAAGCTTCTGCTTTTTAGTACTCAAGTAGCAATGAGCAAATCACTCAGATCGAACAAGCACATCACCTGATGTTCTCTGAACCTCTGTTTGGGAAGTAATTATTATTATTTTGTTCCATGATTGAGGAAGAGGATTAAATCAGATGATATATATGAAAGCACGGAGCCCAGTCACGTGCTGAGGCAAGGGTCAATACTGGTTTTCTCCTTTCCTTTATCCCCTACTCCCGCCTGCATCCAGTGAGGAAAGTGATCTCACAATGGTCAGTTCTGGAGGATTTTCAGCTGTCATCTCTGTCACTTGTCGTTCATCTTCCTGCTTCCAATTCACCCAGGGCTTTTCCCTCTGATGCTGGTCTGGACCATCTCGTGGATGGCACAAGGTCTTTCCTGTCCTGCCGGTGACGCGTCGCGAGGGGAAGCTGTTGACCTCTGAGCAAGTGGTGACGGCAGAGGGAAGATGAGAAATAAATAAATGAAGCACCGTGGGTGGTGCTGAACAGAACACCGTGGAGGCGGGAGGGCGGGCAGGCGGGTGGACGGCAGCCCTCACCTGTGCGGAGCCTGAGAGATGGCCTTCATGACTGGGTGGAGGGAACAGGCCTGGATGCTGGTCTCCGGGGAGGACAAGCAGAGAGTAAAATCTTCTTGGAGTATAACTCAAGTTTACTCTGCATCTATGTATCTTGCAAGTAGTACATTATTCCAGCTCTTGGTTAGGGCTTAGCTGCCATAAAAGCTAATGGTACAACTGTGTTGGGTGGGCGTTCCCACCGATGAGCAGGTCTTTCTGACGCAGAAACGATGCCAAGAAGTCTGCACCACCGGCTCCGCTACTTCCGCCGCACTGCGTTTTTCTCTTGTTCATTTCTCTATGTACTCTTCATCTGAAGACACCTTTGCTTTTTCTAAACCCAAACCACCGTCTCTTGTTGCAGATCCACCTAACCTTCAGGCTTGTTTTTCTGCCCAGCTGTCACAACAAACTTCCCCTCATCTGCTGCTAAACGTATCCGACACTGCTGTGCAGGGTGTGAGCTGCCGACTCATTACCTGGGGGCTTTCCAATCGAAGCTGATGTTATCCAAAACTTCTCATCTGTTTCAAAGGGTACAATTTCCTGCATCCTCTGGAGGGAAATCACACGCACTGCGTTTAGGAAACAGGCCGGTCCTTCACAGATTGAGCAGACCTCTAGGCAATTATGGGTGATTATTCCCGACTTCATGTTTGCTCACCTCATTTCCCATAACAATGACTTCAGTGACCTGACTATATAGGCTTTTCATCTTTTGAGTCAGATATGGGGAATAAATCACCAAAACCTAGACGAGCTGTGGTACCTTTTATTTCTTCATCCTCCTCCCAAGCCTTTTTTTTCTCTCCCCAGAGGTAAAGGTTCTCTTTTCCTTTTTTTTCTTCTGCAGTTTCTATCTGGGATGTGAGAATCTTTTCTTTAAGTCCGTGTTCGTTATCCTTTAAATCATACAGTCTCCTGATATGCGTGATTGTCTTCTAATAAGTTCCTTTTTAGATTTAGAAATTTCCCGTTAAGAAAAGTTACTTTCAGCTGGTGCTCCATGCCTCTTTATGGTTTTTTTTCTCCTCCCTTCTCATCTCTGGACCAAGATATATTTTCTCCACTGTCGTCGTTCCACACTCCAAACTCATCTCTCTCTAAGTGTCTCCCTAATTCCTTTTTTTATATTTTAAAATTGGCTTTTTAATTTCCTGCTGTCAAACATCTGCTGTATCACCTTGCTTTCTCCACTTTGTAGAAAACTTGTTTTATGAGTGTTCTTTCTCCCCAGGATAATTTGGCTGGCTGTGCTCTGATGGAGTGCTACAAGGGTTTTATTTTACATTGACTGATTAAGCACTCTGAGTAATTGTTTTAGCTCCATTACTGTGAATCTGTTTGGCTTAACTCTTTTCTTTTGCCACCTCTGATTAATGTGTGACCACTGGGACAGGGAGGGCTCAGCGCGTTCATTTCCCCTTGACGCCACTGAGAGGTGCAGGAGCCTGAAGCGACAGGTGCTGGGTGCTCCCGTTGCAAGAGGAGGGAGCACACACTGTTGTCAAGTGAGCGTGTGCGTGTGTGTGTGTGTGCACTGTCTCAGCTCATGTTTGCTGATGGTGCTGTGTGGCAGCCATCTCATAGAGAGCAAATGTTAGGATTTGGGGCAAAGAGTATCGACAGTTCAGGTTTTAAAACCGAATGGTGAGTTTCTGTTAACAGTGCATAGCTAGATGGTATTTTCTTTTTAAGCTCATGAAACTTAACAGCTGTTTAGTGAAGCCCACATTTTCATCCATGTCTGTCTGACAGGTTTAATAGCAAATTTTGCAGTTAGTGACTTGCTGAACAGGCCTCTCTGGCTTGGGCTGTAATAAGAACTGTGTTTGCAGCAGGATTCAGTGAGTCTTTCTGCTTTTGTGTTCATAGAATGGGGTGTGGGGGGCTGGCTAAAGCGAGGGAAATAAAAAGGCATGTTCCAAAGGAAATTACTAATATCTCTACCAGAGTGTTCCTTGGAACTTATTATTAACCAGTTCAGGGGAAGAGAGATGGGGGAAAACATGCTGTTTAGCAGTAAAAACCCATTAGTACAGTCAGCTTACTGTAACCCTGTATTGGCAAATCGTAATTAAATCTATATATCTCTAACTTTATAGTTTTCTGCAGCTGAGTCTCTGGAAGCCTTCTGCATTTTGTCTGATTCAAGAAAGGCCATATTCTCTGCCTTCCCTCTGGAAGAGACTGCTGTGACTTGTAGTAGTTTTTTTTAACGTCACCAGATCGAAGACAAATGCTTCACTGGTTTTATTGATGGAAACAAACCACTTCCTATTATTACTCTTACTTTGGGGGTCCAAATTCTAGAAAACTAGGACTTTATGAGACTAAAATCCCATGATGTTTTGTCCCTTTCTTCAGTTCTCTCAGATCACAGGACCTCAGACTTATTTATGTCTATGATTACCTGCTTTGTATTTGGCTCCCCAAAGGGTATGGGCTGCATTCTTCATGACTTGTCTGTATTTCTGTTGACTGTATGTGTTTGGCATGGCTGCTGATTGCAGATGTGTGCACATGTGTCAGAGTCACTGATCATGGACCCGTGTTCTCAAGGGGACCCACCCTCCTTGTCAGTGCAGCATCCTTCGCTAACAAAGGGACCAAGAACTGTCTCATTATCCATTTGGAGTTTCCGTACAGATTTTGCAAGCCAAGAAGATGAAGTTTGTCCTAGAGTTCATGGTTGATTTAATTTATTGGCATTTTAATCACATTGTTTCACTGAAGCAACATGTAAGGAAGCTTCACATTTATTGCTCTTAGTCTCAGCATGATGTAGGTCAAAAGCCAGTTACATTCAGCTATATGAGAAAAATGCCTGTTTTTGAACAGTAGGAATTAAGGCTTTGTCATCTTATACAGTGAAGAAAGGGACAAAGAAATCTGGAAAAAAATTAGTAAAGTGAGCCCAAATAATTTTCTTACAATTCCTCAAAACTGTTCACTGGTAAGCAATAAAATGTCAAGGGACAAAAAAGAGTTAGCCCTCTGGTTCATCCTGATGGGCTGAGAAGGGATAAGAGAGAAGTCACTTATTTGTAGAGTGGGGCCATGGGTGTTCAGTGTGGCCAGTGGAAGGAGAGAGGTCTGCTGGTAGATGTCTTAGCAGGTTGTCACCCCCCACACCTCCCAACCCAGAGCTCCTGGGATTGCCTCTGCGAATGGGACTGCCACTCAGGGTGCCCTTTGCCCTGCTTTCATTATTCGCTAACCCACTGTTACTGTACTAACTTCCGAAAGAAAGAGGAATATCATACACTGGGTTCTTTGCACAGCGGTTAGAATTTGTTTCTCTTCCTTCAGTTCTCCTCCCTTGTTTCTTCGATGCCCATACCTTATTCATGTTCAGGGTGATGTATTCAGTGGCAGAGACATTTAGTGAAGCCTTCTTATGGTGGCTTATGGAGAAATCCCTAGGACTCAATAAACTTTAAAGGATGAATGGAGAAAAGGGACCCTACAAGAAAGACTGAGAAGGAGAGTAGAAATATAGAAAAAAGAGTGTTTGGAGAAGGCGAGGCTGTCCACGATGGTCAATGTTTTAGCTGTTACATATGATAGAAATTGAAATGTTTTTATTGGATTTAGCAACAAGGGCATCCTTAATGACCTTGTGAGTTCAATTTCGGTTTGCTGGTGGGAGGAGGCAAAATGGTATAAGGTGATTTATTCAGGTGCTAGTATTGAGTGTAAAGAAAGTGTGATTGATATTAAATATTTAGGAAAATCCATAATAGAATGTTAGAGGTGGGATGTAACCCTTTATTTTACACATAAAGAGAGACTTCAAATCAATTATTTAAGGTCCTGCATCTAGAGAGGGCCAGCCAGGACCAAGTCCAGGTCACTTGACTCCCTTTATGAAAGAAAGTTGCAAATATGCTATTGCTTAAAGGTGCAAACTAGTGTCTGATGCTGGAAAAGTAATCATTAAACTGATGAATCAGAGCTGTATACTTCTGTTGTCAAATATAACTGCTTGTTTGATGAACTTATTTTTCTATAAATATTTACTGGCAGATATTGTGTTATTTGGGCTTCCCAGGTGGCACTAATGGTGAAGAGCCTGTCTGACAATGCAGGAGACATAAGAGGTATGGTTTCAGTCCCTGGGTTGGGAGGATCCCCTGGAGAAGGAAATGGCAACCCACTCCAGTATTCTTGCCTGGAGAATCCCATGGACAGAGGAGCCTGGTGGGCTACACTCCAGGGTTGCAAAGAGTTGGATACAACTGAAGTGACTTAGCATGCACATTGTGCTATTTGCTTAGTATAAAAAACATTTAGAACACATTCCTTTCAGAGAACTTGCTTGGTGAATTTTATAAAAGTGAAATATTACTGCTGTTAAGTGATGTATACTCCAACAGGGTGACAGACACAAAGACATATAGCATACAGTGCACTACTGAAAAGGTAGCAAATGATTCTGCCTGGAGCTGGAGACTGATGAGCTGGACCTTGGTTTTGATCATGACTTCTCCAAGAGGAGAAAAGATGAAAAGGCATTTTTTGGTAGAGGAAACAGCATGAGCAAAATTAGAGAGGTGTAAAGAATTTTCTTTGACTTAAAGGAATGGTAAATGTTCATTAGGGCTTGCAACATCAGGGTGAGAGAACACCAGGAAACAACTGTCAAGAAAGCCACATCCAGAAGACCAAACAGTAAACTGGGCAACAGATGCTTTAAGCCAGAGTCATTCAGTTTGGCTTCTAGATAAAGCTGATGGCAGTATGGAACACAGATTGGAAAGGGACCTGAGTTTAAGGCAGGGAGATGTGTGAGGAAGGGTTTCAGATGAAGGGTAGTGAGGTTCTGAGCCAGGGAAGTGATGGTAAAATGGAAAAGAGGGAAATGGGTCAAGAAAGAATCTGAAGGTGGAGTTACCTGACCCGCCGACTATTCACCTGTTTCCCTGAGGAAGAGGCAAGAATCCAACCACAGAGTGTAGTTTCTAACTTACTGACCAGGGGTGGGGAACAGGGCAGGTTTGGAAGGGAAGATCTGAGTTTGGTCCCAGATATTTAGAATTTAGATGCATGTGGGAAATCTAGGTAGACCATATGCCAAGTCCCAGACCTTGCTTATGTTCCTGAGTTCAAGGTTGTACTGCTTGTCACATGACGGCCCATGAATCGAAAAGGAGTTGTTGGGGCAAGGAATAGTGACTTTATTTGGAAAGCTAGTAGACTGAGACAGTGGTGGACTAGTGTCCCAAAGAACCAACTTACCTGAGTTAGAATTGAGGCTTCTTTTGTGCTAAACATGGAGGAGGTGTTATTGGTTGTTGCAAACTTCTTGGCGTGGGAACCCTTTGTTCTTGCTGCTGTCCTCTTAGGTCAGGTCAGGATTCTGTAAACTTCCAACAAGACACATGTTATTCTCTATTCTGCAACTTTTTATCTCTATATGAATGGAAAAGCATTAAACCTTTAAACTAAGAACCCCAGAGAATGGGCTATCCTGTATATTTCAGGCTATGGCAACATTCTTAACTTGAAGCAAAGGCATAGAATGCAAAGGCCAAAGTAAAAGAAAAGATCCAATATGGAGTCAGATTTATTCTTCCCTATTACACATATGGTGTTAATTAGTATTAATAATATATTTAATTATGGATCCCCGAGAAGGCCTGAAAGTACTGTGGCAGTTAGAAATAAAAGGTGAAAGTGAAAGTCGCTCAGTCATGTCTGACTCTTTGTCACCCCATGGACTATACAGTCCATGGAATTCTCCAGGCCAGAAACTTGGAGTGGGTAACCTTTCCCTTCTCCAGGGAGTCTTCCCAACCCAGGGATCAAACCTAGATCTCCCGCATACCAGCTGAGCCACAAGGGAAGTCCAAGAATACTGGAGTGGGTAGCCTAGTCCTTCTCCAGCGGATATTCCCAACCCAGTAATCAAACCAGGGTCTCCTGCATTGCAGCAGGAGATTCTTTACCAACTGACATCTGTAAGAGAAAATCCAACTAACAGTGGCTGTAACAAATGTAGTTTATTTTTCTCACATAACAGACAGATGGGTGGTGCTGATGTTGGTTTAACTGCTCAGGGATGTCAGGACCAGTACTCTTGGAGTTACCCTTATGGTTACAAAGTAGCTGATGCAGCTCTATTATTATGGCCATTTTCTTGTCAACTGCTTCTGTTTGGGTTATCTTTGAGTAGAATTGGATCACAGGGTCTTCTCTGGCTAAAAAGTAAGCAGAAAGAGTGAGGAAGAGATTGTTGAATTCACTTAAATCACTAGTTCTCTATCCTATTAGATGCAGTGCCTCTTAAAAAAAAAAAGCAAAACAAGTTATTTATAATGCCTGCTTTATTATCCTGAATAAAGCATCACAAATAATATGCTTTTGCATATTTTCAGGGAAATCACTGTACTATCCTAACTGTAATATTAAGAAGCCATTAAAGAAAAGTAATTGATAATAAAGTACTTCAAAACATACATTCCCAGGCAAGACGGCACTAGGTGACATAATGACATATTCAGACGCTTACATAGTGAACGTGACCACAATGAATGCAGACGGGTCCAGGGGTGATGGTGTTTCCACTACCAGGAGCAGTGTAGTCACTGGTGTTTCACCAGAATGACGAGCTGCTCTTAGTGAGATCCTGAGAAGGTGCAGTGAGGCCTCCCCTGGTGTGCATGGTAGTCGCTTCCTGAAAATCTCAGCTTGCATTCAGTCCAGTCAGTCCAGTCGCTCAGTCGTGTCCGACTCTTTGTGACCCCGTGAACGGCAGCACGCCAGACCTCCCTGTCCATCACCAACTCCCGGAGTCCACCAAACCCATGTCCATCGAGTCGGTGATGCCATCCAGCCATCTCATCCTCTGCCAGCCCCTTCTCCTCCTGCCCCCAATCCCTCCCAGCATCAGGGTCTTTTCCAATGAGTCAACTCTTCGCATGAGGTGGCCAAAGTATTGAAGTTTAAGCTTCAAAATCAGTCCTACCAATGAACACCCAGGACTGATCTCCTTCAGGATGGACTGGCTGGATCTCCTTGCAGTCCAAGGGACTCTCAAGAGTCTTCTCAAACATCACAATTCAAAAGCATCAATTTTTCAGTGCTCAGCTTTCTTCACAGTCCAACTCTCACATCCATCATGACCACTGGAAAAATCATAGCCTTGACTAGGCTGACCTTTGTTGGCAAAGTAATGTCTCTGCTTCTCAATATGCTATCTATGTTGGTCATAACTTTCCTTCCAAGGAGTAAGCATCTTTTAATTTCATGGCTGCAATCACCATCTGCAGTGATTTTGGAGCCCCCCAAAATAAAGTCTGACACTATTTCCACTGTTTCCCCATAAAGAAAGGCAATGCCAAAGAGTGCTCAAACTACTGCAGGGTTGCACTCATCTCACACGCTAGTAAAGTAATGCTCAAAATTCTCCAAGCCAGGCTTCAGCAATATGTGAACTGTGAACTTCCAGATGTTCAAGCTGTTTTTAGAAAAGGCAGAGGAACCAGAGATCAAGTTGCCAACATCCACTGGATCATTGAAAAAGCAAGAGAGTTCCTGAAAAACATCTACTTCTGCTTTATTGACTATGCCACAGCCTGTGACTGTGTGGATCACAATAAACTGTGGAAAATTCTGAAAGAGATGGGAATACCAGACCACCTGACCTGCCTCTTGAGAAACCTATATACAAGTCAGGAAGTGACAGTTAGAACTGGACATGGAACAGCAGACTGGTTCCAAATAGGGAAAGGAGAATGTCAAGGCTGTATATTGTCACCCTGCTTATTTAACTTATATGCAGAGTACATCATGAGAAACACTGGGCTGGAAGAAGCACAAGCTGGAATCAAGATTGCCGGGAGAAATATCAATAACCTCAGATATGCAGATGACACCACCCTTATGGCAGAAAGTGAAGAGGAATGAAAAAGCCCCTTGATGAAAGTGAAAGAGGAGAGTGAAAAAGTTGGCTTAAAGCTCAACATTCAGAAAACTAAGATCATGGCATCTGGTCCCATCACTTCACGGCAAATAGATGGGGAAATAGATGGGGAAACAGCTTCCATTAAAACTGCACAAAAACCATTTTTGCAAGTATTTGTATGTACAATAGAGTTAGGGTCAAGATTCAAATAATAGGTTTTCACATTAAAATAAAAATCTCTGTAGAATATAGGAGAGTTCTTAGTAGACAGGTTTCCCTCCACATAACTGTATGTCTAGTGTCCCTGTCCTTTGCCAATTAATTACTGGTAGGACCTCTACATCTTTTTGACAACCAAATACGCTCTCCCCTACCCACCACATTTGGAAAATATCTTCTAAGACTGGTGCCATCCATATTAAGAGCAAAAGGCCTAGATTAATGGGGATGGACACTTTGTACTCCAAATAAAATCCAGTTTTGTTTAGCAAGAAAAGGGAGAGTTGGATATTAAATAAGTAATTAACAGTGTCTACTAACAGTAGGAACTGAGTCGTGCTAATTTTTATATCTTTTCCAAATTCTTGCACAACTCCTGGCAGATGGTAAGTTCTCAAGGAGCTTTCTTGAAGGACTGAATGAATGAATTATTGGATATAAGCTATGGAAAGCAGAAGCCCGTTATTGTTTGAACTTTGAATTTAATAAAGGAAAGAATCTTCCTTAAGATGGTTAAAGGGCTAATTATTATAAAGCTAGGAGCATTAGTGGGAGTCAGGAAGTGAATTTTGATGTGCCAGTTTCTAAACTAGTATTTAGCAATTCTGGCCATTGTATCTGCTACACCTGCTAGGCTGAAGACAAAGAGTTAAATTTATATCAGTGAATCCTGTTCGGCAATGTAGATTTAGGGAAAATATCTAAGTCTTTATATAAGTAGTATATGCAGTCTTTAGAAGAAAAAGTGACACAATAAAAAAATCAATAAAAATCTAAGTCTTTAAATCTTACTTTTTGTGCCTTTCAGCACATTCTCTTTTCATTGTGTCCTTTTCCACTTCACTTAGTCTATTCATTGTGGCATTTCTATCATAGCTTGAGACATTTTCAAACAATAATATTTCAGGGAAAAGATTTAGAAATAGAAGCAAGGATTTTGTTTTGTTTCCTCAAAATATAAACCTATTATTAGAGAGAATGTAATTCACAGCAGAAGCAAAGTTGGTTTTGCTTAAGTTTTCTTCCAAATTTAAGTAGAAAAGAATGAAAATGACATTTCAATTTTATCTCTTTTTGTGAAAAAGATAATCTGTAACTATGGCTCATGAAGGCAATATATGAAAAGAAAGTCCTTTTTCAAACAGTGCTCCAAAGGTTGCTTTGAATATGTAACTTTCTGAATTCAAAGACATGATACAGCATGAGTTTTAAAAATAGTTGCTTAAGATTTTGAAGAGTATAACGTTTAATATTTCTGCAGTTGGAAATCAAGTAAAGGAACAATGACTTCAAACTTTTGTGTACGAAAATAAAGATTTTTTTTTAATGTGTTTCAGTTCAAGTTTAGACATTTCAAGTGTCCTGTGATTTGCTCAAGAGTGTGCTAGAATTTTTTTCAATTGGGTTATTAGTATTTTAGGGATATTAAACAAAATCTCCAGTGTCTTTGTAAATGAATTATTTGACAAGCACATCTTTTGTAAGCGTGGGTTATTTTTCCCTCTGTGAAAATTCCAAGGAATAACCCACACAGGTAATAAATAGTGGCTTGTTTGGGGATTTTGAGGAACTACATGCTGTCCTTGTCCTGATGTGGAATCGTGGTGTGGATTCTTTGTGCTAAGGAGCAGGTCATACTGAAGATCAGAAAGAAAACTATCCTTCCTTTCTTCCTTCTTCCACCCCTCCCTCCCTCCATTCCTTTTCCTACACAGATGGTGGGAACTGTATATTAAATCCACCCATTACAGTGCCCTGGGGACTTCTGTCCCATATACTTTGGAGCTCCACACAGAAGACGCTTTTAGTTAGACCTTGAGGAATAATTCCTTTCTATCACTGCTGTATCTTCCACAGTAGTGGAAGTGCTGTATCTTCCATACTTATCCAACTCCTTGCTATTTTTTCCATAGCCCAAGTTTTGTAAAGCCCCTCTGTCTTTGCATTCTTTGTTCTGCCGGCTTACCTTTCCTTCAGGGCCACCTTGGCCTTCTTCACACACCATCAGGAAACTCCTCCTAATCGCCCCCTCCACTTTGTTTTCACAGAACCTTGCAACCGTCTCAGTTATCGGGCTTTCACATTATCTGTCCTTTATTGTACCTGATGGCTATTTGAGGGTATGAGGATCACCTTAAACGTTTGTGTCTTTGGTGCTTAGGAGGGAAGGTGCTCAGTACAGTCTTGTTAAATGGCTGGAGAAATGAAGCTCCGTTTACAATTATAATGGGGAAATGTTTGAGATGAGTAATTCTATTTGTTTTTATTGATCACCATAGAATTATTTTCTCCCTTTGCAGTCTACAGAAAAATTCTATAGCTTGCTTAATTTTATTTGACAGATGGACTGTATAGGGACATTTTCTGTCTCTGAGCTAGGGCAGACTGACAGTCTTTCAGATCAGCAAGCCTTCCTGGTGATCCTATAGGAACCCTTACTTAGGTCAGTGTGGTGCCAGTGTTTTGTGGTACATTTAAAAGCGTTCAGCTTCAGTGACTGTATCTTTCATAATTTTAGCCAATCCTCTTTTTTTCCTAGGTAAAGCATTTACATGTTTATCATTTACCGTGTAAAACCATACATTTTGATTTTCTGAAAATTAGCTCTGAGCTACTAGGGTTATCCCCTGGTACTAGTGTGAAAAGATTTGGCAAGTAAATCTATATTCATGTTTTCCAAACCCTTCTTGATTTTATGCAACAAAATGTTTCTAATTTTGGCCTGTGTATATTCACATTGGGGTGGGCTGTGTTTTAGTCTTTTCCTGCAAATAAACTGGTATCTTTGGTCATCCTTCTCATTTGGATTGACTCTAGTTCTAGAATGAATTTTTTTGTTGTGTGGTGATCCTAAACCTATGAGTTAGGAACAAATTTCTTCAAGTTGTTTTTGATTATTGGCTTTTATTTAGTCTTACTCTGTTTGTATATCTCACTATTTTAATCCTTTATTTCTTGCTAGGAATGTACAAATTATGTATCAGACTTATACAAATTATATATCAGATTTGTACAAATTATATATAGTCCTTGTGTTTTTAAATTATACACAATATTTTTTTTTCTTGAGTGGAATGTGATATGGAAACATCTTGGTCCATTTTTCTTACCTCCCCAAATATAGACTGTTAGTTATAATTATTTCTGCTAGTTATTAGTGAGGACATATCTTAGTTGGGCTAATGTACCTTTCTAAAAACAGCAATAATAAAATAAACTATAATATTCTTGTAGTGCTCCATTGGAGAGATATATAATTATGCATTCTAGCCAAGAATTACATTGGTAATTTTCTGATTATGTTACAGAGAAAAACTAGGTTTAGAATCAACTAACATGTATTTAGTGTTTACTTATGTCAAGTATTCTAGGTGATTTCTCGTGTAAGGCATTGTTTTGTGCCTTTGATCTTAGAAAATTTTATACTCAGGGAAAAACTGATCCATTGGAAAAAATAGTTAAATTACCTTTAAAAGTAACCATTTATTGCATTTGTGGGATTTAAAGAAACAATGATGTTAAGGTACTCAGAACAATACTCAAAGATACTGAATTATGTTTTAAAGTAATTACATCATTTTTAATGCCAAAATTTATTTAACTGACCATGTTAAGAAGCATTAAAAATTATTATCAAAATGATGTGTTACTTGTTAATTCAGTTGACATATATGCAAAAAGATGTAAAGATGATAGACTCAGGCCCCATTATTTTCTGGACATATCTTTTAACCAGGATTGACAAACAGATGATGTTCTGGTGGCCCTCTGATAGGGATACCATTCATTCTTTTCTGCTTCTGTAGCCATTTCTTGGGGAGAAGGAGATGGCAACCCACTCCAGTATTCTTGCCTAGAGAATCCCGTGGACAGAGGAGCCTGGTGGGCTGCTGTCCACAGGGTCGCACAGAGTCGGATACAGCTGAAGCGACTTAGCATGCATGCATTCATTGCAGAAGGATATGGCAACCCACTCCAGTATTCTTGCCTGGAGAATTCCAGGGACAGAGGAGCCTGGTGGGCTGCCATCTGTGGGGTCGCACAGAGTCGGACACGACTGAAGTGACTTAGCAGCAGCAGCAGCAGCAGCCATTTCTTGAGCCTGGCTTGAGATATTATGTCTTTTCGGTAGCTTTTCATGATTCCCTTTGTTCTTCTCTTTGTTCTGGTGCTACTCTATATACATATATTTTGTTATATGTATTTGCTTCTCAGACTGCCTTTAGGTATCCTTCAGTGAATTTCTATTATATGTTAATGCATATAATTTCCTATAAGAAAGTGAAAGTGGCTCAGTTTTGTCCAACTCTGTGACTCCACAGACTATACAGTCAGTGGAATTCTCCAGGCCAGAATACTGAAGTCGATAGCCTTTCCTTTCTCCAGGGGATCTTCCCAACCCAGGGATCAAACCCAGGTCTCCTGCATTGCAGGTGGATTCTTTACCAGCTGAGCCACAAGGGAAATCCAAGAATACTGGAGTGCGTAGCCTATCCCTTCCCCAGCAGATCTTCTGACCCAGGAATCTAACCAGGGTCTCCTGCATTACAGGCAGATTCTTTACCAACTGAGCTATCAGGGAAGCCCTTCCTATAAGAAAATCATTCTTAATCCTTTAGGAAGTATGTGCTAGTTGGACCACTTACCTGGTTGATTGTAGTTGCTGGCTTGTCAGCTGCCTGGGAATCACATCACAGGCCTTGATTAACTTTCTATAGAAGGAGGGTATGGACAAGGGATCCCTAAGCTCACCTGTATCTCTACAATGTTATCATAATATGATTCTAATCCATCACTAGAAGTGTATTATGAAATCATTAATTAATGTTTGCAGAAGGCTTAGAGAATTTTTTAATAAGAAGTAGATACTTGTGGTTAGTGCTAATTAATAGCTGACTTATTAACCTCTTCTTTTCTTATAAATTTCAATCTGGTAAAATGTTTTGATAGCTTAATGAAATTTAGCTTTTAACACAAGCATCAGTATAGTACCTGTAGAAATGAAAAAACCTATGTGTTGACCCTTGAAGAAGGAGGGGTATTGGTTCTAGGACCCATGGTGGACCCTGAAGTCCCACAGTCAGCCCTCTGGATCCATGGTTCTGCTTACACAGATTCAATCAACCCTGGATCTTGTACTACTGTAGTATTTATCGGAAAAAAATCTGCCTATTAGTGGACCTGGGAAGTTCACACCAGATCAACTGTAGTTCAGGGGTCAACTGTAGTTACAAGGAAAGAGAAGCAGCAGCAATGTATAGTCTTTACAATTTTTCAAAATAATTTCAAATATGATATCAAGTTTTTAATTCCTATAGCTTCTTTGTGAAGGAGGCAAAGACAAACACTCTCATACTCTAGGGAGGCTGAGGCCTAGGGAGATTAAAGGATTATTAATTCCTTCATAAAAAGTATTGAGTGCCTATATATGGATATAATGATGAAATGATGAATAATTTACCCTACTTGACTTTGAGAGCAGGAGAGACAGATTTATAAACAAATATATTAGTTAAAAATACAGTTAATTACGGACTTCCCTGATGGCTCAGATGGTAAACAATCTGCCTACGGTGCAGGAAACCCAAATTCAAATCCTGGGTCGGGAGGATCCACTGGAGGTGGGAATGGCAACCCACTCCAGTATTCTTGACTGGAGAATTCCATGGACAGAGGAGCCTGGCAGGCTACAGTCCATGGAGTTGCAAAGAGTTGGACATGACTAAGCTACTAACACACACACACACACACACACACACACACACACACACACACACACACACACAGAGTTAGTTATGGCAGACACACAGAAATGATGCTTGTACCTCTGGGATATTGTTTGGCAAAGTTCCATAGAAGAGGTGATTTTTAATGTATTCTCATTAAAGAGAGAATATAGCCATTTGACAGAAAGGGAGCAGGGTGAAGAGAAGGTCCTTTTATTAAAGGGAATGAACATAAGTAGAGACCCAGAGTTATGAAAGGACCTGGGTATTTGAAGAACAGGGTCCAGTTCAGTGTAAGTAGACTATTACTAATTATAAATATAAATGTTATATAAGTTAAAAATTTCTAATAGCCATATTAAAAAGTAAAAAGAAATAGGTGAGATTAGTAATAATGTATTTAATCTAATATATCTGAAATATTTATGTTGTTTTCTCATACTTAAGTATGAAGTAGTTGATTTTAAAGATCAAATCAGGTATATGTTTTACATGTACAAAACATCTCAATTTGGACTGGCCACACTTCAGGTGCTCAGTTTCTCAAAGCTTAGGGGCGTACATGTGTCAGTGCATGTGAGAGAGAGAGGGAGAGAGAAGAAATGAGAATGGGAATGAAACAGTGTGCACTCTAGAGGGGCAGGCGGAGAGATGAGCTTGAAGTGGTTGGAACCCTATTCTAAGAGGCCTTGTATGCTGTCAGTCTGAATCTGGAATTTATTCTTATAGTAGTTTATGACTGTGCTTCTCAAACTATCTGTCACGAAGGACCAGATTCTTAAATTTAGAATTTGTTTCAGACTGATACTTTTGCCAAATATAACAGTAAATTAGAAAAATACAATGAGTTATACAAAGATAAGTACCATTTTTTTGTTACTAAATTTGACAAATACACCGTTGTTCTGTCAATTATCTGTAAAGGTGTCTGAGCTAGCACTATTCAGTGGAACGTTCTCTGATGATAGAATGTTCTCGCTGTGCTGCCCAATGCAATATCCATGAGTCACATGTGGGTACTGAGTGTTTGAAATGCAGCTAGTGTGACTGAGAAGCTGACTATTTAATTTAATTTAATTGAAATTGTAATCACCACATTAGACTATTAGCTACTGTGCTGCACAGCACTAAGTGTGTTTACTCTGTTTATTTTTGGTGCTGCTCAGTCTTTGTTGCCTCTCTCTGACTTTCTCTAGTGGTCCCTGGGCTTCTCACTGCGGTGGCTTCTCTTGTTGCGGGGCACAGGGTCGAGGGTGCTTGGACTTCAGTAGTTTCGGCATGCAGGCTCAGTAGTTGCAGCTGCTGGCTCTAGAGCACGGGCTTAGTAGTGTGGAGTAGTCGTGGTACATGGGCTCAGTTCCCCCGTGTCACGTGGGATGTTCCCCGACCAGGGATAGAACCCATGCCCCCTGCATTCCAAGGTGGATCCTTACTCACTGGACCACCAGGGAAGCCCTGAATATGTTTATTCTTAATCTTAGTATTTATATTTTGTGGAAAAACAGCTGTGGACTGAGATTGGTCCACACATACTTGGAGTAGCACCATGTACATCATGGTCTCTAGAGCTAGATAGCCTTTGTGTGTCTTTGGAAAGTTACTTAATCTCTCACTATCCCAGGATCCTCAATTCTAATATGAAGGTAATAATGAGAAACTGTCTCATAGAGTTGTCATGAGGATTAAAGGATGTGGAAGGGATAGGGTTAGGGAGAGGATCAAGAAAAGGTAACATGTGAAAGGGCCTCAAAGGGTGAGTTCCATAGGCCTTTCAGGTAGAGGGAACTCTGAAATGGATTTGGATCATACTCTGTTTAGAAGAAGGGCTTTCCAGGTGGAGCTAGTGGTAAAGAATCTGCCTGCCAATGCAGGAGACGCAAGAGATGTGGGTTCGATCCCTAGGTCAGAAAGATCCCCTGGAGAAGCGAATGGCCACCCACTCCAATCCCATAGACAGAGGAGCCTGGGGGGGCGGCGGGCTACAGTCCATGGGGTTGCAGAGAGCTGGACACAACTGAGCACTATACTGTTCAGAAAAAGGGGTAGCAGATAACACTGCCTGAGCCCTGTCACTGGGTTTCCCTGCTGGCTCAGCTGGTGAAGAATCTGCCTGTGATGCAGGAGACCTGGGTTGGGAAGATCGCCTGGAGGGGGGCATGGCAACCTATTCTAGTATTCTTGCCTAGAGAATCCCATGGACAGAGGAGCCTGCCAAGCTGCAGTTCATGGGGTCACAAAGAGTCAGACATGATTAAGCACAGCACAGCACATTCCTATCACTGTTACCGCTATTTCTTCCTCTCTTTCCTATTTATCTTCTTATTATAATCTTTTGGCATATTTTAAACTGATTTCTAGGCAATATGTGAATTTGTGGTTTTAATAAATGCTACGCTATCAATAAGGACAACTGCTGTCTCTTTCCTTCATTTCTGGGAGTTATGAATTTGATGGGAGACTGGGTACCAGTTGAGAAGGGAAGGGGAATCCTATTTGAAAAGCAGTCCCTGGGTTATGGGCAGGTAGTTGTGAGATTCTTTTCTCCTAACGTGTATTTCTTCCTTACACAGATGATTTTGGGAAGAAAACTGACTGGAAAAGCAATGAAGTTTCTTCTCTTCATATTTGTCGGTGTTCACCTTTTATCCCTGGCCTCTGGGAAAGCTATACATGGGAATGGCACCTCTCAGAGGACTTTTCAGGAAATCAAAGAAGAAATAGCCCACTATGGAGATGTTGCTAAAGCAATTATCAACTTTACTGTTTATGGTAAAGGCCAAAACAGATCCTATGAGCGACTGGCACTTCTGGTTGATACTGTTGGACCCAGACTAAGTGGCTCCAAGAGCCTAGAAAAGGCCATCGAGATCATGCAGCAAAACCTGCAGGGAGATGGGCTGGAGAACGTCCACCTGGAGCCTGTCAAAATACCCCACTGGGAGAGGGGAGAGGAATCTGCTGTGATGCTGGAGCCGAGGATTCACAAGATGGCTATTTTGGGTCTTGGCAGCAGCATTGGAACGCCCCCAGAAGGTATGATTTGCTTTTTCAAGTCAGTTTGCTGTTTTCATTATAAAACTAATGCCATGTGACGTAACTGGTTATAGTGTGCCTGGTTCACATTATAATTGGGTGATAAAAAGAAAGAATGATTTTCCATTTCATTGGCTTCATGAGCTCTTTACTCATACTCTTTTTTTCCCCCTTCCCTTATCCCCCTCTTTTTTCTGAAAGTGTTACTTTTTAAAGTGAAGCATCCTTTGTAGTGCAAAAGCTTTTAAGTTTCATTAGGTCCCATTTGTTTAGTTTTGCTTTTATTTCCAATATTCTGGGAGGTGGGTCATAGAGGATCCTGCTGAGATTTATGTCAGAGAGTGTTTTGCCTATGTTCTCCTCTAGGAGTTTTATAGTTTCTGGTCTTACATTTAGATCTTTAATCCATTTTGAGTTTATTTTTGTGTATGGTGTTAGAAAGTGTTCTAGTTTCATTCTTTTACAAGTGGTTGACCAGTTTTCCCAGCACCACTTGTTAAAGAGGTTGTCTTTTTTCCATTGTATATCCTTGCCTCCTTTGTCAAAGCAGCCTAGATGCCCATCCGCAGATGAATGGATAAGGAAGCTGTGGTACATATACACCATGGAATATTACTCAGCCGTTAAAAAGAATTCATTTGAATCAGTTCTAATGAGATGGACGAAACTGGAGCCCATTATACAGAGTGAAGTAAGCCAGAAAGATAAAGAACATTACAGCATACTAACACATATATACGGAATTTAGAAAGATGGTAACGATAACCCTATATGCAAAACAGAAAAAGAAACACAGAAGTACAGAACAGACTTTTGAACTCCATGGGAGAAGGTGAGGGTGGGATGTTTCAAAAGAACAGCATGTATATTATCTATGGTGAATCAGATCCCTAGCCCAGGTGGGATGCATGAGACGAGTGCTCGGACCTGGTGCACTGGGAGGACCCGGAGGGGTCGGGTGGGGAGGGAGGTGGGAGGGGGGATCGGGATGGGGAATACGTGTAACTCAATGGCTGATTCGTGTCAATGTATGACAAAACCCACTGAAATGTTGTGAAGTAATTGGCCTCCAACTAATAAAATAAAATTTAAAAAAAAATAAAATAAAATAAAATGAAGCATCTACAACTCTTGGTCCATGATACTTATGAACTGAATCACTTAATAATTTCTATCTAGTATAACATTAGTATCAGTTTGTAGAGAATGTGATATATGTAAATAGGTCACAAAAGCTATGATTTCTTTCAAGTGGCCTCAATGAACAGAACTTCTTAGAATTAATGAAATAGGGGACAGAGCCTTGCACATTGAATTGATCTGAAGTAATTATTTTAACAGAACCCAAGGCTTCTAATGTAAGGAGTTGTCTAGGATGGAGTTCTGTCTTTACTCAGCAGCACTCAGTCTTAGCTTCATCAGACAATATAAATGCTTAGATCAGGGACATATAAGCAGTCAACAGTGAGCCATTGATCAGTAATGGACTGTTCATGGACTATGCATGCATTCATGGACTGTTTTCCTATGACACAGTAACTATAGTAAAGTTGGTGCACCAACCCTCCACACAGTTAAAAATCTGCATAGAACTTATAGTCATCCCTCCATATATATGGTTTGGTTCTTCTGTATCCGTGAGTTTCTGCATTTGCATATTCAACCAACTATAGATCATATAGTACTGTTTTATTTACTATTGAAAAAAATTTACGTATAAGTGGACCTGTGCAGTTAAAACTTGTGTTGTTCAAGGGTTAGCTGTAGTTGATAAAAAAAAAAAAAAAACACCAAATAGTTGAGCTTTTCTAAAAACTTTATAGAAACCTTTGACCTTCTTTAGTGCCAAGAGAAACATCCAGTAGAGAAGCAGATGGTTAGCTTTTAAAAAGCATCTTCAATGAGACATCAGAACTTCTCTGGTGGTCCAGTGGTTAAGACCCCCCATTTATATTGCAGAGAGCACAGGTTCGATCCCTGGATGGGGAGTTAAGACCCTGCATGCCACTGGGCCCAGCCAAACAAGAAATCTTTATTGAGATATAGTTCCCATATCATAATTACTCACCCATTTACACTTTAGTGGTTTTTAATATATTCACAGAAGTAGCACAATCTTAACTGAAGAACGTTTCATCACCCCCTGAAGAAACTTCAAACTCATCAGCAGTCATGCTTCACCCCTTTCCTACCACCATCCTAAGCCCCAGGCAACCTCTAATTTATTTCCTGTCTCTATGGATTTGCCTTTTCTGGATAATTCACATGAATGAAATAATACACTAGTATTTTCTTTTGTGACTGAATTTTTTCACGTCGCCTGCATTTCAGGTTCATCCATGTTGTAGCATGTATCGATACTTAATTCATTTTTATTGTTGAAAAATTTTCCATTTTATAGATATACTATATTTTATTTATCCATAGATCAACTGATGAACATTTCTTCCCACCTTTCAGCTAATAAGAATAATGCTATAAACATTCATGTGTAAGTTTTTTGTACGTACTTTATTTCTCTTGAGTATATACCAAAGAGTGAAATTGCTTGTGGATATCATAACTCTTTGTTTAACTTTCAGAGGAATTGCCAAGCTGTTTTCCAAATTGACCACACCATTTTACATTTTCACTCATGTGTTCTAATTTTTATACACATGTGTCAGAACTTGTTTTCTATCTTTTTGGTTACAGTGGGTATGAAGTGATATTCATTGTGGTTTCCATTTGCCCTTCTCTAAAGGCTAATGATTTTGGGCACCTTTCCATGTCCATGTTGCCATTTGTGTATCTTTTTCAGAGAAATATATATTTGAAGCCTTTGTCCAGTTTTTTTTAAGTTACTTATTTATTATTGACTGTACTGGGCTTTTGTTACTGTGTGTGGGCTTTCATTAGTTGCAGCGGGTGGGAACTACTCCCTGGCTGCAGTGCATGGGCACCTCATCGCAGTGGCTTCTCTTATTACTGAGCATGGACCCTAGCTAGGCACATGGGCTCAGTAGCTGTGGCCATGGACTTACAGAGTGTGGCTCTTTGGCATGTGGACTCTTCCCGGAGCAGGGATTGAACCTGTGTCCTCTGCATTGGCAGGCGTATTCTCAGCCACTGTACCACCAGGGAAATCACTTTGCCCAGCTTTTAATTGTGCTAATTGAATTTTTTTTATTGAATTGCATAAGCTCTTCATGTATTCTGGATGCAAGTCTCTTATCAGTGTGATTTACTAATGTTCTTTCCCATTCTGTGGATTGTTTTTGTGTGTGTGTGTTTTTTTTTAATTTTCCTGCAGAAATGTCTTTAACTCTGAATTAGCACAATTTCTCTAATTGTTTTCTGTTGTATGTACTTTTACTGTTATGTTTAAGAAACCATTGCCTAAACCAGGTCACAAAGATTTATTCCTGTTTTATTCCTAGTTTTATTTATTCTTCTAAGGGTTCTGTAACTTTTGCTCTTAAATTTAGGTTTGTGAGTTAATTTTAGATGTGAGGTAGGAGTCCAACTTTGTTCTTTTGCTGTGGTTATTCGTTTGTCTTAGCATTACCTGTTGAAGAGACTATTTTTTCCCCACTGAATTGGATGCATTTCATTTATTGATTTTCAGATGTTAAACCAACCTTACATTCCTGAGCTAAATCCCACTTGGTTATGGTGTAGGAAGCCTGGTGTGCTGCAGTCTATGGGGTCTCAAAGAGTCAGACATGACTGAGCGGCTGGACAATAGCTCGTTACCCTGCTGTGTCCAACGTCTGTTCTCTAGGTCTGTGTCTCTATTCCTGCCCTGCAAATTCATTGGGTTCTTTTTTAAATTTATTTATTTTTAATTGAAGGATAATCACTTTACAATATCGTGTTGGTTTCTGCTATACATCAACATGAATCAGCCATAGACATGCATATGTCCCCTCTCTTCCACCTACCACCCCACCCCACCCCTCTAGATTATCTCAGAGTACCAGTTTGAGCTCCCTGATTCATAGAGTTAATTTTCACTGGCTATCTATTTTTCTGTTTTATATATGGTGGTGTATGTATTTGCTCTCATCAGATTCTTGAATCACAGTTTTTTATTACTTCTGACACTTTGAATTTGTCATTTCATTGTCTTCTGGCCTCCACTGTTTCTGATGAGAAGTTAGCTGTTCACATTACTGCAATTCCCTTCTACAGACATACCTTGGAGATATTGTGGTTTGGTTCCAGACTTCTGCAATAAAGTGAATATTGCAAGAAAGTGAGTCACATGACTTTGTTTGTTTCCTAGTACATGTAAAAGTTATATTTATACTATACTATAGTCCATTAAGTGGGTAATATCAGTGTGTCTAAAAAATATACATGCCTTAATTAAAAAATAATGCTGTTGGGAAAATGGCACCAATGGACTTGCTCAACACAGGATTGCCATAAACCTTCAATTTGTTAAAAAGTAAAACACAGTAACCGTGAAGGACAGTAAAATGAGGTATGCTTCTCTGTGACAAGTCATTTTGCTGTTACTGATTTCAAGAGTTTTATCTTTGTTTCCAGTTTTCAGTGTTTTGATTTTGATGTATCTAGGTGGGAATCTCTTTCCTTTTATCTTGATTAGAGGTTGTTGAACTTCATTTATGGATTACTATTTTTCATCAATTTGGGAAATTTTCAAGTTTTTTTCTATAAATATATTTTCTACCCTCTTTTTGCTCTTTTCTCCTTCTGGTACTTCAGTTATAAGTATGTTGCTGCACTTAATGGGGTCCCACACTTCTCTGAGGCTCTGCCCATTTTCTTCCTCTCTTTCCCCCTCTCTTTTCTTCAGATTGCATAATCTGTATCAATCTATCACTAAATTCATTAATTCTTTCTTCTGATAACTTGAATATACTACTGAGTCCCTCTACTGATTTTTTCTTTTCAGTTATTTTACTTTTCAGCTCCACAATTTCCTTTTGGTCTTTTCTCTCATTTCTGTCTTTTGATTGGTATTCTCCATTTGATGGAACATTGTCACCATACCTTCCTTTAATCCTGTAAGTATGGTTTCTTTTAGTTCCTTGAGCGTATTTATAATAGCTGCTTTGAAGTCTGTGTCTGCGACAACTTGATCCCCTGCAGGCAGTTTCTCTTGCCTGCTTTGTTGTGTGTGTATTGGTCATACTTGCCTATTTCATGTCCCATTTATTTTTGTTGTTGTTTAAAACTGATTTTAAATAATGTATTTTAGCAATTCTGAATACTGATTGTTGTCTCTTCTCCACTGCCCACTGGAGGTTGGTGGTGTTTTTATTGTTTTGTCCTTTATTTGCTTAATGAGTTAGTTTTACTAACTTTGTGAAGTCTCTTTCTCCCATAGTATGCAGATTCTGACGTCCCTATTCACAGTGCTTTTATTTTTCCTTTAGTCTGACTCTCTAGGTGTCATCCTGAGGTCTGTACAAGCCATTTACTGGCCAAAGGTTGTGCTTAGGTCCCCTTAGCCAGTTATATCTTTACCCTTTATTGTTGGATGCTTATGTTGTTTAAGGGCTGTTATTAAAACTAATGAATTTATGATTTTGCCCCAGGTTCAGTCAGGGCCTAGTGGCTTGAACATCGCTTCTCCAATCAGTCTTGAGAGGTCACAGCCTTGGACATGCACATAGTGTTCCAGTTTGCGAGGATGCAGATGATTTTAATATTAAGCCTAGCTTAATAATATTTTCCCCTGTGTCAGAATAGCTTATTTTATAGCCAGTATTTGGTTAGAGGTTGCACTTAAGCCTCTTGTGCCAGTAGGGCCTCTGCCCTTTGTTGAGGCATCTGTGTGCAGCTTGGAAAATGTTTTCAATCTGACCCATGTCCAGTTTCAATTGTTTCTAAGTAGGAACATGTGCATATAGCCTTCCCAACCCCCAGGCATTATTGTGATCCAGGGAGGGCTTTTCTTGGTTGTTGTTTCTCCTTTTTTGTTGTTGTTGTTGCTGTTGTTAAGTTTCTGATTGTTCTTCCATTTAGCTTATTGCTAGCAGTATCGTGAAACTCCCAGTATCATGAAGCATTAGTGTCTCCCAAGCTCTCCATCATTTGCAATAACATCCTTAGGTATGGAATTCTCTGTTTTCTATTCCAAATAAAATCACCACCCTGGTTAAGAACTTCATCCACCTGGCTTACCTCTTCCCTGAGAGTTCCTAGGAGCTCAGCACAGTGATAGTGGCCTACTTCCCTAGAGTGACATCTCTGGCAGGTGCTAGAAGGGAGGGGTGGTAGCTGCTGGTCTTTTCAGCTTGCCTGTCCCACCGTGGGACCTCTGCCTATGAACAAGCTAAGATAGCCGTGATCAGGTTCCAGTCTTCTCATGGCTATACTTAGTATAGTGTTTCCACCAGACAAGTAGAGGCTGGGTAGAGAAATGGGGGGAAGCAACCAGAATAGTTTCTGTAACACGGCGCTGGGGATGGGAGAAGGAAGCAGATCATGGCCAAAAGCTGCAGACTCATAATTCTAACTTAGATTTATTAATAGTGTATTTTCTTGAATGAGTGTTTCTCCACTTGCTGTATGCCCTTAGGACAATGTTGAGAAACTTTAAGTGATTTCTTAAAAATATTTTTTCCCAGTTAAATGTTTCATGGGGAAGAAGATCTGCCAAGTTTCTCACTCCAACATTCTGGATATACCACTGGGATGGCTAGTTGTGATCTCTCTGAGGCTATATGAATAATTGAGAGAGTCCTCTAAGGTTTTAGAGACCCCTCTACTTGGGCTCTATATTGTCAACTAGGGTTTGCTTAATTGCCTTCTATTGTCACTCATCTGTGTTAGACACCAGTGCGTGTGTGTGTGTGTGTGTGTGTGTGTGTATGTATATATACATATATATTTCCTTTTTAACTCTCTTAACTGTCTTTAAAGGTCTACAGGTTTTTGTTTGTTTTGTTTTCAACAAATGAGAAAAGCAGACTACAAAAGATTAGACAATTTGCCCAGGGTTACACAACTAGTGAGAGGCCAAGTTCAGGCGTGAACAAGCGTCAATTCCGGAGTTTGTGCTTTTAGTCATTAGACTATATTGCCTCACATGCAAATAACTTAATGTTATTTTCACTTCTAAGATTTCCTTTTATATCCATTTGATTGAAGCAGATCTGTCTCAAGAGTTGCTGGTACCTGTACTGTGATGATACCGGTGTCTGTACCTTATTTTGGACATTTTTTCTCATTTCCCTTTCTTTTTTATTCTCATTTCTTGCATTTGTAGCTGGGCCTGCTCTTCTCTGGCTCCCTGCCTGGGAACACTAAGCCAAATTACTGATTACTCCTGGGGCCTTAAAAACCCAAGGGAAAGTGAATTTTACTCATTGGAGTCTACTGTGGTGTTCTGAGACTCACTTTCACCCCATTCCCTCTTCCATGGAGCTCAAGATATGTAAACAATTGTCTGGCAACTGGGCTATTTTTTTTTTTTTTTTTTTTTTTTTTTTAATATTATTTTATTAGTTGGAGGCCAATCACTTTACAACATTTCAGTGGGTTTTGTCATACATTGACATGAATCAGCCATATAGTTACATGTATTCCCCATCCCGATCCCCCCTCCCACCTCCCTCCCCACCCGACTCCTCAGGGTCCTCCCAGTGCACCAGGCCCGAGCACCTGACTCATGTATCCCACCTGGGCTGGTGGTCCGTTTCACCATAGATAATATACATGCTGTTCTTTCAAAACATCCCACCCTCACGTTCTCCCCCAGAGTTCAAAAGTCTGTTCTGTATTTCTGTGTCTCTTTTTCTGTTTTGCATATAGGGTTATCGCCACCATCTATCTAAATTCCGTATATATGTGTTAGTATACTGTAATGTTCTTTATCTTTCTGACTTACTTCACTCTGTATAATGGGCTCCAGTTTCATCCATCTCATTAGAACTGATTCAAATGAATTCTTTTTAACGGCTGAGTAATATTCCATGGTGTATATGTACCACAGCTTCCTTATCCATTCATCTGCTGATGGGCATCTAGGTTGCTTCCATGTCCTGGCTATTATAAACAGTGCTGCGATGAACATTGGGGTGCACGTGTCTCTTTCAGATCTGGATTCCTCAGTGTGTATGCCCAGAAGTGGTATTGCTGGGTCATATGGCAGTTCTATTTCCAGTTTTTTAAGAAATCTCCACACTGTTTTCCATAGTGGCTGTACTAGTTTGCATTCCCACCAACAGTGTAAGAGGGTTCCCTTTTCTCCACACCCTCTCCAGCATTTATTGCTTGTAGACTTTTGGATAGCAGCCATCCTGACTGGCGTGTAATGGTACCTCATTGTGGTTTTGATTTGCATTTCTCTGATGATGAGTGATGTTGAGCATCTTTTCATGTGTTTGTTAGCCATCTGTATGTCTTCTTTGGAGAAATGTCTGTTTAGTTCTTTGGCCCATTTTTTGATTGGGTCGTTTATTTTTCTGGAATTGAGCTTCAGGAGTTGCTTGTATATTTTTGAGATTAATCCTTTGTCTGTTTCCTCATTTGTTATTATTTTCTCCCAATCTGAGGGCTGTCTTTTCACCTTACTTATAGTTTCCTTTGTTGTGCAAAAGCTTTTAATTTTCATTAAGTCCCATTTGTTTATTTTTGCTTTTATTTCCAATATTCTGGGAGGTGGGTCATAGAAGATCTTGCTGTGATTTATGTCGGAGAGTGTTTTGCCTATGTTCTCCTCTAGGAGTTTTATAGTTTCTGGTCTTACATTTATCTACCTAAAGAAACAAAAGACCTATACATAGAAAACTATAAAACACTGATGAAAGAAATCAAAGAGGACACAAACAGTTGGAGAAACATACCGTGTTCATGGATTGGAAGAATCAATATTGTCAAAATGGCTATTCTACCCAAAGCAATCTATAGATTCAATGCAATCCCTATCAAGCTACCAACGGTATTTTTCACAGAATTAGAACAAATAATTTCACAATTTGTATGGAAATACAAAAAACCTCGAATAGCCAAAGTAATCTTGAGAAAGAAGAATGGAACTGGAGGAATCAACCTGCCTGACTTCAGACTCTACTACAAAGCCACAGTCATCAAGACAGTATGGTACTGGCACAAAGACAGAAATATAGATCAATGGAACAGAATAGAAAGCCCAGAGATAAATCCACGAACCTATGGACAGCTTATCTTTGACAAAGGAGGCAAGGATATACAATGGAAAAAAGACAATCTCTTTAACAAGTGGTGCTGGGAAAACTGGTTAACCACTTGTAAAAGAATGAAACTAGAACACTTCCTAACACCATACACAAAAATAAACTCAAAATGGATTAAAGATCTAAATGTAAGACCAGAAACAACTGGGCTATTTTAAGCTCTGAGAAGACTGGAGAGTTAGGCTGGATCAGGTGTGGGAAAATTCCCATGGGAGATAGAGTAAGGTCTGCATAAAAGGACCTCTAGGTACAGGTATTATGGTCCAGAGCTCATCTCCCTGGAAACCCATGCTGTATCCTTGGTTTAGCCACCTAGTTATGTGACCTTGGCTCAGTCATTTAATCTCCATGGCCTTAATTTTGTCATGTATAAAATGAAAAATGGCCGACTTATAAGTCTATAACATCTTTCTAGATTAGAAATGCTCTTGTTTTTCTGAGAATCCACAAAGGATTGGTGAAGATAATCAAAATATTAAAACAGAAGTATTCTAGGCACATGCTATGGAGCTAATGTTTTTAAACTTTCCGTTTCTAGACTTCAGTATTATAGTGTGTATTAATTTGTGTGTCCAGGTTAGGACTCTGTGAGCTATCTGTGGAAAGCTGGAAGAAGACTTTCTACTTGCATTTCTGAGAACTACTGGGTGTCTTGCACACCCACAAACTGAGCATCCTGTCTCTCCAGTGTTTCTCATCTTTGTTAATATCTTTGCCAATCACCCGGGTGCTCAGCCTCAGAGCCTCAAAATTTTGCTAATATCATATATGGTATCTTACTTTCATGTTTTTGTCACCTGCCAGTTCAGTTTAGTTCAGTCACTCAGTTGTGTCCGACTCTTTGAGACCCCCATGAACTGCAGCACGCCAGGCCTCCCTGTCCATCACTAACTCCTAGAGTTTACTCAAACTCATGTCCATCAAGTCAGTGATGCCATCCAACCATCTCATCCTCTGTCGTCCCCTTCTCCTCCCACCTTCAATTTTTCCCAGCATCAGGGTCTTTTCAAATGAGTCAGTTCTTCACCTCAGGTGGCCAAAGTATTGGAGTTTCAGCTTCAACGTCAGTCCTTCCAGTGAATATTTAGGACTGATTTCCTTTAGGACAGATTGGTTGAATCTCTTTGCAGTCCAAGAGACTCTCAAGAGTCTTTTCCAACACTGCAGTTCAAAAGCATAAATTCTTTGGTGCTCAGCCTTCTTTATAGTCCAACTCTCATATCCACATATGACTACTGGAAAAACCATAACCTTGACTAGACCTTTGTTGGCAAAGTAATGTCTCTGCTTTTTAATATGCTGTCTAGGTTGGTCATAACTTTTCTTCCAAGGAGCAAGCGTCTTTTAATTTCATGGCTGCAGTCACCATCTGCAGTGATTTTGGAGCCTCCCAAAAATTAAAGTCTGTCACTGTTTCCACAGCTTACCCATCTATTTGCCATGAAGTGATGGGATCAGATGCCATGATATTAGTTTTCTGAATATTGAATTTTAAGCCAGCTTTTTCCCTCTCCTCTTTCACTTTCATCAAGAGGCTCTTTAGTGCTTCTTCATTTTCTGCTATAAGGGTGGTGTCATCTGTATATCTGAGGTTATTGATATTTCTCCTGGCAATCTTGATTCCAGCTTGTGCTTCATCTAGCCCAGTGTTTCTCATGATGTACTCTGCATATAAGTTAAATAAGCAGGCTGACAATATACAGCCTTGACATACTCCTTTTCCTATTTGGAACCAGTCTGTTTTTCCATGCCAGGAATGCCCTTATTTAAGGATTCAGCTTTAATGTCTCCTCTTCTATGGAGACTTTTCCTGTGCTTACTCATCCCCAAAGAAGTATTGACAACTTCCTCTTTTCTCGCTTTTTTGTACCCTATACTTGCTTATGTCATAAGCATTTCTCTACATGTAATAAGCCTCTTAGAATTAGAGATCCCAGTTTCAGTGGTTCTTGACTGGGGATAATTTTGCTCCTTAGGGGAAATTTGTCAATGTCCGGACACAGTTTCAATGGTCATGACTGAGCGGCAGTGCCTATAATGGGTAGAGGTCAGAAATATTGCTAAACATCTCTCGGTGTACAGAACAGGCCTCCCTTTACCCACATCAAATAATCATCCATTCTAAAATGCCGGTAGTGCCAAAGTTGAGAAACTCTGTCTTAGCTCTTAACATAGTATCTCATATACAGAAAAGTTTTGAGAAATATTTGCTGAATGAGTGTTTCCAGTTATCTCACTCCAGCACTCAACTGGTCACTGAGACTTAAACGTCACGTGACTCCACTTTTCCACTCTCAGGTTCTCCTGCCGTCAGTGGTATAATCGCTTGCTACCTGGTTTTCCTGAGGCCAGGCTCATTTTAATCCTTTCCATACTGCTGATTCAGTTGTCTTTGTGAAATAGAGATCTCATTGTGTCACTCCCTGACCTAAAAGCTTTTGATTTTTCAGAGTATAGTTCAGATCCTTATGACCTTTTAAAAAGTGACCCCCGGCTGTGCTTCTAGGCTTGTCTCTAGTTTCTCCCAAGCCATCCACCTTGTGCTTCAGCCACGTGATCCTAACTGCTCTTGCTTGGGCATTTTCATTCCTCCTTGACTTAAAAACTGCTGCTTGGGTCTCTGCTAACCCAACCCTAATCCTAACCCAACCCAACCCTTCTCTGTTTAGAGAATTCCTACCCATTTTAAAGACTCATTTAAAGTGGATCTCTTCTCTAAGTCTTTCTTGAACCCCAACCTAAATAAATGTATTTCTTCTTTCATCTTCATTTCTTGAACCCCAACCTAAATAAATGCAATTCTTTCATCTTCATTCTCATAGCACTTTGTTTGCCTGTGTCGTACAGTGATCACAGTTTACTATAGTTGTTGTTTACATGGTTACCTCTTGAGAAACCGTGACCTACTCCAGGGAAAAGCACATCTTAATCATCTTTGTATCTCCTTCAGCACTACACCTAGTAATGTAATACTAATGCATATTAATTAGATATTGATTTGATGAGTAGATTGTGATAAATATTACAGATTTTAAAACGATATTTAAAGTTTGCTTTGCAGCTGAGCTAAAGGCACAAGGGAAAGAGGAGGATAAATGAACATCAATCAAATCACCGTGAGGTTGTTTACCAGTGTATTCTTTTTGAAAATTTTAACAACATGGATCTAGCCTGGAAAGCTACAGCATAATCTTATACCAAATTCTCACCATATTAATATTATGGGAATTTAAAATAGCCCTCCTGCTTACTCCCAGCACATCCATCAAATGAAGGCCTTCTACATTTGATCCATTTCTTACTGAGGTGCTAACTAATTTATGCCCAAGAATCTATCATCAGATAATTAGTTATTTGCACCTGTCCTCTTTTCCTCCTTTGGTATCATCAGGAAAAGAGCATTTTCACTGTTTTTTTAAAAATTGGTTTGTTTGTTTGTTTTGTCAGGGCTTAGTCTTTGTCTGATACATAATGCGATATGGGCAGAAGCGCTCTCAAGAGCCTATGTCCACCGATGATACTTGGAATTTGGAGGTGTGGAGTCAGCTGAAGGATCTGGTTCTAAAGTGTCCCAAGTTGCAAATTCCCTTCTTCAGCATCACATCAGGATTGGGAATGAGAAGAAAGGGGGCAGAGGAACTCACATTTATTGAGAGTGCATCTATTATACACTAGTCATCAGGCAGATTCCTTAACATGTTGTCTTTGGGGATAGGTGTTATTCACACTTTACCCATTGCAGGCTCTGGGAGGTTCAGCCCTTTGTCCAAAGTAACACAGCATATAATATGTGGCAGAGTCATATCTCAAGTCATACCTTCTCGATGGCCTTCCCTCTTCACCTTGCCTCTTGGTGGATCTTTCTGCCAACACTTTGCAGGTGTATCTGTTTTCCTCTTGGCTGTTTCCTCAAGAATAGGGACACTATATCTGTCTCCTACGTGCCTTAACACTCTCACACAAGCATAGCTTAAAAAGCACAAACCGTAAGATGAAAACATTCCTAAATTTTGATTGCATCAGAATTAAGTTTCTATTTAACAAAAGATACCATGAACAAAACTGTTGGGCAGATGGAGAAATGGGAGAAGATATTAACACTGTCTAAAATTGTTATGAGATTGATATGTAGGCTATGAGCTACTGGAAATCAGCAAGAAAAAGTCAGTGACCCTATTAAATGAAAAATGGGCTAAGGCTCTGAATAAACAGTTTAAAGAAGAGGAAGCCTGAAAGTTGACAAGTGTATAAAGAGATCTTAACTTATTAGTAATCAGATCAATGCAAGTTTTAAAAATAATGAGTTCATTTTACGGCTGAGATGTAAAAACTCATTGGTAGTGCTGTGGTGACATAGGAACCCTTATACATGATTGGTGGGCATGAAGCATGGTGCCACCATTCCGGAGAGCAAACGGGTAATATTTAGTCCACTTAAATATATTTTCATACCCAGTGAGCAAGTAATTCACTTCTTAGTATATTTCCCAAAGAAATTGTCACACAGGTATACATATGTACTACCTAAGGACATGAATGCAGGATGATTATTGTAGCCTTATTTGTGGGGGTAGGGTTCATCTGGAGGTCCATCACAGGGAGAGTAGACATGTAAAATATGGTAGATGCCCCCCAGGGTAGAAGTTGGAAGCAACAAACTGAACTCTCTCTCTCTCTCTCTCTATATATATATATATAGTTTATATATATATATATATATATATATATATATATATATATCTCAACATAGATGTATTATATTGTTATATCTTACATGTATAAAGCTGTGTAATAAAATAAAAAATAGAATGACATACATAATATAGTTGCATACATAAAAATATAATTTTTCATGTATGTAGAATTATAGTTCACATTTTACAAGAAGACATATATGCAAAAAATATCTTTAGAATGGTTACCTACCCAGGACATGGGTTGGAGGTAGGAATGAAGAATGGGGATGAAATAGAATCGGTTCAGTTCAGTTCAGTCACTAAGTCGTGTCTGACTTTTGCGACCCCATGGACTGCAGCACTCCAGGCTTCCCTTTCCATCACCAACTCCTGGACCTTGCTCAAACTAATGTCCATTGAGTCAGTGATGCCATCCAATCATCTCATCCTCTATTGTCCCCTTCTCCTGCTGCCTTCAATCTTTCCCAGCATCAGGGTCTTTTCCAATGAGTCAATTCTTTGCATTGTGGCCAAAGTGTTGGAATTTCAACTTCAGTATCAGTCCTTCCAATGAATATTCAGGACTTATTTCCTTTAGGATTGATGGGTTTTATATCCTTGCTGTCCAAGGGACTCCCAAGACTCTTCTCCAACACCACAGTTCAGAAGCATCAATTCTTTGGCACTCAACTTTCTTTATGGTCCAACTCTCACATCCATACATGACTACTGGAAAAGCCATAGCTTTGACTAGAAAGACCTTTGCTGGCAAAGTAATGTCTCTGCTTTTTAATATGTTGTCTAGGTTGGTCATAGCTTTCCTTCTAAGGAGCAAGTGTCTTTTAATTTCATGACTGCAGTCACCATTTGCAGTGATTTTGGAGCCCAAGAAAATAAAGTTTCTCACTCTTTCCTTTGTTTCCCCTTCTATTTGCCATGAAGTGATGGGACCAGACGCCATGATCTGAGTTTTCTGAATGTTGAGTTTTAAGCCAGCTTTTCACTCTCCTCTTTCAGTTTCATCAAGAGGTTCGTTAGTTCCTCTTCACTTTCTGCCATAAGAGTGGTGTCATCTGTATATCTGAGGTTATTGATATTTCTCCTGGCAATCTTGATTCCAGCCTGTGCTTCATCCAGCCCTGCATTTCACATGATGTACTCCGCATATAAGTTAAATAAGCAGGGTGACAATATGCGTCCATGATGTAGTTCTTTCCCAATTTGGAACCAGAAATAACTCCAAAAAGAATGAAGAGGTAAAACCAAAGTGAAAACAACACCCAGTTGTGGATGTGACTGGTGATGGAAGTAAAGTCCGATGCTGTAAAGAACAATACTGCATAGGAACCTGGAATGTTAGGTCCATGAATCAAGGTAAATTGGAAGTGGTCAAACAGGAGATGGCAAGAGTGAACATTGACATTTTAGGAATCAGTGAACTAAAATGGACTCGAATCAGTGAATTCAATTCAGATGACCATTATATCTACTACTGTGGGCAAGAATCCCTTAAAAGAAATGGAGTAGCCCTCATAGTCAACAAAAGAGTCCAAAATGAAGTACTTGGGTACAATTACTTTTTGCCTTTTCATACTGTTCGTGGAGTCTCAAGGCAAGAATACTGAAGTGGTTTGCCATTCCCTTCTCCAGTGGACCTTGTTTTGTCAGAACTCTCTGCTATGATCCATCCGTCTTGGGTGGTCCTACAGGGCATGGCTCATAGTTTCATTGAGTTAGGCTGTGGTCCATGTGATCAGCTTGGTTAGTTTCTGTGACTGTGGTTTTCTTTCTGGCTTCCCTCTAATGGATGGGTGGGGCCATGCTCAGTAAATCTTTAATCCAATTTTCTGTTGATTGGCAGGGCTGTGTTCCCTTACTGTTGTTTGGCATGAGGCCAAATCATAGAAGGGGAAATGAGGATAATGGTGACTTCCTTTAAAGGGTCTTGTGCACATGCTGTTGTATTCAGTGCCCCTGACCCCGCAGCAGGCCGCTGTCAACCCATGCCTCTATCAGAGACTCCTGGACACTCACAGGCAAGTCTGGCTCAGTCTCTTGTGGGGACACTGTGCCTCTCTCCTGGGTCCTGGTGCACACAAGGTTTTGTTTGTGCCCTCCAAGAGTCTGTTTCCCCAGTCCTGTGTAAGTTCTGTAATCGAATCCCACCTGCCTCCAAAGTCAAATTCCCTGTGGGTTCTCAGTCTCTTTACCAGATCCCCAGGTTGGGAAATAGAATAAATAAATTATAAACAAGCATATAAAATATTTGCCTTGAAGAGGCCAATGAGGATGGTATACTATAAACTTAAGAAGTATAATTGGCCCAGTACTTTGACCCACCTGCCTGTCTATGAGCCATGAGGTTAAGGTAGACATCTGGGTAATTTGTTATTTTCTCCAAGAGGAAAGGAAACCATTTCTCTTTTAATTTTTAAACATTATCCAGTTACCTCTTCATCCATAATCTTATGGTAATCACTTAGATTTATGTTTACACAATGTAAAATCTTTACTTTTTACTTATATGTTTTTAGTTTGAATATAATATACAATTTTTGTCATTTTTATCTTTTAACTTTCAAAACTTCTGAAAGCAGGGATGATGTCTTTCTTTTGCTTTGTATAGCCTTTAGCATAGTCAGACCTTAGGTCACATTAATTTAATTTTTTGGAAAATCTTCTAGGAAGAAGCTTTGTTTTTAAATCTGTATGTATGGATGGTGTTCCCTAGAGACTTGATGATGAAATAATGTAGGTTGATAATACCCAGGTATCCTTTCTAAAAAACACCCTTTTCCAGCTCACATTTCATCCTGTCCTTTCCTTTAACAAATCTCTGACTCCCTTTTACTAATGGACAATATCATTGGTTAATAACTATAGGTTTTTGATAATTGGTGTTGTGGATGAACCTAAGAAACATGTTCAGTAATCAAAAGACTACAGTTAGTATTGACTTACATCATGAAGCACTAGGAAATTTAGATATTTCTTCTCAACAGTTGTGAATCTTTATTTCTCTTTCTCTTTGTATCCCTGTTGTTTGTGCTCTCTCTGTTGTTTCTTTCTCTGTACCTCTCTGTGCTAACCATCTCTGCCCTTCTCTCTTATTGCTCTCTTTATTTCATGCTTTCTTTCTTTTTGTTTTTTGCCCTGGACTCTGTCTTCTTATTTTGTCTTCTTTTGTTTCCTACTTCCTAGTTTCTGGTTCATTGCCTCACAAACAGGGTGGTCCAAGGCTGATGTCTTTGCAGCTCTGTAAGGTTATTGCTTTAGATGCAGCTGGAACTGCTGTCTTTTTCTTAGTCTGTAAAGGTCCTCTTTGACAGCCTCATTGTGCTCTTAGAATTATAGTCCCTTGAAGCAAGTTGGTGAGCACATGTCTTGTACTCTTAGAGCAGTAGAGGGGATATTTGTGATGTGTTTCACATTGAAAGGCTTCCCTGGTGGCTCAGATGATAAAGAATCCACCTGCAATGCAGGAAACCCATGTTCAGTCCCTGGGCCAGGAAGATCCTCTGCAGAAGGGAATGGCTACCCAGTATTCTTGCCTGGAGAATTCCATGGACAGAGGAGCCTTGTGGGCCACAGTCCATGGAGTCTCAGAGAGTTGGACATGACTGAGCAACTGACGCTTTCATTTTCATATTGAAAATGGTTTCCTCAGAATCAGTGTCGTTGTGATGGCTATTGGGAAAACACATCAGTGATATCAATTAGCTGAAGGTACTTTGATTTCTCCAGGGTCACTCAATAGGCCAAGGCTTGTGGGACTCCTCATATTCTTGATTTTCTTTGTTTGAAGAAAACTTGCATGTACATTTTCCAGGAAGTTTTAGAATTTTATATCATCAAATTGAAACATTTTTCTGAGGAAACATTAAGATTTTTCTTCTTTAGAAGTAGATGGCTTAGAGGTTTTAGATAGACTACTGGTAAATACATTGGATTCTCAATGCCTGATTGACAAAGTGAGTGATAAATAAACCTCTGGGACCAGATAGCATCCACCTAGTGTTTTCAAAGAAAGTTGACGGTAAAACTGTCAAAACTTGTTTCAATTATATTTAATCCTTGTTAGTTGCCACTGAGTCCAAGAATTATCAGATTTGTGACTACCCACCATAGGAATTCTTGCAAGAAGACCTTGAGAAGTAAATTTTGTTGGTGATCATAAGTTTTTATTTCACCCTTATATATGACAAGGTAATATGTAGGACACTTATGAAAGGTGCATATAAATGACAGAAGATGATGTCTAAATAATGGTGAAAACCTAAGATAGGGCCAGATCAGATTTATAACTGGTGGGAACTGCTGTGAACTTATAAATAGGGAACTTTTTGGATAAACATTTTTCAGAAAACATTCTCTTGGCTCTGTGACAAATAGATGAGAAAGGAGGAAGATCACAGGGAGTTCAGATTTGAGGGACTAACAGTTTGGATAATGATTTCATAAATGGAGACATGTATATATATTGGTCAGCCTGTGTGGCTAGTGGGGTCTTAGTTCCCCAACCAGGGATTGAACCTGGGCCCCTGTAGTGAACGTGCTGAGTCCTAACCACTGGACTGCCAGGGGATTCCTCCATGAATATTATTAAATAAAGATTTATGTATACATTTTGGATATGAGAGATCAGGAATGGGAGGAATTAAAGATTACAGAGCTTTCAACTCTGAGTTAATAAAAAAAACCGTAATGATACCACAGAGAAAGAAGAGAATTAGGGAAGGAATTAGACTGAAGACAGTCGAAATTGGGTTAGTTTTTAATACACTGACCTTTTGAGGGTGATTCCATAGAAAACTTTCATGTTCTCTTATAGAGCATTCCCAAATGCCACAAAATGTTAGCAGTGGGCCAGGATGGTCACTAATCTCACCTATGGGACATTTCTTATTTTCTTTAGTTAAATTCTACAATCGAATTCTCTACTGATACTGCCATAACAGTGATTCATGTTTACTTATCTGTCAAATCAATGTACTGTGAGCGTGATTCAGACAAGAGCTGCGAATAACCTCTTCCTCTCCAGACCCTGAGGGTCGCATCTCTCACATGGCAAGGGCAGCAACTGGTTGTTGTGTTGGCACCCTCTGTATGCCCAGCACAGGATTAGGTGGCAGTGATACCCAGATGAGTCAAACAAGGAGAAACGCTGGTGTAACTAAGATGGCAGCATAGAGAAGCTGCATGTGTGGATTAAACAAGCCTGTAGAGGGACATGACATTGAAGGGTGAAGGATTCCTTGGGGCTAAGAAGGAAAAAGAGATATTCCTAAGACCGGAAAGAAGATAAGCGAAGCCATGAGGATGTGAAAGTGTCTGATGAATTTGCCTGATGATTGGAGGAGCATGTTTTTTTTTTTTTTTTTAATTAGCTGGAGGCTAATTACTTCACAACATTTCAGTGGGTTTTGTCATACATTGACATGAATCAGCCATAGAGTTACACATATTCCCCATCCCGATCCCCCCTCCCACCTCCCTCTCCACTCGATTCCTCTGGGTCTTCCCAGCCCACCAGGCCCGAGCACTTGTCTCATGCATCCCACCTGGGCTGGTGATCTGTTTCACCATAGATAATATACATGCTGTTCTTTTGAAACATCCCACCCTCACCTTCTCCCACAGAGTTCAAAAGTCTGTTCTGTACTTCTGTGTCTCTTTTTCTGTTTTGCATATAGGGTTATCATTACCACCTTTCTAAATTCCATATATATGTGTTAGTATGCTGTAATGATCTTTATCTTTCTGGCTTACTTCACTCTGTATAATGGGCTCCAGTTTCATCCATCTCGTTAGAACTGATTCAAATGAATTCTTTTTAACAGCTGAGCAATATTCCATGGTGTATATGTACCACAGCTTCCTTATCCATTCGTCTGCTGATGGGCATCTAGGTTGCTTCCATGTCCTGTCTATTATAAACAGTGCTGCGATGAACATTGGGGTGCACGTGTCTCTTTCAGATCTGGTTTCCTCAGTGTGTATACCCAGAAGTGGGATTGCTGGGTCATATGGCAGTTCTATTTCCAGTTTTTTAAGAAATCTCCACACTGTTTTCCATAGTGGCTGTACTAGTTTGCATTCCCACCAACAGTGTAAGAGGGTCCCCTTTTCTCCACACCCTCTCCATCATTTACTGCTTGTAGACTTTTGGATAGCAGCCATCCTGACTGGCGTGTAATGGTACCTCATTGTGGTTTTGATTTGTATTTCTCTGATAATGAGTGATGTTAAGCATCTTTTCATGTGTTTGTTAGCCATCTGTATGTCTTCTTTGGAGAAATGTCTGTTTAGTTCTTTGGCCCATTATAGAGAGAAGAAGGGGATATGATAGTGCCGCGAAGGTACAAAGGCAGACTGCTGTAAACCTTGCTAAGGTCATCTTGTGCATTCTTACCTTTCTCAGGACAGAAATTATTTCTAGGGTAAGGAAAGAAGGGAAGGGGAGATTAGATAATAACCAAATTGATATCTCCTAGTAAAGCATAAAGAAGTAGCTATGAAGAGTTTTGAGTTTTAATCTTTGTTACTCTATCATGTGACCAGGGCAGTTAAAAATTTGTCCGAATGATTTGGGGTCAATTTCTTTGGTATTTATAATTATTACTAGTAATTGTGTAATTTGTATTTGATATGAGAATTCTTGAGAGTTTTTAACGTAAGATGTCTAGGTTTTTGGTTTTAAAATATCTAATGCACCAAACAGTAGCTCACAGTTTCTTGATCATACCAGATCAACGAAATAGTTTCCAGTCTTGCCTTCACATGCAACTGCTAACCTTGTTGTCTACTATAAATAAAGTTCACCTCCTTCTTTATGCTGCCATTTTGTGATCTATCTCTATCAGTCTTACTATGATCCAAATGACTTTAAAGCTAATGTAGCTTTTAGTAAAAGAATGCTTTGCAAAGTGTGTGTTTTTTAAAAAGTTCAGACTTCCATATTGTGCTGCCCTGAACCTTACTCTTCAAGTGGATTTTCTCTACTTTTTGGTGAAATTACCACAAAACATCCAGGACTTTGCTGAGAAGGCTCTTGGCTGTCTCTCTCAGTTCATGGAACAGGTCATTTGTTCTCAGACTGTATTTAATGCATTATTTTCATCCCAAAGAGCAATTATTCAGCACTCATCTTTGGGTAGAGTAGTGCTGTACCTGGTCTAAACAAAAACTAAATAACTAATGATGTGCCAGCAGGAAGTATGAGTTCCATACAGTTCTTTAAAACAATATTTTCCTGATTTTAAAAAGTAATGCATTTCTTTTCAAATGTAGAAATTCAAAAGCTAAAGAAAAACACAAGTAGGAATACAAAATAACATGAAATCATATTGCCCAAAGGTAAGAGCTAAGAACATTTTGATCTATATACATCTTCTATTTTTTCTTCATTTGGATGTTTATATGCATTTACAATACATTGTGAACATTTCTATGCTTCTTAATGACTGTGCAGTATAATTGTTCAGAACATGGCTTTGAGGTTGTCTCCTGATTTGATTGCTAATTGGCAGTGTGACCTTTATCAAATTATTTAACCTTCAAAAGGCTGTGTTTTATTTTCTGCAGAAACGTGATAATAATAGTGTTTACCTCATAGGGTTAGAGTCAGGACAAAGTGATATAATACATATAAAGCATTCTGTGCCTGGTGCATAGCATTTTATTATCTGAGTCCTTTATTACTGATATTTCAGTTGTTTGTAGGGGTTTTTTTTCTGCATGTAATATTTGCTGAGCTACATGACGCAGTTGGTGTCATCAGATTTCTTACTGTGCAGTTATTGATTTGTGTCTAGTTCTATTATAAAGAAAGAACTTTTGTGTATGGTGTTAGAAAGTGTTCTAGTTTCATTCTTTTACAAGTGGCTGACCAGTTTTCCCAGCACCACTTGTTAAAGAGATTGTCTTTTTTCCATTGTATATCCTTGCCTCCTTTGTCAAAGATAAGGTGTCCATAGGTTCGTGGATTTATCTCTGGGCTTTCTATTCTGTTCCATTGATCTATATTTCTGTCTTTGTGCCAGTACCATAAACTCAAAATGGATTAAAGATCTAAACGTAAGACCAGAAACTATAAAACTCCTAGAGGAGAACATAGGCAAAACACTCTCTGACATAAATCACAGCAAGATCTTCTATGACCCACCTCCCAGAATATTGGAAATAAAAGCAAAAATAAACAAATGGGACCTAATGAAAATTAAAAGCTTTTGCACAACAAAGGAAACTATAAGTAAGGTGAAAAGACAGCCCTCAGATTGGGAGAAAATAATAGCAAATGAGGAAACAGACAAAGGATTAATCTCAAAAATATACAAGCAACTCCTGAAGCTCAATTCCAGAAAAATAAATGACCCAATCAAAAAATGGGCCAAAGAACTAAACAGACATTTCTCCAAAGAAGACATACAGATGGCTAACAAACACATGAAAAGATGCTCCACATCACTCATCATCAGAGAAATGCAAATCAAAACCACAATGAGGTACCATTACACGCCAGTCAGGATGGCTGCTATCCAAAAGTCTACAAGCAATAAATGCTGGAGAGGGTGTGGAGAAAAGGGAACCCTCTTACACTGTTGGTGGGAATGCAAACTAGTACAGCCACTATGGAAAACAGTGTGGAGATTTCTTAAAAAACTGGAAATAGAACTGCCATATGACCCAGCAATACCACTTCTGGGCATACACACTGAGGAATCTAGATCTGAAAGAGACACGTGCACCCCAATGTTCATCGCAGCACTGTTTATAATAGCCAGGACATGGAATCAACCTAGATGCCCATCAGCAGATGAATGGATAAGGAAGCTATGGTACATATACACCATGGAATATTACTCAGCCGTTAAAAAGAATTCATTTGAATCAGTTCTAATGAGATGGATGAAACTGGAGCCCATTATACAGAGTGAGGTGAGCCAGAAAGATAAAGAACATTACAGTATACTAACACATATATACGGAATTTAGAAAGATGGTAACAATGGCCCTATATGCAGGGCAGAAGAAGAGACGCAGAAGTACAGAACAGACTTTTGAACTCTGTGGGAGAAGGGGAGGGTGGGATGTTTCGAAAGAACAGCATGTATATTTTCTGTGGTGAAACAGACCACCAGCCCAGGTGGGAGGCATGAGTCAAGTGCTCGGGCCTGTTGGGCTGAGAAGATCCAGAGGAATCGGGTGGAGAGGGAGGTGGGATGGGAGACCGGGATGGGGAATTCGTGTAACTCTGTGGCTGATTCACATCAATGTATAACAAAACCCACTGAAAAATAAAAAAATTAAAAAAAAAAAAAAAAAAAAAGAAAGAACTGCTGAGCCAGACTCTCACCCCATTGCAGGTGGTCCCCTGTGGGAGTTTTTCCATGGATTTCTGACACTTGGGACTTCTCTCAGTTGTCCTCCTCATATGGTCATACCACGTGGGCTTGTAGCTCAGCTGGTAAAGAATCCACCTGCAATGCAGGAGACCCTAGTTCGATTCCAGGGTCAGGGAGGTCTGCAGGAGAAGGGATAGGCTACCCACTCCAGTATTCTTGGGCTTCTCTGGTGGTTTAGCTGGTAAAGAATTTGCCTGCAATGTGGGAGACCTGGGTTCGATCCGTGGGTTGGGAAGATCCCCTGGAGAAGGGAACGGCCACCCACTCCAGTATTCTGGCCTGGAGAATTCCATGGACTGCATAGTCCATGGGATTGCAGAGTTGGACAGGACTGAGCAACTTTCATTTTCACTTTCTTTTCATACCACATGACCTCACTTGGTTGGCATGAGGTTTATTTATGCCGTGGCGATGCTCTTGCATGCCCTCCACAGTAGGACTTGGTAGGGGTGAAACCTGGGAAGATGGGGCTGGTAACAGAGGTGTGGTTGGCTTTCCACATGGGTCTCAAGGCTGGGTCTGAGTCATGCTGTCATAGGATTTTATGAGTGGCCACCAGAGCCCCTATATGCATGGTACTGAAGTCTGGGGATGAAAAACCAAGTTGGAATTTAGGGAGCAGAGTCGGGTATCAGCAGCACAAGGTAGGATGGACCAGGGAATGGCATAACTTGAATGAGTTTGGCTGCTACTTTGGCTGGAGATACTAACTCAGTGGTGTGTTTGTCTGCTTGTATCTTGCTGATGTCTTGGAGCCTCACACTGTTCCTCCTCCACTCCAATTTATATATTTATTGAAAGTATATACAAATGAGGTCTTATTAAAGTTTAAAAAACTTTAAAAGTTTGACTCTAGCAAAATGCTCTGGGACAGAAGAAATTCCAAGTGCTCCTGGAGTATGAGTTGCTAGTTTTTGAGAGGTGTTATACAAATGAGTAAATCCTATATGAAGTTAAAGAACTTTCAAATAATGCTGTGTTTATACATTTATATATAGTAAAGGTTTAAACACATGTGTAATCTGAACATCACATTTAGATAATAAGTATTATCTCTGGAGAAAAAAGAGAATGAGATGGGGGAGGTAAAATATCACAGATTTGTGCTTTGTGGATATTTATTTAAGGAAAAAAGAACTGAAGCAGAGATGACAAAATACTAAGATGTAAAGAGGGTGAGGTATGTCTATACTATATATATTTTTTATATGATTAACATGCTTCATGATTTACTAGAATGGGGAAGAGGAACTTAATACATGGTCACAAAAAAAGAGAAATTCCAGCACCACAAATGAAAGTAAGTGTTTCCTGAGCCATGGTCTCTGTTCCCTTCATTAGAGAAAACCACTTAGCTATTGACAGTCTGTGATACAGAAGTATATTGTGTATTCATTCCCTGTCTACCTGCACACTTAATGCTCTTGCTCTGAACTAAACATATCTTGGGATCATTTATCCTATAATTTCTTACAGTTTCTTTTCAAGAAACTTTTCCTTCATGAAGGTAGGTGCAACCATAGTTTCTTCTTTATTATGGACACATAGTTGATGTACAACAGCAGATGATGGATGGTGACTGCAGTCATGAAACTAAAAGACGCCTGCTCCTTGGAAGAAAAGCAATGACAAACCTAGATAGTCTATTAAAAACTGGAGACATTACTTTGCCAACAAAGGTCCATATAGTCAAAGCTATGGTTTTTCCAGTAGTCATGTATGGATGTGAGAGTTGGGCCATAAAAAAACAGTTGAACACTGAAAAATTGATGCTTTCAAATTGCGGTGCTGGAGAGAAGACTCTTGAGAATCCCCTGGCTAGCAAGGAGATCAAATCAGTCAATCCTAAAGGAAATCAACCCTGAATATTCACTGGAAGGACTGATGCTGAAGCTCCGATACTTTGGCGACCTGATGTGAACAGTTGACTCATTGGAAAGGACCCTGATGCTGGGAAAGACTGAAGGCAGAAGGACAAGGGGACAACAGAGAATGAGACTGTTGGATGGCATCCCTGACTCAGTAGACATGAGTTTGGGAAACTCTGGGAGATGGTAAAGGACAGGGAAGCCTGGCTCATGAGGTCGCAAAAAGTCAGACACAACTGAGCGACTGAAACAGCAAAGCTGATATACTATATTATATGTTACAAGTGCACAATACAGTGAATCACAAATTTTAAAGCTTATATTCCATTTATATTATGAAATATAGGCTATATTTCCCATGTTGTACAATATATCCTTTTAGCTTATTTTATATCTAATAGTTTGTACCTCCTACTCCCCTACCCCTATATTTCCCCTCCTCCCTTCCCTCTCCCCACTGGTAACCATTAATTTGTTCTCTGTAGCTGTGAGGCTGCTTCTTTTTTATCTTCACTAGTTTGTTGTATTTTTTAGTTTCCACATGTAAGCAATACCATACAGTATTTGTCTTTCTCTGTCTGACTTATTTCATTTAGTATGTGTGTGCTGTGTGCTTAGTCATTCAGTCATGTCCAACTCTTTGGGACCGCATGATCTATAGCCTGCCAGGCTCCTCTGTCCGTGGGGATTCTGTAGGCAAGAATACTGGAGTGGGTTGCCATGCCCTCCTCCAGGGGATCTTCCCAACTCAGGGGTTGAACCCATGTCTGCTGCATTGCTGGTGTATTCTTTACTGTCTGAGCCACCATAGAAGCCAAAGAATACTGGAGTGGGTAGCGTATCCCTTCTCCAGGGGAACTTCCCTACTCAGCAATCAAACCAGGGTCTTCTGCTTTGCAGGCGGATTATTTACCAGCTGAGCTACCAGGGAAGCCCTCATTTAGTGTAATAGTCTCAAAATCCATCCATGTTACCACAAATGGAAAAATTTCGTTCTTTGTTATGCTTGAGTAGTATTTTATATATATATACATACATACATAAATATATACACCACACACATGCACACATATACACCACAACCATAGTTATTGTTGTTGTTGTTTTTCTAATTCAACCTTGGAATCACTGATCTAGAATATGTGGGATCAGTTTTAGATGCTAAATTGTAAAGATAGATTGTGCTCAGACCCAGAACAACCATGAAATCAAAGTATATTTATATGCAGATTTGAAAGTTTCTTTTTCCATTTTATTTTGTCAGAGAGTTAAATGTATTGAGCTGGAGACCAGAGACAATGTCAAAGTGAACATATGTGAGGGGGTTCCCATCCCTCAAGAAAAAGTGTGGGTTTGGTACTGTTGTTAATTTTACAGATCTCTCTATTGAGACTGTGACTGCATCTTGGGGTTGCTCTTGAATCCAGACAACGTTAATTTTGTCCTCATTTGTATTTTATTCAGTTTTATCAAACTAAATGCTTATCAGTTAGTGTTTTTTAGGAAGATTGTTAAGATTGTAACAATATAGTTTTATTTTAAGAAAATGGAGGAAAAAATAACACCTTTTAAATTACCTGTGTCTTTTTATGAGCTAAAGAAAAATAAAACTATGAGTAGTAAGTGGGTCTTGGTAGCTGAGCTGTAGCCGCTAGGTGTCTGGCCTGACTTTGGGAGAATTTGTTGTGGGATCACACTGCGCTTGGATACACAGAGTATGGGAAGTCCCTCATCCTTGTCATCACGGAATCAGGCATACAAATCCTCTCAAAGATGGAGGCTTCTAGCATCTCTGATACTGTTTTCTATTCCTGTCACCTCTTAGAGTGAGAAATCCAGTGTATTTTTGCTAAAATTCTCTAGAATTTTATTTGGGAACTGCAGAGGACAAACTTCTCATGCAAAGCCTGTGGCGGGAAAGGTACACTTTTTGTCTGGTTATAGTCCAGCATCCCCCAGACTCGCCCGTTTGCTCCTTTGTGGTGCCTGTAAGATATGGAAAGGACAGGAGCTTAGAAGATCTAAGTGGGAGTTTGTTGTCCTTGTGCTTTTCCGGGGTCTCATGGTGGCCAAGATTCTTAACTTTGAGCCTTGGTTTCCTCATCTTCAAATGGGGCCTACAGGACCTACTTCAAAAGTGATGTTTAAAATACCTGACTGCTCTGGCTGTTGATCTATCAGACATCTGGGAGGGTTGTCTCTGATACTTAGCAGCTGAACATAAAAAAGGACTATTTTATGGAGTTGCTGTAAGGGTAAAATAGGATCACCCATGTGCGTGTGCTTAGAAAATATAAGTAATAAATCTGTGCTGTTAATGCAAAATGAATGGTTTAGGCAGGACATTTGAGAAGTGCTTTGAGCAGCAGTTTGACCAAACAATTCTTCAATGAGAATAAATAATTATTGCCCCACCATTTCACTTATTTAAAAAGTAGTTTCCTACATAGTTAAACATATCCTTATTATTTGATATTGTTGTTTAGTCATGAATTCCTGTCTGACTGTTTGCCACCCACAAACTGTAACTGATTAGGCTTCTCTGTCCATGGGATTTCCCAGGCAAGAATAGTGGAGTGGGTTGCCTTTTCCTTCTCCAATGCTTATTATACAACCCAGCAATTCCGTTCCTGGGTGTTTACCTAAGAGAAATGGAAAAAGATGCCCATGCAAAGGCTTGTCTGTCAATATTCATCTTAATTGTATCCGTAACAGCTGAAAACTCGCAGTGGCTCACATGTCCATCACCAGGAGAACTGGATAAATGTGCGTAGTGCGTCCTTGCAATGGCGCGCTGCTCAGCAATACAGAGGGAGGGGGACAGGTGGGTACCACAACACAGATGAACCGCAAAAGCGGTGTGCTGAGCGAGAAGAGACAGTACAAAACACCTCATACTCTGTGATTCTATGTATGTAAAATCCTGTAAAGGCAAAAGGCTGGTGGCAGAAAGACTCGTGATGGCCAAGGGTCAAGAATGGGAGAAGGGGCTGACTGAAGAAGGCATGAGGGAGCTTTTTGTAGTGATGAGAATAGTCTGTATCTTGACTGTGGTAATGGTTCCATAGTTATATATGTTTGTTAAAACTCACTAGATTGTATCTGAAAACTGGTCCATTTAGCTTTATATAAATTATACCTCATATCAAGTTGATTAAAAAATTGAAGTAGTTAACAATAGTTTTCTCATGAAAAATAGAAAATGTAGTGTTGAAATAGAAAGGAGAAACATTCTATTACACATCAAAATAGACCCCCTTTACAGTTTATATATTTCAGTTTCTGCCTTTAAGTAATACATTTCCCTTGCATTGAGCATTAGTCTCTAGTAATATGAAACTTGCTGAGAAGTCCTCCGTATACACTGTACTGTTTCTCTCTCTGCTATCATTTGCTTATGCTGAACACTTGGGTGGATTTGCTCCCTCTCTGTCCTTGCCTGGGGCTCCCACTTCCTCTCTCCTTCACCTGGCTGACTCCCACCTACCCTTGAAGATCTAGTTTGGAATTCACTTTCTCTATCAGGCTTTCCATGATTTTTCCCTCACCTCTAAATATGGGACACCCTTGAGTATCCTCATATATTAGCTGTATCACAACGTTTTCCAGATTACATTATAATTAGCTCTTTACGGACTTGATTTCCCTACAAGATGATAATCTTTTAGAGGTTGGGTACTGCAGCTTAAATGCTTTTTATCCCCAGAGCCCAGTGTGTTGCTGATGTCTGTAAAGGAAAATGAATGAATGAATGAATGGGAGTATATCAGGGAATTGGGGTGAGGCAGTGTGAGATTGTGAAAAGTTTGGAAAAGAAGGAAGATCTAATTGAAACCCAATCTCTCAGTGGTTAGAATAACTTTGATCAAGCTGCTTAATGTATCAGTTTTAGCTTTCTCGTATAAGAAATGAGGGAAATAGTCCTATCTACTGAAGAGGCTTCCTGAGAGACATGAGTAAGATGTATGTGAAAGTACTCTACGGAGTGACACAGTTTGCACACATGAGTTATTTTGTATCATTGGAAGGATGTAATTTCTCAGCTCTGGAATATAGTGATGCAAAATCAAATCAAATAGGTAAAGTCTGTTCACCGTCAATGATTTAAGATTGAGTTCAGTCAGCATTACATTGATTTGTTTACCCAACTCCTTGTGGCATTAGTTAGAACTTCCTCTGCTTGTGAGAGACATCTATAGTCTTGTCAAATCCATTCACTCTGTTATTTCACACTGAAGCAATTGCCAACCAGTGTGTAAAATTTTTGAAGGCAGGGCTCTTGTCTTATTTATCTCTGGGTCCTTCTTAGTGCTTAACAGAAAGCAGTGCACCCAGAAATGTGAAAATGATAAACCAAGTAGTGCTTACCATAGAATATAGAAGTCTAGAGAAATGTTATCCAGTTTTCCTTAAGAAGGCTAAATTTCAAAATCAAGTTATAATTACATCTACTTTTCAGAGTCTGTTCCTGAGTCAGATAATTTTGGGTAACCACAGAAACTCTCCAAGTTGAAGCTAATAAAAATCTCCTGGATCTTTGGGTATTTACCGACGTCTTCAGTTGGAACTTCATAAGACTAATGATGGAGAAGGAAATGGCAACCCACTCCAGTATTGTTGCCTGGAGAATTCCATGGACAGAGGAGCCTGGTGGGCCACAAAGAGTCCATGGAGTCACAGAGAGTCAGATATGACTGGACTGAGTGACTAAGACTGAGACTAATGAATTCATTGTACTTAAGACCCATTTCCCATAACTTTTAAAATCTACCATATAATGATATATATCATCAAGACTCTTGAGAGTCCCTTGGACAGCAAGGAGATGAAATCAGTCAACCCTAAAGGAAATCAGCCTAGAATATTTATTGGAAGGTCTGATGCTGAGGCTCCAATTCTTTGGCCACCTGATGCGAAGAGTTGACTCATTGGAAAAGACCTTGATGCTGGGAAAGATTGAGGGCAAGAGGAGAAGGGGGTGGCAGAGAATGAGATGGTTAGATAGCATCACTGACTCAATGGACATAAATTTGTCCAAATGCCAGAAGATAGTGGAGAACAGAGGAGCCTGGTGTGCTGCAGTTCATGGGGTCGTGTAGAGTTGGACACTGCTTAGCGACTGAGCAACAACAAGAGTTCATCAATATAATATTGTAGATGATATTAATATTTTCAGACACATGGAAATAAGTGAGGTTGACAAGAGTATGTGAGAGATTCTGGAATATTTTACTGGTAAAGTATGTTCTACAAATATTAAATTTATGAGATAGCATTATAGTAGAAAGCAAAAAATCCTCTATATTATTGACATTTTTAATAAGTGAATTTCTATTTCAAGGTGATTTAAAACTATGTTCTATTTTGGTAGGCAATTTAAAATAATTTAATGATTTGTTGGCTTAACTTTTCAAATATGCCAAGGGGCGGTAACTTCTTGAGGCATTTATAGATATTTATCCAAATGTGTTCTTGGTCAGGATATGAAAATATTTGGGGAATAAATCCAGTACTTGTTCGTATTTACTTTACACAAGTCATAATTTCCCATGAGTGACTATATAAATTGGGGGAAGTGGAAAGAAAGAGGAACTTGATAAACCAAATATTTGTTTATAGTCTTTATTTAGAAATCCGCCTTAGTGACTCTGATAGTTGGGATATTAACCCAATAATTCCTTTTCTTTGTAGATTGTTATTTTCATATAAAATTATATGTGCTTATAAGGCAATTCTCTTTGGCGTGCTCAAAGAGAAATACTACATTTTTACCAAGTGGGTTATCTTCAGTATTCTAATATAGCAGAACAGTTGTCTCTTAGTACCTGTGAAGTATTGTTTCCAGGACCCCCAGTGGATATAAAAATCTGGGATGCCCAAGTCCCTTCTATAAAATGGCATGGTATTTGCATATACCATGATGCTTGGTCCTTGGAAGAAAAGTTATGACAAACCTATACAGCATGTTAAAAAGCAGAGACATTACTTTGCCAACAAAGGTCTATATAGTCAAAGCTATGGTTTTTCCAGTAGTCATGTCTGGATGTGAGAGTTGGACCATAAAGAAGGCTGAGCACCAAAGAACTGATGCTTTTGAACTGTGGTGTTGGAGAAGATTCTTGAGAGTCCCTTGAACAGCAAGGAAATCAAACCAGTCAATCCTAAAGGAAATCAGTCCTAAATATTGATTGGAAAGACTGATGATGAAGGTGAAGCTCCAATTCTTTAGCCACCTGATACGAAGAGCCAACTCATTAGAAAAGGCCCTTATGCTGGGAAAGATTGAAGGCAGGAGAGGGGACGGCAGAGGAAGAGATAGTTGGATGGCATCACTGACTCATTGGACGTGAGTTTGAGCAAGCTCCGGGCAATGGTGAAGGACAGGGAAGCCTGTCGTGCTGCATCAGTGGGGTCGCAAAGAGTCCGATACAACCGAGTGACTGAACAACAGCAACAATTTGCGTATGACCTACCCACATCCTCCCATATACTTTACATTATCTCTAGATTATTTATAATGCCCAATACAATGCAAGTGCTATGTAAATAGTTGCCAGCACATGGCAAATTCACGTTTTGCATTTTGGAATTTGTTGCCTTTTTTAAAAAATATTTTTATCTGTGGTTGGTTGAGTCCATAGATGCAGAATCTACAAATACAGAGGGCTTTATTTTAGTGTATTTTTTTGGCACAAATATTTTCCTGTTCATACCCTCGCCCACCTCCAGGGGTTGGGGGGAAAGGTGGCATTATAACTTCTCAGAAATTTGCAAGCTTTCAAGGTGGTTTGGCATCCTTACTGTGTTATATGCCATAGGAAAAATGTTTCTCAGCCATTCATCTTTAATTATATTTAAATTTACATTAATTTTTAAAAGGATTAAAAGCACCTTCCAAAATGATGTGGCTATTTACTAAACAGCATGTATTAATTTATAGCTGTTTATTGAAAAAAATGTGGTTGGTCTAGGTCTCTTGCCTCATGCATAATAAAGAACTTCTCTTTTTGAAAGTAATTGCTGTAAAATATTGCTGGAGGGATCAAAATGTTAGTGTGATTGGGAAGTAGTATCTTTGCTCATAGGCAGACTGTTTTGAATATCTCAGATGCAAACATATAACTGGAATAGTATTGTCAAGGTCAAGGAATGAGAGGAATGGTTAGAAGAGATCCTTAGATAATGGAGTCTTTGAGAACAGGAATGGGTTTCCTTGATCTTCCTTGATCTTCTGTGAAGTGCTTCAGTGTTGGTGCAGCACCAGTCACATAAGAGGAAAGGACGCTGTTGCTGCTAGGCCAGACAAGAGAGAAAAAAGAGGTGATCTTAGAAAATACCGGTCCCCACCAAGGCTGTCCTCTCAAGCTGGGCAGATGTCTGGTTTTCTGGCTATATGTTATTGCTTCTCTTTATCAAAACAGAAACAACACATCCATTTTTAAGAAACTCAAAATGTTTGTCATCTAGGTTGACAGTGATTTGGGCCCTCACTCAGAGTGAGAGGCCTCTTCCTGTAGATTTGGTCCTGTGTTTGATACTGTAGATAAGTGCAGAAGGATGCATTTATAAAATAAATGGTGATTTCATTTTGTTCTTCCCCCATAGGAAAGACAGGAAAATGTCCAAACTCTTAAGCATTGGTGGCAGGTGGAGGCCTTCTAGAATTTGGCTCCAACCTAAGCATAACTTATACTGCTTTGCAACTTGAACCTCAATTTTATCTCAACCATTCATGTATTTAGTTGAGATATTCTAGGCATCTCTGGTGGGAAGGAGACAACAGGCTAAATCTGGAAGGGGGCGAGGCCTGGGAGCTGTTGCAGAGGTTGGCACTCAGGTCACTGAGTTCAGAGTGGCATGGAGACTTTGGGTGCTGCCCACTCCTGATAGTCTGTCTAAGATGAGGAAACAGTGCTTGTCCAGGTGACTGTGTTTGGATAATGAGACATTTCTCGATGCTGGGCTGTCATTGTACTCTTAGGTCAGGCCACGTTCTGTGAACTGACTTGTTCATTTCCAGGAGGAGGAGCCAACCTGAAAAGACAGGTAGGAATTAGGTGAGGAACTCAGGCTACCAGATTGTCACCAGAAATGTCTTCTATTTATATTTTATTTTAAGTACTTCTTGAGTCATTTTGGTCATTATCCTGTCTACTTACCTAAATCAAGGATGAGACCATGAATAAACTCAATTTCATTTAAAATAGCCTCTGCGTTTTTTTCTAAATGTACAGAAAATGAGTCTGTTTCCTTAAGCCTTCCCCCAAACCCCTTCAATGGGATACAGGGACTCTATCACTTAGATTAGGGATTGTGAATCCTGCAAAGGCAACACAGCACCTTTTTGGAAACAACATATTTTTCACTAGGAAGACTAGAAGTTGAAAAGTCAAAGACTTTTGGCACAATACTGTGAAAGGACTCTGGATGGATCAATGATCCTGGGGAGTTTTCATTCCAAGTTAAGAGAATTTGGCTCCAGTGAAAGATGCAGTCTATTTGCTTTTGTAAGATTAGTTTTTAGGGCTATCTAAGGGCTAATGATTACTTTGCCAACAAAGGTTCGTCTGGTCAAGGCTATGGTTTCTCCAGTGGTCGTGTATGGATGTGAGAGTTGGACTGTGGGGAAAACTGAGTGCCGAAAAATTGATGCTTTTGAACTATGGTGTTGGAGAAGACTCTTGAGAGTCCCTTGGACTGCAAGGAGATCCAATCAGTCCATCCTAAAGGAGATCAGTCCTGTGTATTCATTGGAAGGACTGATGCTGAAGCTGAAACTCCAATACTTTGGCCACCTCATGCAAAGAGTTGACTCATTGGAAAAGACGCTGATGCTGGGAGGGATTGGGGGCAGGAGGAGAAGGGGATGACAGAGGATGAGATGGTTGGATGGCATCACCGACTTGATGGACATGAGTTTGAGTAAACTCCGGGAGTTAGTGATGGACAGGGAGGCCTGGCGTGCTGCGATTCATGGGGTCACAAAGAGTCGGACATGACTGAATGACTGAACTGAACTGAACTGAGGGGCTAATGAATAAATAAACTAATCTAAATCTAGATATTTGTATTTTTCTAAAGTTTGCTCTCAATATATAACTGCTTTCAATAAAAGATTTTAAAACCCTATTATTCTTTTATTCATTGAGTAAGCTTTTATTGAACACCTACTATATGCCAGTAAGGTGTTGGTGGTGTTGTTATAGAAATGAGTAATATACAGTTGGTGGCATCAGTTCTGGGGTAACAGTGCTCACTGACTTAAAACATACTCTTGCCGTCTGATTCATCATTGTACCTGTTGACATATACCCAAAGGATCTGAAAAGTTATGGCCACATAAAAATCTTCACAGAGATGTTTATAGCAGCTTTATTTAAGATTGTAACATTCAAAATCAACCAAGATTTTCTTCAGTATATAGGTAGATAAATAAACTGTGCTACTTATAGACAAGTATTCAGGCCTAAAAAGGAAAGAGCTATCAAGCCACGAGAAAACATGGAGGACATTTAAATGAGTATTATTAAATGAAAGAAGCCAATCTAAAAAGGCTCAACTTTGTATAATTCCAACTATATGACATTCTGGATGAATAAGCAGAGCACATTTAGGGCAATGAAATGATTCTGTACAATACTATAATCGTGATACATGTCCTTATACATTCATCCAAACTCATAGAATGTATATGACCAAGAATGAACACCAATGTAAACCATGGGTTTGGATAATGATGTATCAATGCAGATTCATCAGTTGTAGCAAATGTAGCACTGTGGTGTGGGATGTTGATAGTGTGGAAGGTTATTTGTGTGTAGGGGGCAGTGAGTATGTGGGAATTCTCTATATTTTACCCTCAATTTTGCTGTGAACCTAAAACTTGTCTAAAAATAAATTTTATTAATTAAAAATATATATTCAAAAGAAAGAGGTCATTAAAGTCTATAATCAGGAATGTCCCAATGGGGAAGTTCTCCTATGTGTGGGGAACACAGAGCCTAGTGCAGGGTTGAGCTCACATATTTGATCAACATATAGAGAGCTTAACTATGGAGGAATGGTCCTAGAAGACCCAACAGTAAATGAAGAATATTGTCCCTTCTCTCAGGACATTTCAATAAATACTTGTCATTTGAGTTGCAACCATCCTGCATCTTTTTTCTAATTGTTGAGGTCAAAGAATGTGTGGATTCACATACTTGCAAGTGATAGAAAATCCCATTTGGCTTAAGGAGATTTCCAATTGGCTTAAGTAAGTGTATCAGCTTAAGTGACCAATAGTAGGGCTGACCTCACATAGCTTCTGGATTCTGGCACTGCCCTCCTTCATCTTCAGCATCTGTGAGGTACTCTGCTCCTACATAGCTCCAGGTTCTCTCAAACCCCACAACTTATTATACTGGCCAGGGAAAGAGAAAGTGTCTCTTCCAGTGGTTCCCATGGGAAAGACAGACACCCTAGGGAACAAGCTGGTTTTAAAAGTCACAGGTTACATGTCTCCTCTGAATCCAGTGCAATGGTCTTGATGACGGAATGTGCTGACTACTTTAGGCCAAGCAAACCCACCTTTAGACTTAAATGAGGGACCGATCCCACCTAAATCGTATGGCTGGGAATGGGCAGCCTTCACCTACTCCCAAATAGAGGAGAGATAGTTGGTTGTTGGATAGCAAACAACAGATGGCCACCACAGAGGATATCTCTTGATACCACCCAAATATGTGCACAATGTTTTTTTCCCATATTCTGAATTCAGTACATGTTTGCTGGATTGAATTAAATTGACCATATTTTTCATGACCCATTTTAACAGAATAAAGAGGCTCTTAAGTCAACAAAATGATTAGGAAGGTTTTGATAAGTTTATGAAGAGCTACCAATTAGTGAAAACCAGTCATCCATTTAACACCATTAATAGTTTATTAATTGATACCAGAAACTTAAGCAGAAATGCTATGGTAATAGGAACATTAATGCACCAGGAACCCATGGCTTATTTGGTTCCCAAGAATTCATGTGGCCCATTTATAATCCTTGAACCATTTCTAAGAAGCTACTATTCTAGGCAACCTCATGATGAAAAAGTAAAAATTTAAGACTTTCCATTAGATTTTAGGACAGACGTTTTAAAGAAAAGAAAACAGCAGATACTGTCTGTATTCAATATAATAAACCTTAGAGATGAAAAGTAATAATTCTTCAGTTTGAAAGATTTATAAGAAACTAATAAAAGGAAAAACTTGTTGGCTGGATATACTCTGGCTGGATCTCATATATACATACTCTGGCTGGATTTCATACAGAACACTTCAACTTGCTTTATTTCAGATAAGTCTTATGTTTGTGTGTGTAACTATCACTGTCCCTGTTTACTGAGATGAAAACTGAAACTTAACCTAGGCCCCAGAGTTTGGTATATTGTAGATGAAAGATTCCAGACATATCTGATGGAGAGCTACTAACATCAAAAAAGGTAGATTGAGAGCAACTATCTTTCTGGTGATTGAATCCTCATCCAGCTAATCAGCAATATGTATTTATAAGATGTCTAACTACTGGACACATGAAATGTCTTAGAGACCATATCTATTAAGACTTTAAGCATATTATCTTATACAGCACATATATTTTCTAGCTGCTACATAGATTATAATCCACAGACATAGAATAATTGTTGATGAGTGGCCCTTAAATATATAACTTAATCTTTTACCTCTTCATTTAACCTATTTCTAGTGTTCATAAGACTATCTCTTCAAGTAGGTTTACTTGATGGTCACTTCAGTAAAGATTCAATTTTAATAAAAATACTGAATAAATATTTATGTAGTTCTTACAATGTGCCAGCCACTGTTTTAAATGTTTTGCTTTAACTCTTGATTATCTCAGAAGCTCTATGAATAAATACTTTTAATATCCTCATTAAATATACAGTTTTAAATTTGCTTATTTATATTTGTATTTTATTTGTTTTCTACCTTATTACCGAAAGACTTTGAGAGGACTTCAAAACTACACTGAAAATAAATGAATAAAGTAAACAGCTGCCATCAAATAAAATAATGCCAGGATTAATATTATAGAAAAAATACATATCCTAAACTTTGTGCAGTTGCTAGGGATCACCATAAGTTTAGCTACAAAGTGCCTGGCAAACAAAGCAAAGAGTGAAACATAATCAGACACAAGATTCACAGTGTCCATAGTAGGAAAGCAAGCCAGGAAGTACAAATTCCTGCAAGAAAGCTATTTTGCGGTCCATCATAAAGAAAATGCCATGTGATATAGAAATAGCCCAGAGTCCATTTTACCACAGCTCTAACTGCAGGGACCTTGTTTCTTTCCCCCATATCCATTTCACCCTCTGCTTTTAATATTCTCCCCTTCTGCCTCTTCCTCCCCTCTTTTCTTTTCTCCTCCTGCTCTCTCTGTCCTTTTTAATAACAGCTTTTTTGAGATGATTAATAAAATCACTTAACATTCGATTTGGCTCAGTCTCTGTGGGGTCTCTGTGTCCTGGTGCACACACGGTTTGTTTGAGCGCTCCGAGTGTCTCTGGCGGGCATGGGGTTTGATTCTACACATGATTTCGCCCCTCCTACTGTCTTGCTGGGGCCTCTCCTTTGCCCTTGGACATGGGGTATTTTTGTTGTTGTTGTTGTTGGATCCAACATTATCCTGTCGATGGTTGCTCAGCAGCAAGTTGTAATTTTGGAGTTCTTGCAGGAGAAGATGAGTGCACGTCCTTCTACTCAGCCATCTTAGTCTGGAGTGTCACCTGCGGAGGTCTGGGTCAGCAATGGCCCGCCGCAGGGGCAGGGGCTCTGAATGCAGCAGACCTGGGTGTGGCATAAGCCCTCGTGAAGGAGGGAGCTATTAACCCCACCATATAGCCGCCAGAACTTACGCAAAACTGGGGAATCAGACTCTTGGAGGGCACCAAAAAAACCTTGTGTGTCCCAGGACCCAGAAGAAAGGAGCAGTGACCCCACAAGAGACTGCCCCAGACTTGCCCGTGAGTGTCCAGGAGTCTCTGGTGGAGGCATGTGCTGGCGGTGGCCTGCTGCAGGGTCGGGGGCACGGAGTGCACCAGTGCATGCTTGGCACCTTTTAAAGGAGGTCGCCATTATCTTCATTACCTCCACCATGGTTTGGCCTCAGGTCAAACAGCAGGGAGGGGACACAGCCCATCAACAGAAAATTAGATTAAACATTTACTGAGCATGGGCCCGCTCATCAGAACAAGACCCAGTTTCCCCCTCAATCAGTCTCTCCCATCAGGAAACTTCCATAAGCCTCTTATCCTTATCCATTAGAGGGCAGACAGAATGAAAACCACAATCAGAGAAAACTAACCAAACTGATCACATGGACCACTGCCTTCTCTAACTCAGTGAAACTATGAAGCATGCCATGTAGGGCCACCCAAGACATATGAGTCATGGTGCAGAGTTCTGACAAAACGTGGTCCACTGGGGAAGGGAATGGCACACCACTTCAGTATTCTTGCCTTGAGAACCCCATGAACAGTAGGAAAAGGCAAAAAGATCGGACACTGAAAGATGAACCCCCCAGGTGGGTAGGTGCCCAGTATGCTACTGGAGATCGGTGGAGAAATAACTCCAGAAAGAATGAAGAGATGGACCAAAGCAAAACCAGCACCAGTTGTGGATGTGACTGGTGATGGAAGTTAAGTCCGATGCTGTAAAGAGCAATATTGCATAGGAACCTGGAATGTTAGGTCCTAGAATCAAGGTAAATTGGAAGTGGTCAAAACAGGAGATGACATGAGTGAACATTGACACTTTAGGAATCAGTGAACTAAAATTCACTGGAATGGGTGAATTTAACTCAGATGACCATTATATTTACTATTGTGAGCAAGAATCCCTTAGAAGAATGGAGAAACCATCATAGTCAACAAAAGAGTCTGAAATGCAGTACTTGGATGTAATCTCAAAAATGACAGAAAGATCTCTGTTCGTTTCCAAGGCAAACCAATCAGTATCACAGTAATCCAAATCTATGTCCTGACCAATAATGCTGGAGAAGCTGAAGTCGGATGGTTCATGAAGTCCTACAAGACCTTCTAGAACTAACACCCAAAAAAGGTGTCCTTTTAGCAGACTGAAATTCAAAAGTACGAAGTCAGGAGATACCTGCAGTAACAGGCAAGTTTGGCCTTGGAGTACAAAACGAAGCAGGGCAAAGGCTAACACAGTTTTACCAAGAGAACGCACTGGTCATAGCAAACATCCTCTTCCAACAACACAAGAGAAGACTCTACAGATGGACATCACCAGATGGTTAATACCGAAATCAGATTGATTATATTCTTTGCATCCAAACATGGAGAAGCTCTATACTGTCAGCAAAAACAAGACCAGGAGCTGACTGTGGCTCAGATCATGAACTCCTTATTGCCAAATTCAGGCTTAAATTGAAGAAAGTAGGGAAAACCACCAGACCATTCAGGTATGACCTAAATCAAATCCTTTACGATTATACAGTGGAAGTGACAAATAGATTCAAGCAATTAGATCTGATAGAGTGCCTGAAGAACTATGGACAGAGGTTCATGACATTGTACAGGAGGCAGTGATTAAAATCATCCCCAAGAAAAAGAAATGCAAAAGGCAAAATGGTTGTCCGAGGAGGCCTTACAAATAGCTGAGAAAAGAAAAGAAGCTAAAGGCAAAGGAGAAAAGAAATGATACACCCATTTGAATGCAGAGTTCCAAAGAATAGCAAGGAGAGATAAGAAGGCCTTCCTCAGTGATCATTGCAAAGAAATAGAGAAAGACAATAGAATGGGAAAGACTAAATATCTCTTCAAGAAAATTAGAGATACCAAGGGAACATTTCATGCCAAGATGGGCACAGTAAAGGACAGAAATGGTATGGACCTAACAGAAGCAGAAGATATTAAGAATAGGTGGCAAGAATACACAGAAATTCTTCATGACCCAGATAACCATGATGGTATGATCACTCACCTAGAGCCAGACATCCTGGAATGCAGTCAAGTGGGCCTAGGAAGCATCAGTACAACAAAGCTAGTGGAGGTGATGGAATTCCAGTAGAATTATTTCAAATCCTAAAAGATGATGCTGTGAAAGTGCTGCACTCAATATGCCAGCAAATTTGGAAAACTCAGCAGTGGCCACAGAACTAGAAAAGGTCAGTTTTCCTTCCAACCCCAAAGAAAGGTAATGCCAATGTGTGATCAAACTACTGCACAGTTGCAGTCATCTCACATGCTGGTAAAGTAATGCTCAAAATTCTCCAAGCCAGGTTTCAACAGTACATGGACCATGACATTCCAGATATTCAAGCTGGATTTAGAAAAGGCAGAGGAACCAGAGATCAAATTGCCAACATCCATTGGATCATCGAAAAAGCAAAAGAGTTCCAGAAAAACATCTACTTCTGCTTTATTGACTATGCCAAAGCCTTTGACTGTTTGGATCATAACAAATTGGAAAATTCTTAAAGAGTTGGGAATACCAAACCACCTGACCTGTCTCCTGAGAAATCTGTATTCAGGTCAAGAAGCAACAGTTTGAAGTGGACATGGAACAACAGACTGGTTCCAAATTAGGAAAGGAGTTTGTCAAGACTGCATATTGTCACCCTGCTTATTTAACTTATATGCAGAGTACGTCATGCAAAATGTGGGGCTGGATCAAGTTAAGCTGGAATCAAGATTGTCAGGAGAAATATCAATAACTTCAGATATACAGATGACAGCACCCTTATGGCAGAAAGTGAGGAAAAAACTAAAGCGCCTCTTGATGAAAGTGAAAGAGGAACGTGAAAAAGTTGTCTTAAAACTCAACATTCAGAAAACTAAGATCATGGCATCCAGTTCCATCACTTCATGGCGAATAGATGGGGAAACAATGGAAACAGTGAGAGACTTTATTTTTGGGGGCTCCAAAATCACTGCAGATGGTGACTGCAGCCATGAAATTAAAAGACGCTTGCTCCTTGGAAGAAAAACTATCATCAACCTAGACAGCATATTAAAAAGCAGAGACATTACTTGACCAACAAAGATCCATCTAGTCAAACCTATGGTTTTTCAGTAGTCGTATGTTGGTGTGAGAGTCGGACTATAAAGAAAGCTTAGCGTCAAAGAATTGAATCTTTTTGAATTGTGATGTTGGAGAAGACTCTTGAGAGTCCCTTGGACTGCAAGGAGATCCAACCAGTCTATCCTAAAGGAATCAGTCCTGCATATTCTTTGGAAGGACCTGCTGAAGCTGAAACTCTAGTACTTTGGCCACCTGATGCGAAGTATTGACTCACTAGAAACGACTCTGATGCTGGGAAAAATTGAAGGCGGGAGGAGAAGGGGATGAGATGGTTGGATGGCATCACTGACTTGATGCACATGAGTTTGTGCAAGCTCCACGAGTTGATGATGGACAGGGAAGTCTGGCGTGCTGCAGTCCATGGGGTCACAAAGAGTAGCACACATCTGAGTGACTGAACTGAACTAGCATTCAATTTACCCACTTAAAGCATACCATTCAGTGAATTTTGTTATATTTGGAGTTATGTTATCATCACCACAATATATTTTAGAATGTTTCATTACCTTCAGGACAGGCAATGCCATTAGCAGTCATTCCTCACTGCCAGCCCCTGGGAACCACTAATCTGCTTTCTCTATGGATTAGCCTATTCTAGGTATTTTATGTGAATGGAATCATACTAGTGAGATACTTGTGACTGGGTTTTTCCACGTATTCTGATGCTTTTGAGGTCCATCCATGTTTTGCCATGCATTAGCACTTCATTCCTTTTTTGCCAAATAATATTTTGTTGTATCAATATACTGTGTGCTGTGCTGTGCATCATTCAGTCATGTCCAACTCTCTGTGACTCCGTGGACTGTAGCCCTCCGTGCTCCTCTCTCCATGGGGATTCTGCAGGCAGGAATACTGGAGTCGATTGCCATGCCCTCCTCCAGGGGATCTTCCTGACTCAGGAATTGAACAGGGGTCTCCTGCATTGGAGGTGGATTCTTTACCAGCTGAGCTACCAGGGAAGCCCTACTACTATTCCTGTCAATGTACTACTTTTTAAGAAATCCACGTTATCAGTTGCTCTCAAAGGCTATACCATTTTTCATCCACAACAGTAGTGAATGAGCTTCTGTTCTTCCATATCCTCACCAGCACTCGCATTGTAAGTGTTGGTATTCATTTTGGATTTTGTCCATTTTAATAGGTGTGCAGTGTTATCGCATTGTTTTAACTTGAAATTCCCTAATGATACATGATACTGAACATCTTTTCATTTGCTTTACTTCCATCTATATGTCTTCTTTGGTAGGATGTCTGTTCAGATCTATTGCACATTTTTAAATTGGGTTGTTGAACAACCTATATATTTTTAAAGTTGCAAAATAAGTGTATATGCTTATAGTAGCATTACTGTGTGCCTTATTCGTAGGAAAAGAAGATCTAGGATACATGAAAGGTATAGCATTTCCATTCTACAGTTCCCTCCAATGGAGTGAATTTTTAAAATATTTCAAACTTGTAGAGAACTGTTCCTTGGTAACATTTAATAATTGTAAAATTTGGGGCATATCTGCTTCATACAGACACAAACACATTCATATTTACTTTTTAAAATAAAGAATAAATAATTTTTTGTACAGTTGAAGCGCTTTTTGTACTTCTCACCAATTCCTTTCTCTTTTCTTTCTTCCCAAGTATAATATCTATCCTGAAGTTTATGTTTATTTCTCCCCTACATGTGTTTATTCTTTTGCTTTATATGTATGTGTCATAGACTACACATGCAATTGTATTCTGTGTGTTTTTAAATGACACATTAATGGGACAAGTTGATCTGAAAATGCTTCTTTTTTTTTTTTTTTTTTTTTTTTTAAATATTATTTTATTAGTTGGAGGCCAATCACTTTACAACATTTCAGTGGGTTTTGTCATACATTGACATGAATCAGCCATATAGTTACACGTATTCCCCATCCCGATCCCCCCTCCCACCTCCCTCCCCACCCGACTCCTCAGGGTCCTCCCAGTGCACCAGGCAAGAGCACCTGATTCATGCATCCCACCTGGGCTGGTGGTCCGTTTCACCATAGATAGTATACATGCTGTTCTTTCAAAACATCCCACCCTCACGTTCTCCCCCAGAGTTCAAAAGTCTGTTCTGTACTTCTGTGTCTCTTTTTCTGTTTTGCATATAGGGTTATCGCCACCATCTATCTAAATTCCGTATATATGTGTTAGTATACTGTAATGAAAATGCTTCTTTTAAAAAACTTTATATGATTTATACATGTTGATACGGACTTCCCTGGTAGCTCAGACAGTAAAGAAGTTGCTTGCAATTCAGGAGAACTAGGTTTGATCCCTGGATAGAGATGATCACCTGGACAAGGAAATGGCTGCCCAGACCAGTATTCTTGCCTGAAGAATTTCATGAACAGAGGAGCCTGGTGGGCTACAGTCAATGGGGCTGCAAAGAGTCGGACACGACTGAGCAACTAACGCTTTGATTTTCATGTTGATACATGTAGATCTAGTTCATCCAGTTCAACAATTGTGTATTCTTTTGAATGAATATATAATAATTTATATGTTTTTCCTATTTATGGACACTTTTGTTCATTATTTATACTTTTATTATGTTATTTATGCTTTTATTCAGTTAAAAATAATGCTACAGTATCTTTGTACATTATCTCCACAATACACATGTGTGCGAGTTTCTTTAATTTCTTTGAAGTCAGTGTTAATACTTCAGTGTGAAATTGTTGGGTATTAGGACTTCTTGAACTTCACTTGAAATTGCTAAATTTCTCTACAGCATGTTTGTGTCAGTTTACACTACCATTAGCAATGTATGACGGTTGCATTGTCCTCACATCCTTGCCAGCCCACGGTACTGCCAGACTTTTTCAACTTTTCCTTTAATGGCTGTGAAATATTATTTCACTGTAGAATAATTAGAGGCTAAATGCCTGTTGGTTTATTGGTCTCTTGCATTTCTACTTTATGCACATTGCTTATTTATATTTGTTGACCATTTTTCTATTGTTTATTTTTTCTTATAGATTTTCCCGAGTTCTTTATATAGTTTGGAAACTAATCCTCTGTTAGTTGTATGAAGGGCAAATATCTTCTCCAAGTCTGTGGCACTTTAACTTTGTTCACTATGTGTTTTCCAAACATAAGTTTTTATATTATTATATTTCACTGTAGTCAAATTTAATAAAAATTTCATTACGGTTTGCACTTTGTGTCTTTTAAAAATTCCTCTCCAGGACTTCCTTGGTGGTCCAATGGCTAAGACTCTGTGCTCCCAGTGCAGGGGGGCCTGGGCTTGATTCACGGTCAGGGAACTAGATCCCACATGCTGCAACTAAGAGTTTGCGTGCCACCACTAAGATTTGGTGCAGCAAAACAGATAAATAAAGTATTAAAAACTCTTTTCCTACTCTGATGTCATAAATGTTATTATAATTTCTTCAAAAATTTTTAAAACTGCGGTGAAAAACCCATAGTGTACAACTTAGTACCTTGGCCATTTTTGAGTGTAAAGCTCAGTAGTGGCAGTGTATTTACATTATTGTGAGACAGATATCCAGAACTTTTTTATCTTGCGAATCTGAAAAACTATACCCGTTAAACAATAATTCCCCTTTTCCTCCTCTTCTAGCCCCTGATAACCACCATTCTACCTTCAGTTTCTATGAAGTCGATCATTGTCATATAAGTGCAATTATATACTACTTTTTTTGTGTGTGATGGTTTTATTTCACTTAGCATAATGTACCAAGCTAAGCCATGTAGCATGAGATAAGATTTCTTTCCTTTTTGAGGCTGCATAATATTCCATTACATGTATATACCACGTTTTGTTTATTTGTTCATCTCTTGATGGATATTTAGGTTGCTTCCACCTCTTGACTGTTTTGAATAGTGCTAATATGAACATGAGTGTTCAAATATCTCTTTGAGACCATGCTTTCAATCCTCTGAATATATTCCCACATGTGGGACTTCTGTATCATGTGATAGCTCTGTTTTTAATTTTTTGAGGAATGGTGATGTGTTTTGTACTTTGGTTGTGCAATTTTACAATCTCCCTAAGAGTGCACAGGAGTTCCAGTTTCTCCATATCCTATGAGCACTTGTATCTTTTGTTTTTGTGATAGTAGCCATCTTAAGGGATGTGAGGTAATATCTCATTGCGTTTTTGTGTATTCATGTCTTTCCCCATTTTTTAATCAGTTAATCAGGTTAACTTTGTGTTTTGTTGTTGTTGTTGAGTTATAGGATACTTTTATGTATTCTGAATATTACCCAATTATGAATTGCAAATATTTTCTCCCATTCTATAGGTTGCCTTTTCACTCTGTTGATTGTGTCCTTTGATACACAGAAATTATATAAGTTTGATGTAGTCCAAGTTATCTATTTTTGTTTACTTTGCCTGCCCTTTTGGTAACATACCCTAGAAATCATTGCCCAGTCTAATGTAATCAAACTTTCCCCCTGTTTTCTTTTAGAAGTTTTATAGTTTCAAGTCTATGTTTAGGTCTTTCATCCATTTTGAGTTAAATTTTGTACAAGGTGTAAGGTAAACTTTCAATTTCTCTTTTACATGTGGATATCTAGTTTTCCCAACATCAGCTGTTGAAGTTGTCTTGACATCCTTGTCAAAGATCAGTGAACTATATCTGCAAGTGTTTTATCCTTGGCTCTCTATTCTATTTCACTGGCCTATTTATCTAACTCTATGCCAGTGTCACACTGTTTTTATTACAGTAGCTTTGTAATATGGTTTTGAAATCTGGCCATATGAATTCTCCAACTTTGTTTTTCTTTCAAATATTGTTTTGGCTGTTTGGAGTCCCTTGAGAATGCACTGTGCATTTTAGAATGAATTTTTCTATTTCTGCAAAACATTTTGTTGGGATTTTGATAGAGATTGTGTTAAATTTCAAAAGATTTTCATTTTTCATGTCTTTGGTCTCTCTATAACTTATTTTTCTATATATTAGAAGGTCGAGGGCCATTTTATATTATTCAGGATCATTCATAGAATGAATTATCATTTCTCCACTGATTTGGAATGTTGTGTTCTTTGTCATCTTGTATCATATACCAAGCTTTCATGGCTGGGTGGGTCTGTTTCTGGATTCTTCTTTTCCGTTAGTTTCTTTTTCTTTCCATGTAGTACTACTATATTTTTTCATTATATAAGCTCTATAATAAGTCGTACTATCTAGCGATACCTTCTCTGTGTTTCGTTGTTATTGAAGTATTCCAGGCTATTTTTGGGCTCTATTCTCAATATGGGCACAAGAATGGATTTTTTTCTCTAATATATTCACAATTTTAAAAGTTAATTTCTGTTGCCATTAATAATAACATACTTTTCTCTGTTACATTTTAAAAATCAGGATCTCCTTGGTATATAGGGTGTTTTGATTTGTGTATATTGATTGTGTAAACAGTGCAACTATTTTCTCTATAGATTTTTCTCAGATTATCTACAGATGATTATGTCATTCTCAAATAAAGACTTCTTGTTCTTTCCTTTCCAATACTTAAGTATTTGATATATTTTCTTGTCTTGCTTCATTGGTTAAGATGTCTAGTATATTGCTGAATAGAAGTTGTGATAGCAACCTTGTTTTTATTCTTATTTAATGCTTGAAACATGAACTTACAAGGTCATCAACACCTTGGATACAGTCCTATATGATCTTGAAAAATAGAAGATGGATTATCACTGTTCACACTTAAAACCTCTCAATTATTTGCAACTAATTGATAAATACCCAAATTCCTTAAAGTGGCCCTGAAGATTCTGCCTAAATTGGTTCCTTCCACCTGTCCCTCTTCATTTTGTATCACCCTACCACCCTACCTGTTCTTCTTTCAGTTCCTTGGATTCATCTCACTTCAGAGTTTTGCATATGTTATTTGGTCAACTTGGAATATTTTATTTCTCCCTTTCCACTCCTGCTCCACTTGCTTAATGTCTATTCATCTCACAGTTTCTTAACTAAATGTTTCCTTTTCTTAGAAGATTTTCAAGATCCTTTCAGAACAGATCAAGTCCCAAGGATTCCAATTTCAGAGCATCATGTTTTAAGTTGTAATTATATTATAATATGTTTGCTGGTTTTGATGGTTACCGATCCTACCCACTAGAATGTAATCTTCATATAGTGAAATCACTATATCATTGATTGTACCTTTATTTATTTATTTTTTATTGTATCTTTAGCACTTTGGAATGGCCTGGCATATTGGAAGAACTCAAATACATTTATTGAATAAACAAATTATTGTAGGTGAAAATCTCTTTTAAAATGGAAATATAGGGACTTCCCTAGTCATCCAGTGGTTAAGACTCCATGCTTCTGCTGCAGGGAGTGTGGGTTCAATTTTTGGAGAACTCAGATCCCACATGCCATGGGACGACCAAAAAATATATATATATGTGTATATATATATATACACATATACACACCTTTCCCACTCTAACATCACTTGTTTGAGTCTAGTTTGATTCAATTATGTGCTGAATCAGGTAGATAATTGGCCGAGCATAAAAGGATGGGTTATTTGTAAAACAGGAAGGGATAGGATAGAGGATGTAGGGAATAAGTGAATTTGGGTATCCCGAAGGCAACATAAAATCTTTGAATATTTGAAGAGTTAGTGGCACTTATTCATTTGTGAGGCTTCAGAACATTTTTGCTTTTCTTTTCCACTTTCTAAGTCCAGGGATTTGTGGAATGATCAGTTGTTGGGCACCTTCGAAGATTATTGGCCACCTGAGGACAGAGTCCTAGAAAGCTTATCAGTACATGCTTACTTAACTTCATTGGGAGGGCAGCTATGTGGGATGGGGTGAGAAGAGCATGGATTCGGAGTCAGTCTGACCTAAATTCATATTCAAATTCTGCCACTTTCTAGTTTTATAAGATCTTTGAACTTTCCTGTACCTTTCTGAAACTTCATATTTTCTCACCTATTAAATGTGGTTAATGTCTTTATACTTAAATCACTCCTGCTTAAACTGTATGGTGATCACTTTTAATTATAATTGTAATGGGATTGACATTGATAGCTGAGTTTATATCATTCCAGTCAATGGACTTTAATAAACGGCATCCTGGAAATTTTCTCATGTAATACATATGGTTCTGATATTTCAATCATGTCTCTAGAACCTTCTTTTAGAAGCAAATTGCTGTATCAAACTAATCATGAACCTGAGCCAGGTTTCTTATTGTTGACAGTATAAATTCTGTTTGGTTACAGTATTTTTTCCCCAACTTTTACTTCTCCAAGAAGAGCATAGGACAGCTCTTAAAATTTCAAAACAGCTTTACAAAGATCCCATTTTGGAATGCCAGATTGTCACAGAATTATTTTATCTCTCTGATATAACACTACAATAACATTATTTTATACTTGGTACAAACATAGCCACACCAGTTTCTATCATTTTTGCCCTTGATTTTTGAAGATGGAATTTAGAAAATGCATTTATCTATGAAATATTGAAATCTCCTGGAAGTATATAGAATTATTTAACTGCACAACAGGGCTTCTTGTTTCTTTAGAAGTAACATCAGGTGGTTTAGCTAGCTGAGCTGCCAAGACTGTATTTTAATGATCTCTAGGGCTTATCTCCTACTTAAAATTCTTTGTCATTTAGTCTATGTGTGTTAAATCACTGACGCTTACTAAATTCTTCTTCAGATTTGTTTTCTTTCTACTGTTTGGTGTTTGATCACTTTGATGTTTGATAGGAGGAAGACAGTAGTTATCTAATTTTCACTGAACAGTCTCCCCTAAGGCATTAAATATATTTATTCTATATCTTATCTGTCATCAGCTGCAGATTGTAAAATACCGATAGAAATGTGGAATTCAAGGCTCCCACATCACTCAGCTCTTCCTCAGTAATGCATGATGATACACAACACCCAGATCTCTGCGGCTTGCAGTCACCATTTCGTGTCACATGCATGCATGCGTGCTAAGTTGCTTCAGTCACGTCCAGCTCTTTGCGACCCTATGGAATGTAGCCCGTCAGGCTCCTCTGTCCACGGGATTCTCCAGGCAAGAATCCTGGAGTGGGTTGCCATGCCCTCCTCCAGGGATCTTCCTGACCCAGGGATCGAACCTGCGTCTCGAGCCCGCGTCTCTTATGTCTTCTGCTTTGGCAGCTGGGTTCTTTACCACGAGCACCACCTGGGAAGTTCCAAGGTTTATGTCATATGTATAACATAAGTTTATAAACGTAAACTTTTAAAATAGTATATTTAAAATATATTTATATATGTATTATATATAAGATATATATATGTTTATATAATATGTATGTGAAGTTGGTGATGCCTTTGTTTCTACCTCAGGTACGTTTTATCACCCCAAGATTCAGGCTGAAGGAAAAACCCATCTGGGACACTCCGTTCTTGTGGTTGAAAGTGAAGGGCTCTTCAAAGACAGGCAAAACTTAACAGTGGCTCTACATTTCCCGCTCAGCTGTGACCACATACCCTAGCCACTCACATTCCATTGGCCAGAACAAATCTCATGGCCAAACCCAGTGTTCCAAGAGATACCCTGCAGTTTACAAGGCAGTTGATGAGCGTGTGGTCATTTTTTAAGTAGAGAAGCATAGAGGAAATCATCAAATATAGCATAGATGTAATTTTAGATAGGGCTACTGGCATCTTTTTCTGTTTTGGCCTGTTTTCCTGATGCTACTTAAAAATGTCCCTTCCCTTCTCCTCTTTCCCATCACTCCTTCTGTACCAGTTGCTGCCAAGCAGACCCATGAAACCTACTCAACTTCTTTGCCCAGCCTGACTTGAGTTCTTTATGATATACTGCCTAAGTTATCAATTTAGTCTAAATTGACAAGGAGTCAAGCAGCCTCTGGAGCTGTCTGACCTGATAAAGACTAGCTCTGCTCTGAGCCAAGAGGCTCCCTCTTTGTTGAAGTCATACCCACTATTTTTGTTTTACTTCTGGTAATCATTTGAAATGAAATTTTAAATAAATCATATATTTATTGCTTATACTTATTCTATGTATGTCCAGAACCCTTGCATACCTACTTATGCTTTGTTATACACAGAGTAATGTTTACCTCTGTCATCTCATACAGTGCTCCCACGAATCCTGGTGGTATCAATACTATTGTCATTCTCATGTTATAGGCTGGGGAAAGTTGGGCAACTTGTTCAGTATCAAAGGCTACTGAGCTTGTAGCCAATATATAATGATGGAGACTTCTTATTACTGATAAAGAAATACCCCATTTAAAGTATATCATGAGGAATAATGTATATATAATGTAATATATAAACACTTTGTAAAAAAGTTTTACAGTAAGATGCTTGTTTTACCAATAGGATTCACATTATTCAAATGGAGAAAGACAAATATCATATGGTATCACTTACATGTGGGATTTTTAAAATAAGATTATAAATGAACTTATCTACAAAATAGAAATAGAAAACAATTTTATGATTAACAAGGGGTAAGGGGAGAGGGATAAACTGAGAGACTGGGATTGACATATACACATATACACACTAGTATAGTATATGTAAAATAGATAACTAATAAGGACCTACTGCATAGCACAAGAAGCTCTGCTCAGTACTCTGTAATGACCTATATGGGAAAAGAATCTAAACAGTGAGATATGTATAGCTGGTTTATTTTGCTGTTCACCTGAAACTAGCACAATGTTGTAAGTCAACTATACTTCAGTAGAAATTAAACAAGCATTTTCAAAATTGTCTTCTTCATTTTGAATGATTTGGTCACTAAATTTCAGTTTATATATAACTTTCATCAGGAAAATCGTTATGTAGATTGGAAAGTACGGATAGTGGATTGCAAAGCTCCAAGTCAGTCTCCCCATCACAGTGAAAGATGTCCCTTGCACACTATTGCCCAAAGTGGGTCCACTGTTCTTTTCCTCTGCTGCCCGCGCTACTCCAAGCCACTGTCACCTCTCAGGCAGAGCGTGGCGGTGGTCCCCTAAACAGCTGTCCTCCAAGCCTGCCTCCTCTCCTTACCTCCTCCAATGCTCCATCACCCTGAGCCCAGTGATGTTTTCTAAATGTAGATCTGAATATGCCTGACTTCTCGATCCCCATCCAATGCCTTCCGTAGTACAGCTACAGGGCTCCCTGTGATGTTGCCTACATACCACCCGTCTCCTCTAAGGCCATCCTCTCCCTTGCTGTCTACATACTGGAATCTCAGTACTCTGCTCCCTTCCACCTCTCCCCAGCCTCCCTGCAATGTCCCATAGTCCCTCAACACTCATTCCTGGGGTCGCAAGGACTTCCCCGGTGGCTCAGATGGTAAAGAATCTATCTGCAATGCAGAAGACCCGGGTTTGGTCTCGGGGAGATTCCCTGGAGAAGGAAATGGCAACCTACTCCAGTATTCTTGCCTGGGAAATACCATGGACAGAGGAGCCTGGCGGGCTACAGTCTATGGGGTCACAAAGAATCAGACACGACTGAGCAACTAACAACACACCTTCTCAGCAAAGCTAAAACGAATCCTGTTTTCATCTATAGAAACTCACCTCTGTATCCCCACTGTCACTGAGGCCCGTGGGTTTTAATCCTTACATACCACTAGAAGCCGACCTAGGTGCACAGTATGTTGCAGCCGCTCACTTTACCAGAAGTATTAGATAACTGGTTTTGGCGAAAGCCCTCGCTCACCCACACCAATCCCCGTTACAAGGAAATACCAGGGTCTGGGGGGAAGGCTACCACTTCAGACATCTTTCAAACCAACCATGTTTCAAAGCAACTGTGTTTCAAACACAGTGCACCTCATGTTCTAGGCTATGAATGCTCCCTTTGATAATCACCAAGGTTGATCAAAGTGCCTAATTATGTGACTGCCTTCCCTGCTGTAGAAGAAGTTTGGATTCTAAGTGATCAGATTGCTAAGGACTGGTCTGTGCTATGTGCTGTGTCTAAGGGTGTTGCTGAGTTGGGTCTCTGGACAACCTGAGTGGCCTACATTACATGTCGATTAAACATAATGGTCCTGGGGTAGGTATCTCTCCAGCAAATGACAAAACGTGCAAATTCTGTATTTTAGAGGTCAGGGTAGACAAACTGCTCTGCTTGTGGCCTGTCCTCAAGTGTTAGTGTGGAAGGACGGCTTGTGGCACGCTGTGATGTTGAACAAGTGAAATGGTGAGAATTTATTGTGTCCTTGGATTGTGATGAAGTCAGGTCCGGGCTCACTTAGTGGATGGACAAGGTTTGATTGGAGCCGGCTCTCGGAGGCCAGTGTGGAGAGGGCGATTCAGTCACTGGGGCGGTGCTTTGCCTCTTGCTCTTCTAACTTTCACTCAGGTAATAGCTTCAGTTCAGTTCAGCCGCTCAGTCAGGTCCAACTCTTTGCGACCCCGTGGACTGCAGCACGCCAGGCCTCCCTGTCCATCACCAACTCCCACAGTTTACTTAAACTCATGTCCATTGAGTCGGTAATGCCATTCAAGCATCTCATCCTCTGTCGTCCCCTTCTCCCACCTTCAATCTTTCCCAGCATCAGGGTCTTTTCCAATGAGTCAGTTCATGAGGTGGCCAAAGTATTGGAATTTCAGCTTCAGCATCAGTCCTTCCAATGAATATTCAGGACTGATTTCATTTAGGATGGCCTGGTTGGATCTCCTTGAAGTCCAAGGGACTCTCAAGAGTCTTCTCCAACACCACAGTTCAAAAGCATCAATTCTTTGGTGCTCAGCTTTATCTATAGTCCAACTCTCACATCCATACATGACCACTGGAAAAACCATAGCTTTGACCAGACAGACCTTTGTTGGCAAAGTAATGTCTCTGCTTTTTAATATGCTGTCTAGTTTGGTCATAACTTTCCTTCCAAGAGTAAATATCTCTGAATTTCATGGCTGCAATCACCATCTGCAGTGATTTTGGAACCCCCCAAAATAAAGTCTGCCACTGTTTCCCCTGTTTCTCCATCTGTTTGCCATGAAGTGATGGGACTGGATGCCATAATCTTAGTTTTCTGAATGTTGAACTTTAAGCCAACTTTTTCATTAGATAATAGCTTAGTTTAACCATATTTTCCTGAAAATTATTGCAAGGAGACTCTTCTACTTTCCTTCTTAAAATTCAAAGAATGATAGGGGTCTATAAATATCTTGGTTAATAATTAGAAGATTTTAGAGTGTCCCACTGTCTGTTTTTTGAGACCTGGCAGGAAGTCTCCTATTCACTGAATTTGAATAGATGTTTCACCTATTTTGGGGTTCCCTTCTTTGTTCTTTACCTGGGAATGCCCTTTTCTTTATTTTCAGCCTACTAAAATCTTTTAAGTCCCACTTAAGTTTTATCTTATTAGGAAACTTGCAAGATTTTCCCCTATCAGAATTGTATTGATTTATGTTACTTTTTTCATGAAATTTTACTCTATACTTTCAGCATTTTTGACATCCTGTGCTTTTTAAAGTTATTGTTTACCTGTTTTTCTTCCCAAGATTATACAGCTTTTGAGGACAGAAATGGAACTTAAAATTCCTATTATCCTCAATGCTTAACACAAATCCCACCCAGTAGGAGGGCTGTAAATTTTTTTAATGACTTTGAATCTTTAATGCTAGTTCTTCCATGAAAAGGTTGGTGCACAATGATAATCTTCTCCCCCAAAAGATGGACGCTCAGAAAGGACTGTTCTGAAGTTCTTTTTATTTGCCTTGCCATGAATTTGCAATTTCCTTACCACTTCAGGCCAAAGCATCAAATTTCTAAGAACATCTCTTATCCTTTTTCTGTAATTGAATTCAGAAAAACCAACCATTCCTTTGGACCTAGTAGCCTTGTATAGCACACTTGGTATAAGATTACATGGTGAAGAGTGAGACAGTAGGCTTTCTTTTAGGTGTGGCTGGAGTAATTCTTGTTTGGGGTTAAGTCTTCTGAAATCAGAATCCATTTCCTGAGACTTCTTCCCACTTTGAATTGAGCCCCAGAGACATGTTTTTCTGTCTGTAATCTTTTCCTTTTAATAACAGAAAGCATTATGAAATTCTCACATCACTATCTTCCTACTCTTAACTATTCTTGGGAGGAATCAGAGCAGAAGAGACTGAGATTTGAGTCTCTGTATCAAATTTTCCATAGAATAAATGATCCCAGCCAACACCACAGTGGTCAGCATCTGTTGTCTCTGCAAGAAAACTGCAGCACTAATTATGCACAGGGTAAGGCGTTTAAAAAAATAAGTGAATTGATTTTGAAAATTAGGTGTGGAGAGTAGAAGGGAACCTGAGACTTTTTGTACTATTTTTTATGAAATAATCAGCTTTAGCTAAGAGAATCACTTTATAATATTTTATCTTCAGTCTTACATTTCCTTCAGAATTAACTACCACCATTCTTTTCATTACTCTACCAGTTTGATGACTCTTGTCCTAGAGTGAAACATCCCTCACAATCCCCTGTGCGAAGATTGGGACCTAGTGTGATAACAGTGCTCTGATATATGAGCAAGACGAAGAAAAAATAAAGAATAACTTTAGGCAGGTTTTTATATACTTACTTATATTTCTTATTCCTCTTCAGATGAAAATCCAGAGCTTTTCTTTTGATATGTTTTACATTTCGAAAGAAGATAGCAATGATGTTAATAGGAAGAGCATGACCCTTGGATTCAGATGACCGATAATTCAACTCTCAGTTTCAACACCTCGTAGTTGTGTAAATTTATTTCTATGCACTTCCGTGTTCCTAATGACTACTTTGCAGAGTTGCTATGAACACTGGTTTAAACAATAGTTACTCAATATCACTATTATTATTTTATCAGTTATACTCACTTACAGAAATATAGAAGTTCCTTGAAAGTATACATTTTAGGGGAGTGATCATAGATGGGGTATTATTACACTTTTGTTTTTTGGTTTCTCTTTATTTCATTCTGTATATGCATGTGTACATGTGTGTATTTGTGCCTATGAATGTGTATGAGTAAACTTCACATATTACGTGTCAGGTACCACTTCAGGCGTTTTGATATTAACGAATAAGGCAGACAAGGATGTCTACCCCGCTCCACACCACCTCCCCACCCCCACCCCCAGCCCTGCCCGCTCGCCCCATGGAGCATGCATTACTCTAGTAGAAGCAGCTGGGAGCTGACAACTGCTATTGAAAAATTAAGTTGGAAAAGAGATGGGGGTTGGGGAGTGGGTTACAATTATTAATAAGGAGTTCAGGATATCTGATAATGGTTTTATGTTTGAGGTTTTCATATACTAGTTTCAAGAATGAGGGCATGAAAAGAAGGGAACAGAGAGGAGAGAAAAGAAAAGGAGCCTGCTGATTTGTAGGAGAGCAGAAGGATTTCCTTTGTGTAACGTGTCAAAATACAACTAATATGGCAGAGTGAGGTTTTCCCGATGGCCTGGCTTTATCTTATTCATTTTGAGCAAAAATCTTACTTAAGTATTTTTGTACACACCCTGACTTCCCGAACAGCGGGTACTGAATACAGGCTGCTGCAGGGGGCCCTGCTGTGGTGGCCACGTCTGTTCCTGACCTGTCCTGGAGCAAGGCCCCCGGGGCCAGCAGAGATGCTTTTGGCCATCTGACCACATAATAGCTGAGCCTATGGTGATTATGCATTCTACACAGTAGCCACTATTTACATATGGCTATCTAAATTTGAATATAAGTTGATTAAAAGAAATGGCATTAAAAATTCAGTTTCTGAGTCACATTAGTCACATTTAAAGTGTTCAGGGGGACCCCACTGGTAGTCCAGTGGCTAAAACTCTGCACTCCCAATGCAGAGGGCCAGGTTTGATCCCTGGTCGGGGAACTAGATCACACATACCACAGCTAAGAGTTCCTATGCTGCAACTAAAACCTGCATGTCAAAATGTAGATCAAAAATCCTGTATGCCACAGCTAAGACCTGGTGCAACCAAGTAAATACATAAATAATGTGCTGGTAGCCACATGTGTCTAATGGCCACCATGTTAGCCCAGACACAGAACATTTCTGATACTGCAGAAACGTCAGCAAGTGCATATTCGTTATGTTTCTTGTTCCTGTCTCTGACATTGCTCTTTTTTTCCTGTGGTACTGCTATCAGCTTCCAAACTTATCTCTTCTTTCTGATTTTTTGTTTCTCATAGTTCATAGGTTTAAGCGCTAGATTTAGAATTTTATATAAATAAGGGTAACTAGGCTTTGAGAGCAGAAGAGCTTCCTTATGTTCAAGTGCCTGAGTTTTTATACTTGGGATTTATATTTCTGTTCTGACTGCCCCAAGGCCTTTTTTGCTTGGTTATTGTTGTGCAGCTGTGCTCTGGGTGGTCAGAGTCAGACTGCTGAGTTATTGTGGGAGAAGTGCTCTCAAACTTTAAAGATAAAATTGCACTTCTATGGAAATGCTTTAGAACCAGTCAATGGCCCCTTATTTGGAGCAGTGCCATTTGAGGAAAGCTTATTGACTGGCTGCCTACACTCACACAGAGCACTATGTTAGGCCGAGGAGATACAAACCAAAGTAAACATGGCCGCAGATCCTGAAGAGTTCCCAGTTTAGGTGGTATTGTCAATCACAAATAAGCAAAGTTTCATTGTCTCTTAGGCATTCCTGGTGGCTCAGTGGTAAAAAATCTCCCTGATAATGCAAGAGACCTGGGTTTGATCCCTGAGCTGAGAAGATCCCCCAGAGAAGGAAAGAGCAACCCACTCCAGTATTCTTGCCAGGGAAATCCCCTGGACAAAGGAGACTGGAAGGCTACAGTCCATGGGGTTGTGAAGAGTCAGGCACGACTGAGCGACTAAACAACATTGTCTAGTGCCTGGGTATGCCCTGGAGACTCTGAAAGTCAAGAGTTGAGTGGTGCACTAACCAGCCTTCCTGGAGGTAGCGGGAGAGGGATGGGACAAAGAGGCCAGAGGCCTTGAGAATGCTCCCCTAGAGTAACGGTCCTTTTTTTTCTATCTCTTATTTAAAGTTTATTTTTACTGGAGTATAGTTGACAGAGGATGGGATGGGCGGATGGCATCACCGACTCAATGGACATGAGTTTGAGCAAACTCCGGCAGTTGGTGACAGACAGGGAGGCCTGGCGTGCTGCAGTCCATGGGGTCACAAAGAGTCGGACATGACTGAGTGACTGATCTGAGCTGAACTGGACAGTTGATTTACAATGTTGTGCTAGTTTCAGGTGTACAGTAAAGTAAGTCAGTCATGCATATTCATACATCTACTCTTTCTTAGATTCTTTCCCGATACAGGTTGTTGCAGAATACTGAAGAGAGTTTGAGGGAGTGATTCTTAAACAGCATCTGAGGGATAAATAGGTGTTAGCCACAGGACAAAGCTGGGAGAGTGGGATCAACAAGACATACGTACCACAGTGTGGACAGACTCTGAGCAGTGAGCTGCTGTAGCGAGAGTGGGGACTTTTGACTTTATCTTTGACTGAATTTAAAATAAAAGGGAGCCCGTGTCTATAGAGACAGACAGGCTTTGACTGTTACGTTGAAGTGACGGGTAATCGGCAGAGGGGGCAGGGGGCAGGGAGATGGAACACAGGCCACTCTGACTTTTCAGCAGTTCGAGTCCTTCACTCTGGCAGATCTGTGGAAGTTAAATTTGAGGGAGCTGGGCTGGAGGCCGGGACAGTAGTGGTGGTGAGGTGAAGGAGGAGGAATTCATGGTCCAAACAGAAGGATACCAGAGCCTGATGTGAAAGGTGTAATGTGGCAGAGCAGAGGACCTGCTTTCAGTTAATACTTAAGGAGTAAGAGTCTCAGTATTTGAGGACTGATGGGACCTGGAGGATGAAGGAGACAGAGGAATCAGAGATGACCCTAAGCTTTCAGGAAAACAGATTAATTTGAAGACTTCTTGCAAGTTCTTGGTGATAGATTTTGACCTATAGCTGCTTCAAGTGTCCTGCATTGGCAACTGATGTCTAGGTTAGATTTTGGCTCATTAGAACTCTGTCACTCACATTTGTTAAAAGAACTTGAACCGTAGACCCTAGTGAAGCACTCCCCTTGTATGATTTTAATTTTGCAGTGGCCAATGAAAATTTATAGAAACTTGGCTTCATTTCTAGTGGCTTCAATCCAGATGCCAAAATTACCCCATTGCTGGGACACCCTTTGGGTGGACCATCGAATCTGTTATTCATTAGGAACAGCTGAAAAGCATCAACAAAATTCCTGGGACATGCCAACAATAACACCAGTCAAATTTCAAGGTGACTCCAGGTTTCAAAAAGTTATGAATCTGAAACTCCGTCTAGCCAAGCTTTTATTTGTATTCTTACACATACTTATCATGTGAAAAAGCTAGTGGCTTCCTTACTTTTCATAATTGTACATTGCTTTCCTTAGATTATGAACTAAGTTCTGAGTTCTGAATGTTGGTGGAGACATACTTATGGATCTGTAGTCAATCACTTTAAAGTGATAGTACAGATTCAGTCTGAATGGTGGAACCAGAAGCGGAGAGCAGCCAGCTCAAAGGGTCCATTGTGGTGGGGCCCATGTTGAAAGCAAGAATTCTCTCATACCTGCAGTGCATTTAAAAAGGATTTTCCAAGTAACAGTTACTATTTTAATGACATGTTAAGCTTCCAGAAGAACTTGATTCTCTAGTTTGCAAGATTAAAGAAATATGCCAAATCCATGTTGATACTTGGGTTTTTTACTGCCATATTTCATGACTGCCTGGCTGAAGCTATAAAACAGTAGGCGCCTGCCTCTTTACTTTAGATGGTTATATTTAGCTACTGCATCTGGCCTTTGTTGCTAAATATTTTTTTTCTTGTCACTGTAACTGTGCCATCAAATTGAATCCTCAGTGGTCTGGCAGTTTTTGAATGACTTTTCAGAAGCTGTGAAACCCTGTCCTAATCAGGAGTGTTTGGGCAAGACTTGTGGTGTGAAAAAAGATGTCACATCTTTCTAAATGAGACAAGAGGATTATAGAACAGTTATATAGCATCTTCAGAATTTTTAGGTGAAGAGTAGTGATGTGTTTGGTAATGAACAAGTCCTATAAATCGAGACATGGGCAGTTTTTACATTATTTAAAAGGATTCAGTACAAAGAAGGAAAGAAAATAAGCTGACTTTTTGTGACTCTTGGGAGAAGTTACATTAACTATTTGGTAAAAATTGGAAGTATTAAAATCATTGGCTCCTGAGAATATATTTTTTTATAAACTCCCATCCTTTGTATGATGTCAGTGAGCGTTGTTTAGCCAGTTATCAAAATAGTTTTATGAAAAGATAAATATATGTTTCACTAATCCCAAGGGGAGCTTTCTAAAATGTGTTTTTTAAGTAAATAATTAGTGTCATTTTGTGAAACTCATGACCTGTTAGGGTGGGAAAGAGACAAAAAAAGACATCTTTGCAAGCAATTTGTGATTTAATAGCAGCTGGTCAAGCGAGTTGAAAAACCTAATGAGTCGTATATTAAATGTTTTGAATGCCTTTTCTCTTTCTTGGGAAACTGGCTAACCCCCACAGTCTTTCTCCCATAGCAAATGGCTCTGAAACTTTGATCTTTGCAAACCGGTTTGCCAGATGTAGTGGATAGAGCCTGTGTGACCTTTTGTGTGCCAATTCAACCTGGCTGATCGGAAACCATGCGTTAATCTTGCATGACTTTTATTTGTAGGCATTACTGCGGAAGTTCTAGTGGTGACCTCTTTCGATGAACTGCAGAGAAGAGGGCCAGACGCCGAAGGGAAGATCGTCGTTTACAATCAACCTTATACCAACTACTCCGCAGCAGTGCAGTACCGCATGGAGGGGGCGGTGGAAGCTGCCAAAGTGGGGGCTTTGGCATCCCTCATTCGATCCGTGGCTTCCTTCTCCATCTACAGGTTGGTCATCGAGTTCATTAGAAATGCTTTAAAAAACCAGGGTGTTCCATCAAAAAGAAGCCCTTACAAAATAAAAACAAACTAATCAAGTGAAAATACTGATTGTTCATGGAATTTTTCCCCATTCCACATTTGGTCATTTGTTTGTAATATCTTCTTTGGCCTTTTCAGGATTCCAAGCATCATTTGTGCATTCCTTTAAAAAGTTTTCCACATCCATGATGATCCCATAACATTCCTTATATAACCAGTATGTTTTATGTATTTTCATCGGAGGGAGAACTGAATTCACGTCTGCATTTCATTAAAGTTCCTAATGACTTCAGAGGAAGTCAGGCTTTTTTCCATTGTTGCTAGAGAAGTGAAATACAAGTAAAGTGGGTAACATGATGGGGCCATCTATGGTGTAGTGTGGTGTTGAGGCAGCAGAGGACCTTGGATATAGACCTGCTTCTGCTTCTAAAGAGCTAAGAGGCCTTGGGAATGGTCTTTTTTTAGTTGAAGTATAGTTGACTTACAGTATTGTATTAGTTTCAGACGTACAGCAAAATGAGTCAGTGTTTTTGCAGATCACACTCCATAAGTTATTAACGAGATAATGCCTATAATTCCCTGTGCTACACAATATATTCTTGTTCCTTCTTTATTTTATGCATAGTAGTTGATACCTATTAATCTCATACCACCTTGGATTATTCTTAAAACTCTTCAGCCCTCAGGATTCTACTCTATTAATTGGTGATAATTAATGACAATACTTTTCACAAAATTATTTTAAGATTGAGGTAAACTTATGAAAGATACTCAATTTTCTATAAAGGTCTATTTTGAGGGCAACAGAAGCTTTGTCTTTTTCTTTGTATTTTTGATTGAGGTATTTGCAAAGTGCTTTATTGACCCTTAGCCCTAGGAGGAAATTTGGCATTGAAGTGGATAAAAGTTCTAAAAACTGACCTGGAGACATTGGGCCAATTTAATAGCTACATATGGTAGTGTTACATATCAAGGATAAAATATTTGAGAAACATGGATAAAAGAAACATCATTTTAGTCTTGTAGCTCGGTCTGCTTAAGATAAAAGAAACATGCAAAAGTAATTGCAAATAGGGTTTATTTGGGTCTCAAGACTAGATCCTTAGTATCTTTTGTAAAGAAAGACTTCTGGTATTCTGCACAATTGTTCTTTGGCGCTAGAGTCACAGCTGCTTGACCTCAATTAATTAGCACCCTATGTCCTTGAAAATAACTGAGGAGACATCAGAGCCCAGTCAGAGGAGTTGTTCAAAAGTGCACAGAAAAGGAAAGGGACATTTTTCTTTTACAGGGATAAGATATCTTCCCGGGGAGGAAGTTGGGGCATGCTAAAACCACTTGTTACAAGTTTTAAGAGAGAAAACCTAGTTACAGTTGTCATAGTGCTTAAAATAATGCTCTTTGTAGAGTCCTTAAAAGTTTGGTGACTAGTGAAATAGTGATTGGGCCATATTCTTTCAGATGGTTAGTCTTCCCAGGCAGGAAGTCCTGAGATGGCTAACTCACTTCCCAGAATACTTCAGTCACTCCTTAAAATAACATACTCAGCAGCTTGTGGCCATTCACCATGGTTTCGCTGGTCCTGAGACCTAAATTATGGGGCTAGTCTGTTGCTTTGCGAAACTGGGTAAATGCCAGAAACATTTATTTAAAAACTACTACTCATAAGACTAAAAAATTCCCAGATGATTTAATGCACAGCAATTTGCTCGGGTTCACTGGCCTTTTTTTCCCCCTGGTATAAAAAAGACATCTGGAAACTCAGGCTGTAACCTAGATGCACCAGAAGAAATTTGTCCAGCAAAATTAGCCTGTGTCATTAGCCTTTAAGATTTGGGGTTGCCAACATGTAGTGTGTGTTCAAAAGGCATTTTGCTTAATATTTCTAGATCTAGACTGATTATAATTTTTCATTAATTTTATAGCCAGCCATATTTCAATGGCCTCTTAAGTTTTATAACTCTATATATTCAACATTTATAAATACAAAACAACATTGCTATTTATATAGAACTTTAGACTCTTTCACATATGTCATCTTTCATCTTATTTGTTATGACAACAATCCAATGGACCAAGAAGAAGAGGCCTTATTATCCCCATTTTACAGAGAAATAAAAGCTCAGAGAATTCAACATGTTAGCATGTTTAAGTCTTGCTTCTTGAAAAATGAAAATCAAAGTGAAACAAACTCTCTCTCTCTCCACTTTGGGCTAATTGTTTTTTAGAAACCAGTTTTCTGCAAAGAGTATTCTGTATTCCAGTCTGTAATTCTTTATCCCGCATTCACTCTCCAGGCCATCTTAACTTAGCTCTTCCTGATACTGAAATGGAACTTGCTAAGGTCACAAATAGCTGCCTAATTGAATATAGTGGACATTTTTCAGGCTGTCCTCTTATTTCACCACTCTGAAGCATTTCTTACTATTGACTGCTTTTTTCCACAGTCTTTGGCATCTGTGACTTCTTTCTCACATTCTTTTTCTTGCCCCTCCCCTCTTTCCCACTTCCTCTTTCCTTCCCTGTTCCTCTGGATTCTCGCTGTGAGCATTCTACCTGAGCCGTCCCACCCTGCCTCTGGCTTCAGCCGGCACCTGTGCAGTGGCCTTTCCCAAACTCGCCTCCCCTCTCCGTGCCGCTGCCTGAACTCTAGGACCACACGTCCAGCCGCCTGCTGATTCGTCTTTTGGGTGTTCCACATCTATCTCAGTTTCTTTCTTTTTCAAAATTGAGCTCCTTCTTTCACATTTTTCTCCTGCATTTTCTATCTCGATGCCATCTCTTCTGCCTTCTAAAGTTAGATGATTCTTGATTATTTTTTCCTCTTCCCTTATCCATCATCTCTAGTAGCTACTACATCTCCTAGGTTCTGCTCTTTGTCTGTCATTTTAGCAAATACATATTGGCAGGAATCACTACAGCTTCCCCAGTGCGGCCCATTTCCTCAAAGTTTCATGACTTTGCAAATGCTTTCTCCTCTGCAACCTTCTGTTCCCTTTCTCACTATCTCACACTGTCCTTTAAGATTCATTTTAAGCACTTCTTCTGAGGAGCCCTTCCCAGTATCCTGCTTCAGCTCAGGTGAGCTGCCTCTTTTGGGTATCCCATTTCAAGCTATGTATACTCTGTATCATATTATCTTGGAGGTAGTTTGAGTTCATGCTTTGGTATGGTAGATCAAGTATTGTAAGGCTTCCCTGATAGTTCAGTTGGTAAAGAATCAGCCTGCAATCCAGGAGTCCCCAGTTCTATTCCTGGGTTGGAAAGATCCCCTGGAGAAGGGATAGGCTACCCACTCCAGTATTCTGGCCTGGAGAGTTCCATGGACTATATACTCCATGGGGTGGCAAAGAGTCGGATACAACTAAGCAACTTTCACTTTCACTTCAAGTGTTGTTGTAACAAACAATTTAGTCACTTAACACAATAGGAATTTCTTTCTTGTTCACATAATAGTTCCAAGAGAGTGTTCAGCAGGTGGCCTTTTGCTCCTTTCCATCTTGTGGCTGCATCACCTCTAAGAAATTAGAGTTCTCTGCAGGGTCCCTTGCATCCAACTGGCAAATAAGGAGATGGAGAGAGAAAGTCAATAATCAAAGGCGAGGCTTTCTTTGGTCAGGCTTGGGTATGACATACCTCATTGCTCACATTCTATGTCCACAATGCAGTTATATGGAGGCTGGGAAATTTGGTCTGTCTTCGTGCTCACCGTGAAAGGAAGACAAGTTTGGTGAACAACTGTACAGTCTTCTCGAACTGTCTGACTCTACACTAGATTGTAAGTTCTAGGATAACATGGATTAAACACTTTACCTAGGTATCCCCATCATCTTGTATAATATTTGATACATAGTGGCCACTCAGGAAATGACTATTGGAGGAATCAACTTGTCTGAGTTTATGTGACCAGTTATGGCAGATTGCTCTTACAACAAACCAGGTGACCCAATCCCTAGTGCCCTCTGATCAAACTGTGTAGCCTCTGTATAGTGAATTTAAAATAACTTGAACTTTTATGGCACTTTGCTCTGTATTTGGAGGAAAATCTCCAGATGCCAATATGCCAGGTTATATCTTTTTTCTGTCACCCTTAGCTCTATGCCAGTGGGTTATACTGGATTCTGTTTAGGAATAGTGTAGAAGTCAGCAACTCTGGAGAACAGAATAGAAGCTGTAATTTGTTTCTGCTTGATTTTAAAATTAGAGAATCTCCTAAAGGACAGGCAGTGTATTTTACCAACATCTTGATTTGACATCTGTCAGTAGAGTTAGCAATATGTGTCAGCCGTTTTGGAAGTACAGCGGTCACATGGTTACATGAATTATCTGTGGGCTTTTTGTCATTATTTCTCTGTGTTCCCATTATTAGTGTTTTTGTGTTCAAATTGACTTCAAAGAGAAGATTTTTCCTTCATTGATGCTTTTATAATGACTTTTCTCTTGTTCAGTATTAAGTATCAAGTGGGGACTATCTAATAGGGATTGTCATTAGATCTATTTTAGTTTTCCTGTGTGTAAAATACAGTTTACCTTGTCATAGGAAGATATTTTAGGATGAAAGTGATTGTAAGAGATTTAAGCTCTGCAGAGAAGATCTGCTCTATGAAACCACTTGCCTTATGTTATTTCTCAAATTAATAATATTTTTTAGTAAATGTTTATTGAGAGTTTACCTGTTGCTCAGAAGTTGTTAGGCCCTGGGGTTGCTAAGATGAATTAGACATGTTTGTGGTTCCTCAGAAATATTCTATCTGGCTAAAAGAGAGGAGAGTTAGCTTAAAATGTATGATTAGTGTAATATATTTTATATTTAGTGCTAAATGCATGATTGGGAGAAGGGACCAAGGTAAGAAATTGACATTTATTAAGCATATTTTGTTTATACTTCTTAGAAGGCTTAAAATTTTTGTTTTGATTAATTGTTTACACAACCTGTGGGAATAGATATTATTATTGCTCTTTTATGGAGGGAGAAACAGGTTCAGAAGGGCTATATAACTAGTCAAATTACACTGCTAATGAAAGAACCAGGAGTCATACTCAGAGAGGTTCTGACTCTAAAGTCCATGCACTTTAGATCCAACCAGAAACTTGGAGAGCTAATGCTCTAGAAGTCTAGAAGAGGCAGCAGCGGTCTGATGGGGGCTGGCTGCATTGAGAATGTGGGTTTTGGGTACTCAGTGAAAAGGGTGAACTTGAACAAGAGATCAGAGCTGGAGAGACTTTCTGTACATGATCAAGGCAAGAAAGTGGGAGTGCTTTTTGTGTTGGGTAATATCTAAGTAGACCAGTTGGACTGGAACAGGCTTTCATGGGAGATCAGAGAAATGTTATTTTGAGGTGAGAGGAAGAGACCAGCTTTATGAAGAATCCGAAGTACCAGGTTAAGGAGTTTTAAGTTTAAGGTGGAGGAAATGGGGAATCATTGATTGTGCTAAAGTTGGAGGTGACATTTTAGAGCACTGTTTCTCTAAAGGTGGTCCCTGGAACCTCATCACCCTCAGTTCAGTTGCTCAGTCATGTCCTACTCTTTGCGACCCCATGGACTACAGCATGCCAGGCCTCCCTGTCCATCACCAACTCCCAGAGTTTACTCAAACTCATGTCCATCGTGTCCGTGATGCCGTCCAACCATCTCGTCCTCTGTCGTCCCCTGCATTATCAGCCTCACCTGGGAGCTATTGATGTGCAAATTGTTAGGCTTCACTTGAGACCCATTAAATTAAAACATGCTTGGGGGTGCAGTATGTGGTTTAAACAGCCCTCCAGGTGATTCTGAGGTATGTTAAAGTTTGGAAACTACTGTCTAGATCAATTTGGTGAGCATAGATGATGTGCTTTGTGAACGTAAGGACACTGATCTCCTAATGCAGATGTGACGTAATGAGGACATGGCTGGTGGGAATGGAGAGGAAGAGACAGCAGAAGGGTGTTGGGCTGTACCCGGCAGGCTGTGTAACTGCCGAACCGTGAGACTGAAGCAAGAGCCCCGAGAGAGCAGCAGCCATCAGCAGTTTATTGGATAGAAGATTTCACAACTCGGAAGCAGAGTCCTGGAGTGACGCCCCACTGTGCATGGCAGATAGCAGGCAGGGTGTGGCAGCAGTGGTTGCTTCTTGGGGTAGAGGAGGGTGGGGGAAGGGACGTCAGGTTGGCTCATCGGTTATCGGAGAAACCATCAGTGGGGCAGGAGGCCAAGGTAGGCAAGCACGACTCCGATTAAGCCTTACAATTAAGAGAACTAGATAGTCATGAGGGTGCATGTTGGTGAAGCGGGGACTGGTTGAGCAGGGGATGTACCGAGAGCAAGAGAATAGCCATCTTGAGTGGCCTGATCATACAGAAGGGTAATGAAAAAAATATCAAAACTTAAGGACGGGTTTCATTTGAAAGGAGGAAAAACGAGGAGTCAAAGTCAACAGTAAGTCAAGGAGTGAAAACCAAAGGTTGAATCTGCATTCAGTCCAGCCCAATATTTTAAAGTCATGAGTTTTATGTAAAAATAGGGGTTTGTGGAGGTGACATCTTGTATTTCTGTAAGGTAAACTGCAGCCTCGTGGGTTAGCACCAAGTCCTTTTGGTTGATGGCCTGTGCCTTCTCTAATCTGCCTCAGTTTCCGTTTCCCTTTGCCCAGCTTGGGGACTGAAGAATGATGAGACACGGGGACCATAGAGAGGCAACACAGCCAATGGTTTCTAGACCTTTTGAACTTGAAGCGGCTGTGAGATTGTCCCATTAATCTGGTTTTTATATTTTGTAAGAAAAACAGTTAAGCATTTCCATTTCTCTATCATCTACTTTTTCAATCACCCAGGGCAGTTTAAAATTCTAGGCTGGCTTCCTTGCAGTGCAGTATACCTTGGGACTTCTGCCTCCTGCTCTCTCAATGTGTGAACTCAAGAATGCAAAATAATTTTTATGTTAGACCAAGCAAAATATAATTGAGAAAGGAACTCTACTGAGGCCAAATCGTCTATTGTACTCCCATTGCCAGATATACATTTTTTTTTCCCTAGTTATTTTCTCCATTGCCCCAGATAATTGAACACAGACTGTAAGTTTTAATCAGCTAAGGAAGCAAAAAGTCTCTCCTTTCACTTTATTGTGAGAAGTGTATCATCATACTGGGGAAGAATTCATTGAGGTGCGAATGAGCTGATAATAGAACTTGGCTTTGTAACTACCACTGGTTTATGTTTTATATCACTTGGCGTTTGTGTACTGTATTGATAGAGTATAGTGAAGAGGAGGAGGAAGAGAAGCCATCCAATTTGAAGATGACTAAGAGCTGATTAAACATTCAGCTGGAGAGAAATATGAGTGAATCCAGGTGATGTTTATGGAGTGTCAGAGAGAGAGAATGTTGGACCATCTGGCGAGAGAGCTGTGAGGAAGTATATAAATCAGTGCCTATAATGATACTTAATTAATACAGAGTCGATAAGTGGCATAATTGAAGCAATGGTCGGGCTACATTGTAGCATTTAATAGCTTCAAAGAGGGTTCTGATTAAAACCTTTACAATTTATAAAACATTCTTCATCTTAAGAAAGCATCTTGATGAGATTTAACATGAACATTTTTGTAATCAGAGGACCAGTTTCAAACATTCAGGGCAGAGGTGAAATGTCTTAAGAGGTCTATTTCAGATGATTATTAAAAGCCAGTTTATCCTCAAGAGAGTAAAGAAGCTTGTCCCCCTCCCTTTGTTTTTTAATGGGAGAAAAATTAATGTTGCTACTTTGCACTTAGACTGTCTTGGATTTTTGATGTCCTGGTGGTTTGCTTCTTCGGCATGACCTTAGCATAATTAGCTATCAAGCTTGATTTAAGTTGTTTTGAAATATTTTTGCAACTTAGGGGGCATATGTGCCACTGGTGACTACAAAATAAAGAGAGTATTACCCTGACTCAAATGGTACAACTGGACCAACCTGGATTAGTAGGCGCTTTTTCTTCCTGCTTTTGTTTTTGCTCAGTTCACTCTGAGGCCCCTAACAGATGCACGGTAATCAAGCAGAATGCAGGTGGAGGGCCGCAGTGCTCCCAAGGGGGAAACCAGAGAAGGCCCACACTGAACACTGCATTTTTTTTCTTCTCATCATCCTTTTTTTTTCATGTCTCTCTGATTTTTGAAAGGCAGATCCTTTGTTTAGAAAACCTTTGTTAGAAATTCCAAAATGTCCTTTAATCACTGAGTTCTTATTATCGCTTCAGGTAGTGTGACAGGCAGGCATATTATCTGGTAACAGGTAGACTCAGACAGTGCACTCTCTAGAGTGCTCCAGCCCCAGTTCTGGAGTCACAGTGCCTGGGTCTTTATTCAGTCTCTTGACAGGGTGTGACCTTGGCATACTGGGAAACTCTCTGAACCTCAGTTTCATCTGTATAATGGGGAAAATTGTACCTTCTTCCGAGCATTTTGTGAGGTTTAAATGAAATTCTATTATTGCCTGACACAAAATAAGTTTTGCATACATGTAGTGTACTATTATTATATAATTTTGCTAAGTAATGAGTGGATATACTCACTGAATGAAAAAGGAAGGGAAGGAAACATGGAGCGAGGGAGGGAGAGAAGAAGAGAGAGAAGAGAAGGAAGGAAGGAAGACAGGTAGGAAAGAGGGAGGGGAGAGAGAGAAAGAACTTTATTTACGTAACATCACTGTTGTAATTGCTGCTATCTGGTTGGGAGACAACGCCTAACACTGTATTGCCATTTTGATCTCAATCTGTTTAGTTTGTTCAAACTCTGTTAGGGTTGTGTGTTTACTAGTCTGTTTCTCTTTCTGGATTGGAAGTTCTGCTGGGGACATACTCTGTGTCTTATTCATCTCAGTGTCTTCAGGGCTGGGCTCAATGCCTGGCACACAATATTGCTGGAATGGATGAATAAAAAGTGTTAGAGGCAGCCTATTAGGTTTGCTAACATGTAAATTCAAGGTGTCACCATTTCATATTCATAAAAGTGGAATAATAATAGAGATGAGGTAGCTAACCTTCTGAATTGCTACTTATCAAAAATAGCATCTCTAGAATCTGAAAGGAGACTATACAGTTATGTAAATTTTGGTAAAGAATTGCAAACTGCTATTACTTGGGTGCTTTGTGAGGCTGCTATAATTAATGGTCTGTTTGCATTCCCAGTACGGACTGTCATTTTTCATCTGCTTGTAACCTTGATATAAAGATTTATTCTTGGCTGATATTTTGCATTCATAATTTTAAAATATTTGTAAATGTTCATCTTCTCTTTTCCAGCTTTCTGATTACCGAAAGCATAAGCTTAAGAACCGTATCACCATGGCATGTTTCTCCGAATCCCTAGTGGTAAAAATAAATTAATGCATTTTGAATTCAGGTTTCAGGATTATGACAATGTTGTTTGCTTATACAGTGCCCTTTGAAAAATGTCCAGTGTAGCATATGAACCAAACTAATCCCCAGTAGCCTCAAGTTTGCTTTTTACTATTGCCTGTGCTTTTGTTCCCTTTCTCACATCAAAGCTGAAAACTGTTCCAAAAGTCCTCTTGAATCCAAAGGACCCTTTGGCATCTCTAGCCCCCTGGAGAAAGTACTGATCAGACGGTACTACCAGGAGGACTGTGTGTGGGTGTTAGGTCACTTCGGTCATGTCCGACTTTTTGCCAATATAGTCCGATGAACTATAGCCCACCAGGCTCCTCTGTCCATGGGACTTCCCAGGCAAGAATACTGGAGTGGGTTGCCATTTCCTTCTCCAGGGGATCTTCCCCACCCAGGGATCGAACCCGCATCTCTTATGTCTCCTATACTGGTAGATGGGTTCTTTACCACTAGTGCCACCAGAGAAGCCCACCACAAGGACTGGAGATGAACAAAGTGACAATATAGAGAGTGGGGTTTGGGATCAGACAGACCTAGATTCAAATGCATGTTTAGCCACTTAGAGGTTGTGTGAATTTACATACACTGTCTATTGTGAGAACCTCTCTGCTCATCTGTAACATGGTGAGAATACTCTTTATCTTATAGAGTTGTTAAGAGAACTGTATTGGATCAAGCATTCAATGCAGAGACTTTGACACATGAGAAGCAATCAGTGAATTTTGTACCTGACATCTTATCTTTGTCATGGTTATCATCATCATCATTATCTTCCTTGGATAAGGACAGCATGAAGCAGGTGGGTTGATATAACTGAAACACCTTAAAAAGCAGCAACTCCAGAACTCTCCTTGGTGTAGGCACCAAAGACCTTGGTTCTATTTATCTCCTGATTCCAGGAGCCCACTCTTGTAGTCTCCCTCAGCCTTTGGCTTAAAACTTTGTTCTCTCCTCACCCCCTCTGACCTCACTTCCAGTGCTCCACACCGTCCCCGCACATAGTGCCAAAGATACAGCGACTCAGACCAGTGATCAGTGGCCAGACCAGTGATAAAGCGACTCCTATCAGTGGCCAGGGACCAGACCCCTGATCAACTTGGCAACTGCTCTCTGTCTGTCTCTACTTGTTCAGAATGTGTTTATCCATGAGAATATAAATTCCACAAGGACAGGACTACATCTTTCTTGTATATCATTATACTGTCAGTACACATTATTGGCACATGACAGTTACTCAAGAACTATTTATTGATTCAAGTTGTGGTTAGCACACCTGCTCTTTACACAGAAGGTCCTGGGATCCATCCCCAGTGGAACCGACTCCTGGGATGTGTCTTTTCTTTTGAACTTCTCTGGTGGCTTAGATGATAAAGAATCTGCCTGCAATGTGGGAGACCCGGGTTCGATCCCTGAGTCAGAAAGATCCCCTGAGAAGGGAATGGCAACCCCCTCCAGTATTCTTGCCTGGAGAATCCCATGGACAGAGGAGCCTGGCGGGCTATAGTTCACAGGGTTGCAAAGAGTCGGACACAACTAAGTGACTAACACTTTCACTTTTTCACAGTTACTATTAAAAAATTATCTAAGATACAAAGAATGGAGGACCAACTATAAATGGATATATACTGACTCATGTCTATTTTCTGAAGCCACATTCTAACGCATCATAGATGTTTTCCCCCAACTTTGTTTCTTGGTAAAATATCAGTCTGTGGTAAAATTGGAAGACTAGTAGATGACTCATATACCCTTTGTAAGAAATTGCTGGACTTTTTCCTGAAGAGATGGTACCTGTCGTGTTGCCACCTGCCACTTGTAAGAGTTCAGCCTACTCCACTTTCTCACTGAAAAGTGGTGTTTTCATTCTGTTTAATTTTAGCCATGTTCCCTGATAACTAATGGTGTTAAACACACATTCACTTTTTGGTTGTCCATTTCCAAATCTTCCTTTGTGAATAGTCTGCTCAAGTCTTTTCTCTATTTTATAATTGGGTCGTTTTTAAATTATTCAGTAATAGGAATTCTCTATATATCCTAGATGAAAGTCCACTATCAGATATGTGTTTTGCAAATATTTTCTCTTGGTTGGTGTCTTACCCATAGTTTTGTTTTTATCTTAAACAGTGCCTCTTGATGAGAAGTTTTAAATGTTGATGGATTTTAACTTATCAAGCTTTTTAGTTGCTTTCTGTGTCCACTCATACACCCTTCACCTACATTCATTATGTAATTTTTAACACACTTGTTCTCTTTCACCTTTTAATCAATTTAAAATGGGGTAGGTACAACCACAGAGCATTTAAATCATAAATATATGAGCGTGTACTTCATAAGATCTAGGACCTTCTCTAACTTAAGGCAGTATTGTTAAATTAGTATGTTAAATTAGGAAATTTAACATGGTTGTATAAATGTTATATAATGTAAATTCCATTGACATTCAGATCTCCAGTTATCCCCAACTCTCAATAATTAATGTCCCTGCTTTCTAAAAAGTTCTAGAACCCAATAAAGGATATGACATGACATGTAAGGTTCATGTATCTTTAGTCTCCTTAAATCTGGAATTGTTCCCTAGTCTTTTTAATATTTTATTACTTTGACATATTTGAGGATAAGGGCAGTTGTTTTGCAAAGTGTCCCTCAGTTTGGAGTTAGTTATTTCCCCATTATTAAATTCAAATTAAATATTTTTGGCAAGAATTCTAAATGGATGATGTTGTTTCCCTCCTATTGCATTATATAAGGAAATGAGTTTTCCTTAATAGTGAGGCTAAGTTTGATCACTTGTTTAAGGCAGTAACTCTGGATTTCTTTGTTAGAGAGGTTCTCCTTTGTAGGGTAAATAAATACATTGTAATTATGGGGAGGTGCTTTGAGACTTTGTGAATTTTATATTCTCCATTAAAATTTCATCCAATGAAAATTTAGCATGTGTTGATGATCCTTGCATGCATCAGATATTACATTGCCAGTTACAAATGTATTCCTAATTCAGTGATTCCTATTATGTACATTTTTTAGCTGGCACTTTTTTGTAAAGAAGAGCTTTCACTCTTATTATTGTTTCTGATTATCACTTCATGGATTTTTTAAAAGGAATGTATTAAAATTTATCACTGTCATTCTTGTTGATAAAGCATCAACAATTTCAAAGCCCTTAAGTGTCAAAGCTAATATTTTATGATAAGCTTGAATATTGGAAACATTGACAGGAAATCACAATTTTTTTTTTTTTAATCCAAAGGAACCCAAACTATCCGAGGTAGTCAGCTAATTAGCAGGGTGGAATCAATACCACCCACTTCCTCTGAACTTTATCATTAACAGCATGCACTCAGGAGTAATGGCTCTGGAAATATTTTTAGAGTTTATCATTACCAGTGTGTACCATATGTGAATGAAGATCCTCACCCTGTCCATAATTGCTGTTAATTATTAAAATAAGCAAAGATCTCAAATCCAGAGATTGCCTCTCCAGAGTTTTGTTTTGTTTTGTTTTTTCATCTTTTCTCTTCTCTTTTTTGCTGTGTCGTGCTGATGTTGAAGAGTGTGCTCCCAAAGAGTTCTTTCCGGGAGAAATGTGTCTCAGTGTGGGTTTGCAGAGGCCTGTGCGGATGCCTGTTTGGGAGGAGTTTACCTAGTGTCTGTGGTGGACTACAGAAAACTGGAAATTATCCACCCACTGCATCTTCCCCACGTCATCGGTGGTTGTGAAGGGGTGGCCAACCTTGGCCAATGAGTCAGTGGGTGATAGTTTAATAGCTCAATGAACGTCTGTTTCTGCACTGGTTGCTCCTCTAAAAATTAAATATTTGACACCTAGGAGAAAAAATTTAATTTTTGACATTTACCAACTTGATTCATTCAATAAACATTCATCAGGTGTCTTTTATATTCCAGGTCAGGAAGGACCCAAGTTTTGTAGGGCTAAGCACTTATATAATTTGAGGGTCTCTTTAAGAAAAATAATATGAAATCACAAAATCAAATTTAGACATAAAATCAATATTTACTTAGAATAGCAAATTGTAGCAAGTTACAAATTTAAGAAATCTGCCAAATACTATAAACATTACAAAATTCAAAAATAATATTTTTAAAAAAAACTACCTATCAAGCTTCTATATTTTTCCTCTGTTTTTTTTCTTGCATAGTCTGACTGGTCTTTATATTTTCTATAGAGAGAATAAAAATAAAATTCAGTTTTTTCTTTACCATAGTTGAAATTTAGATTTTATTAGTGATAGTTTGGGAAAGTTTATTTCAGCTTGACAGATTTTTGTTTGCAATATCATATGCATTTTTAAGGCTGTCAGATTTCAGAAAGTTGCTATCAAGTTATTTTCACATGTGAGTTTAAGGACATTACAGATGCTCTTGTGTATAGTGACAATGAATTGACAGCAGTCTTTGGATACATGTTATGATTTTCTGTTACCTTTATATTTTTCACTATTTTGTGTCAGATCAACAAGAAATGTCAATGTTTTTCTCAGGTGATTTATCCTTCATTATTTGTATTATTAAATAATCTAAGAGACTATTCATCATGAATACTTGAAGTACATCTCTTTCTCTCAGTAAATCATGGCTTTTGTATGTCTTTTTTTCTGGTATTTATTGCCAGACTGGTTAGAACAGAGATGTTATATATGCTAACATGCTATTTGATCTGTTGACTCAAATAAAACGTGTGACTTCATACATCAGCACACTCACTGTTTGCAGTACAACCATAGGCTTGTGCCCTATGAACATAGGGTTTCTGACAGATTACGTTACAGGACTTGCTCAAAAAAGAAAATTAAAATATAAAATTAGGAAATGTCTTCATAACAGCATACCCTGAGTTACAGGATCTGTTCTTGATAAGTGAGACTTTCCATTTTAAGTAGGCGCGCATGGGAATGGAATCCTTCAGCTGCAGTTTTGCACACCTGGTAACTGGAAGGAGTTTTGAGAGACCAGCTTCTGAACCTCTGCACTCACTCCATGCTCTCATCTCCAGGTGTGGAAGGATCCGTCCTCAGCTCGGTGTGACCTCTGGCCCCGCCGCTTTGTATTAGGACTCCAGTATAGTCCTGGGAGCCTCTCTCATACCCGGTGGAGATTTTGACTGTGAATCCTGTAGATGCATCCCCAGTCAACTTCCTCAGAGTATCTAGATTCATTCTGATGTTGTCTAACATGAGGGGAGGTACGACAGAAATGGAGTCAGAGTGTATTAGGAGAGTTAATACTGTAAAGTCTGTGGACCTGAGCTGGGCTCCTAGTGAGGCCTCCACAGATGGAGCTGGTAACACCATGCTCACCTTCCTCCTCCTCCTCCTCATTTCTGTATGTGTTTTAGTGGTCATTTCAGTTTTTGGTGGTTTGGCACTTGCAATTCTTTATAAGCAGCTTCTTCCTATTTCTACTCCATTTCCCTTTTAGGACCTAGATTTCAAAATGGTAGAGCTGGATGAGAGCTGGATGAGCCCTGAGAGAATGTCTACTCCACCCCTTCATTTTAGAGTTGAGTACTGACCTTGGGGCTGAAGGTCACCCCTTCATTTTAGAGATGAGGAGCAGTGACCTTGGGGCTGAAGGTCACTCAGCTATGGTAGAACAGGGACAATGTGCCTTTTAGCTCCTGATCACATGTTTCTTTTCTCTCATGTCTCCATGGGTAGATCTCTATCAGCTATAGCAGCCTCCCAGGATTGAGTCAATTAACTTAGACATGCATTGATTTAATCTCTGTGGGACTCCTCCCCCCACCCCAATGGATATTTTTAAGAGTTAGCATGCACAGTGTGCTTCTAAAATGCCACATAATAGGGTTGCCTTGCCCATTTTGATAGGACTCTCAGCAAAGTTCACTGTATCAGGAACACTGTCACAGAATATGAAACTCACCTGGTGAGGAAGTAAGCTTTCCACTGACTTTGTGTTTTCTTCCCTCCGTGGGGGAAGAGACTATACGTCAGCTACCTGGTCTTCCTCTGGGGTTTGGTTTTTAATCTCCAGGGAGGCGAGGCCAACAAAATCTCATCTGTTCCCTTGCTAAGGAAAGAACCTGTGAAATAGATCTTCATTGCTTACGTGCCTTATGTTGCTTAGCATCAGCTGTATCCATAACACCACGGTGAATTTAAAATACTGCTCCTTTGAAATAATTGTTACAAGGGACTCTGAGGCTCATAAATAGCCCAAATAGGCATTGTAAAAGTATACTGATTTTTAACTGGATTTATTCCTCTGAGAAAAAACTTAAGTTCATGAATGTATGTCCAAATACTACCTATTACTGATGTGGATTTTTCTGCTACAAGTCCTAGGAATCTCTTAATTCAAAGTGGGGAAAGGAAATGAGCTAACATATATTCAACAGCTTTTAAGCATTGAGTTCAGTTCAGTTCAGTTCAGTTCAGTCACTCAATCGTGTCCAACTCTTTGCGACCCCATGAATCGCAGCACGCCAGGCCTCCCTGTCCATCACCAGCTCCCGGAGTTTACTCAAACTCACGCCCATCGAGTCGGTGATGCCATCTAGCCATCTCATCCTCTGTCGTCCCCTTCTCCTCCTGCCCCCAATCCCTCCCAGCATCAGGGTCTTTTCCAATGAGTCAACTCTAGTACTTTATATTAAATCTCAGCTGAACCCTTGGGTTGCAGGGGACTTGAGACTCATTTTACATTTGAGTAACTTGGTCGAGATTGTATCCTAGGACATTTTGAAGAAAATTTCTTTGATCATCTGTTTGCCAGCTTAAGAACTGACAGTGTTGATGTAACCAAACTGGAAATAGAGAAAGTAATGTATCGGTAAGAGTTTTTGTAAGATCACTTTGGTAAAAGTGGAAATGAGACCAAGTGATGTGTTCCAGTTGAGAAGATCGGGTCGAGAGAATGAAATGAGGAAAATTGCCAACAAATGTACGAACACCAGCATTAACAATAGTGAAGAGGCTTCTGCAGTCCTGGGCCTTTTTCCTTTGGAAGGTAGATTTTGAAAGACATCTTTGATCATATTGCTGTGAGGCTCTTCCTTTTGCCCCTCCTACTTCTCTTTATTTAGTACCTTCTTGTGGCTTCTAAATGAGATTCCCTATTACCTGCCAGACTAAAAGGCAGAGGCACAAGCTGTACGCTCCTGGCAACTGGTTATATCTCCGCTTCCAGAGCTTTGCCTGTGGCAGCTTCAGTTCATTACCATCATCCCTTTTGCACATATTGGCAGCTCCCCAAGACCTGGGGAGGAAAAAAAAAAAAGCAGATCTGTAGATATGCAAAGCTCAAAATCAAGAAATAGGTAATGAATCACTCCTCCACTTGCCCTTGCCTGTTACTGAATCCTGTTCCATCTGGGATGGAAAGGAGCGCTGGCCATGCTGTCCTGAGCAGATCAGACTTCTCCACTGCCTTCTCTTCTTTCATAACTAAAAACAAAACCCCACACCACAGTCAGACCCCGAAAGAAAAATGACACTAGATGAGTGTGATGGTAGTTTGTACTGTTTTCCCATTTTGTGTGTTCAATCATATTTGCCTTAACAAATACGATTGGAAGTGGCCCTTTTTCTTCTTTTCCCACCTTCTAGCATGAGATTTATAGGTGAAGATAAAAACGCTCTGGCTCTTCAAGGATGAGCTCCTTTTCTGCTCTCCTGCTCTGCTCCTATCCCATTTCCTTGCCCTCTTCTCGCTCCTGCTGACTTGCTTACTCTCTCTCTCTGCCTCCCTCTCTCCTTCAATCAGGGCTTAGAGAAATCTTTCACTCTTCTTTTGACAAGTGTCAGATAGACAGTATGAGCTCATTTAAGCTGAACTGTCTGGGGGAAGCTAAATTTGTTGAGGAGAACAATAATTTGGATGACAAGTGCCACGACACACCAGATGGCTCAACAGGAGAAACTCTTATCAGGCTCCCAGCTCACGTTCCAGGTGGCCTGTCTGTCTCTCCCTCCCCTATTCTTATTTGTTCACGGCTGACCCAAATTGAAACCTTGAAATACAAATGCAGTTCTCCTTGGAAGTTACAGAGAAAAAAACGTGATAGTGACTCAGCCTAGCGAGTCCCCTTATATGTGCTTGTTACTGCTGATGCTCCGCAGAACCCTTTGGGCACATATTTGAAGAAGCCTCAACTGTGAGCCCTGCTAGTTGTTTGATAAACAGGTCTATTATTCAAACTGCAAAAACTTTGACATTTTGAACAATCACCCACCTTGACTACGTTTGGCACGTCTTGCCAAGATACAAACAGAAATATTCTTAAATATAGGATCTTCCCTATAGCTCAAATGGTAAAGAATCTGCCTGCAACGCAGGAGACCTGGGTTTGATCCCTGGGTCAGGAAGATCCTCTGGAGAAGGGAATGGCAATTCACTCCAGTATTCTTGCCTGGAGAATCCCATGGACAGAGGAGCCTGGCGGGCTGCAGTCCATGGGATCGCAAAGAGTCGAACGCAACAGAGCAACTAACATTACTATTCTTAAATATTCTTTCCCAATTGGACTGATTTTTTTGGGGGGAGGGGGGTGGAGGGCGACTCTCACTTACCAGGCAGGGAACCTATAGACATAATTGTCATTGGAAGTTATTTAGTGGAAGGTGAGTTGTTTTTTTTTCTTTTTTGGTCCATGTGAAACATCCTAAAATTCAAGGCCAAGGCTCCGTGGCAGGCTATAATCTATGAATCATTAAATTCTTAACATACACTGAGAACAGGAAGACGGAGATCAACCTTTACAGACACAGGTGGAATTTCTCCTCTGAACACTGGTAATTCATGTGACATTTGCTGTTTGCTTATGTTTGCAGTGAAATTCTTTCCCTCAACCTTACACTGTGCACTTGTGCTGTTACTGGTCACTTAGAAGGCCTTTTGAGAGAGCAACACAAATTGATGTTCCAAGTGCACAAACAAAGCAGGTGTTTTTAATACTGGGCATTAAATTTTTTTTTTTTTTTTTGGTCAATACTCGGTTCACATGAGAACCTTTATTTTTTCTAGCCTGTAAGCTTTGGCTCTGGATTTACATGTTTTGGAGGTTTGATGTTGTTGCTAATTCAGTGATGAAATTTATTCATAGAAAAGGATTATTGTGAGCGAAGAAATAAAGTACCAAATAGTAGTGACAACCCAGGATACATGTGCTTGGTATTAGGAATTGCATAGTTGGGGCAAAGACAATTGATGGCAATGGCATATTTACTTGGAGGTTCGAGTTTCATTAATAACTTAAAGTGGGAATCAAAGAAAAAGACCTCTGAGCAACCTCGTCTAGCTGTTACAACCCCCATGTGTCAAGATAGCATGTTGGTACTTCTGCTTTTCTCTCCAGGAACTCTTGGGACTTTAGCCCATGAATGTTATTAAAAACTATTTTTCAAGAGGAGTTTTAGGTTTACAACAAAACTGAGAGGGAGATACAGAGATTTCTCATGTACTCACTGCCTCCATACATATATAACCCACTCCACAAACAACATCACTCCCCAGAATGGTAAAAATTTTCACCAAGGATTAGCCTACAGTGATGCATCATCATTACCCAAAGTCCAGAATTTACCTTTGGGCTCACTCTTTTTTTTTTGGCTGTGCTGTCTTCATTGTGGTGTGGCGGCTTCTCTCCAGTGGCAGTGGGATCTTAGTTCCCCAAGCAGAGATTGAACCCATGTCCCCTGCATTGGAAGGTAGATTCTTAACCACTGGACCATCAGGGAATTCTCTAGGGTTCACTCTTGATATTGTACATTCTGTGGGTTTGAACAAATGCATAGTGACAGATATCCATCATTATAGTAGTATACAGAATGTCTTCACTGCCCCCAAATCCTCTATGCTCTGCCTGTTCTTCTGTCTTTGCCCCTGCCTCTGGCAACCATGATCCATTTAGTATCTCCTTAGTTTTGCCTCTTCCAGAATGTCATATCATTGGAATCATACAGCATATAGCATTTTCAGTTTGGCTTCTTTAATAATATGCACTGAAGTTTTCCCCATGTCTTTTCATGGTTCAGTAGCTTATCCCTTTTTAGTGCTAAATATTATTTCACTGTCTGAATGTTTCACAGTTTGTTTATCCATTCACCTATTGACAGAGATCTTGGTTGCTTCCAAGTTTGGGCAATTATGAATAAAGCTGCTATAAACATTTGTGTGCAAGTTTCTGTATGAATATATATTTTTAACTCTTTTGGGTAAATACCTAGGAGTGTGATTTGTGGATTGTGTATTAAGAGTATATTTAGTTTTGTAAAGAAAGAAAATGAAATTGGTTAGTTGTGTCCAATTCTTTGCGGCCCCATGGACTGTAGCCTGCCAGGCTCCTCTGTCCATGGAATTTTCCAGGCAAGAAGATTGGAGTGGGTTACCATTTCTGTTTGAATCATTTTTGCATTTCCACCAGCAGTGAATGAAGGTTCTTGTTTTTCCACATCCCTGCCAGATACGGTATTGTCAGTATTTTAGGTTTTGGCCTTTCTAATAGGCTTATACTGGGCCTCCTGGGGGCTCAGTGGTAAAGAATCCACCTGCCAATGCAGGAGGTATAAGTTCAATTCCTGGGTCAAGAAGATCCCCTGGAGAAGGAAATGGCGACCCATCCCAATATTCTTGCCTGGGAAATTCCATGGACAGAAGGAACCAGATGGGCTATAGTCCATAGGGTTACAAAAGAGTCAGACATGACTTAGGGACTAAACAATAACAAATAGGCTTATAGTGGTATCTCATTGTTTTAATTTGCATTTCCCTGATGGCATATGATGAGTAGAATCTTTTCATATATTTATATCCTATCTGTTTATCTGAGGTGTCTGTTAAGGTCTTTGGTTCATTTTTAAATTGAGTTGTTTGTTTTTTTTTAATTGTTGAGTGTTAGGAATTCTTTGTATGTTTTGGATAACAATCCTTCATCAGATGTGTCTTTTTTCCCCAATCTATGCCTTTTTTTTTTTTTAGTTGCTAATTAGAGGCTAATTACTTCACAACATTGCAGTGGGTTTTGTCATACATTGACATGAATCAGCCATGGAGTTACATGTATTCCCCATCCCGATCCCCCCTCCCACCTCCCTCTCCACCCGATTCCTCTGGGTCTTCCCAGTGCACCAGGCCCGAGCACTTGCCTCATGCATCCCACCTGGGCTGGTGATCTGTTTCACTATAGATAATATACATGCTGTTCTCTCGAACCAATCTATGTCTTATCTTCTAATTCTCTTGGTATTATCTTTCACAGAGCAGAATATTTAATTTTAATGAAGTCAAGTTTATCAATTATTTCTTTCATGTATCATATCTTTGATGTTGTATCTAAAAAACATCAGTATAACCAAAGTCATGTAGGTTTTCTCCTATGTTATCTTCTAGGACTTTTAGAGTTTTGCATTTTGCGTTTAAGATCTGTTTTGAGTTAACTTTTGTGAAGGGTATAAGATGTGTGTCTAGATGCGTGTTTTTTTTTTTTTTTTTTTTGCATGTGGATGTATTCTAGCTCCTTTTGTTGAGGAGACTTATCTGTTCCATTGTGTTGCCTTTGCTTCTGTGTCAAAGATCAGTTACCTATATTTATGAGATGGTTTCTGGGCTTCTAATTTATTCCATTGGTCTATTTGTCTGTTCTTTCACTAACACCACAGTGTTTGATTACTGTAACTTTGCAGTAAGTCTTGAAATTGAGTAGTGTCAGTCCTTCAACTTTGTTCTCCTTTAATATTGTGTTAGCTATTCTTGAAACTTTATTTTTGACAAATGTAGATTTCTGGGTTTTAAGGACATGCCAGATTAGCAGATGTAGGAATTCTAGAGGATATTTTTGACACTAAGGGAAGATACCAAAACTAAAGTGTAGCCACAAAGTTGGATTGCCATACCCATAGTGATAGAAATTCATAAGGATAGCATTGAGTCGCCCAGAAAAGTTATATTGTGTCTTTTTTTTTTTTGAAGTACCAGATTAGGGGAACTAACCTTTATTTAGTATAAGAAATTGGCTTACACAGTTACAGAGGCTGATAAGTCCCAAGATCTGCAAGCTGGAGATCTAAGGTTGCTGATGGTGTAATCCCAGTCCACGTCTGAGGGGCCGAGAACCAGGCGGGCCAGGAATGCAGTTCCAACCCAAAGACTGCAGGCCTGAGACACAGGAGGAGCCATTGTTTCAGTCTGAGATGAAGGCAGGAGAAAACTGATGTCTCGGTTTGAAGGCAATCAGGTAGGAAGAATTCTCTATCACTTGCAGAGAGCCATCATTTTATTTCATTCAGACCTTCAACTGATTGGGTGGGACCCCTTCATATTAATCTTATCCAGAAATGCCCTCACAGAAATACCCAGAATAATGTTTGATCAAATATCTGGCACTTTGCGGTTCAGGCAAGTTGACACATAAAATTAACCACCTCAGACATTTCTCATCTGTTACATTAAGTAAACTCAGTCCTCACAGGAGAATTCTTGGTTCTGGGAGATAGGTAGATAAACTTCTAAATGATGTAATTCATTCATTAATTCTTTTTTTTTTTTTCCATTCCAGCCTCAATTCATATACTGCTTCCTCAGGGGGCTGTCCCTAGACACTGCCTGAAGTAGTCCTTCCAGCTGCTCTCATTTATTCATTCACAAAAGTTTATTGAGAGCCTGTCCATGAAAGGTATTGGGAATTCAACAATGACTGTAGGTAAGAGACAAGGTCCCCACCCTTGTGCATCTTACCCACTAATGGGCCCAAATGGAAACAAAGGAACAAATGAAGAATGTAATTTCTGATAGTATTAAATGCAATAACAAATACAATAGATTAATGCAGTAGAGTGCAGACTTGGCCACAGTGGTGGTTACAGTAGCTCCCTACAGTAGCAGGGAAGACCTTTCTAGAAGATCACGTTCAACTTGTATTTGAGTGATGACAAGAAGCTGTCCATTCAGAGACCTGGAGGAAGAGACTCTTGGTCAGAGGTAACAATTAGTTAGATAGCACAACAGGGAGAATCATTTGACGTGTTCTAGGTACCTAACAGAAGCTGATGTGCCTAGAAGAGAGGGAACAAGAGGGAGAGAGGTAGGAAGTAGCTGGCAGAGAGTTCAGCAGGGCTACATCTTCATAAAAGGGGTCGTATAAGCCTTGGTTTGGAGCTTACATTTTACTCTAATGGAAATGGGTTTTTAGTAGAAGAACAGTACAATCTGGGCTTCCCTTGTGGCTCAGCTGGTAAAGAATTCACCTGCAATGTGGGAGACCTGGGTTCGATCCCTGAGTTGAGAAGATCCCCAGAGAAGGAAAAGGCTACCCACTCCAGTATTCTGGCCTGGAGAATCCCACGGACTGTATAGTTCATGGAGTTGCTAAGAGTTGGACACGACTGAGCAACTTTCACTTTCAGTACAATCTGTGCTTTAGGAAATGACTGACTCAGGGTGGGACATTGATTGTAGGGAAAAGGAATGGAAGTCAGAAGGCCACACATTTAGGAAGCTGTTGCAAGGGATATATGACACATTGTGATACCTGGATTGTGCTCATAGCAATGGGGATGGCCAGCCATGGTCAGATTTGGCTGTTGAGTAAGCAGAGTCTTCAGGACTTGCTGATGGATTGGATGCAGGAGGTGAAGAAAATAAAAGATTCAAAGGTGAATGCTAGGTTTTATTTTCTAAGTGGCATTTATCTTTATTTGAAATTATCTTGCTTATTCATTTGTACACTTTGCTGTTTATCTCCTCCTGCCAGGCTACAGGTACAGTGAGAGAAGCAACCTTGCCTATATTATCAGATGCTAAGGAATTGCTTACCCTCAACATCTAGGACAGTGACATGGCTTGAATGTGTGCATGAATCAATTATTGATGGAATGTTTTGTATGAACGAGGCCCGTCCTAAAGCTGAAGTATAGAGGAGAACAAGAAAGAAGGAACCTCTACAGACATGCAGTCTGCATTCTGGTGGAGGAGATAGATAACAAACATGTGAAACAAGTTGTTTCAGGTTTGATAAGTACTATGTTGTTCTTGTTGTTCAGTTGCTAAGTCATGTCTGGCTATTTGTGACCCCATGAACTGAAGCACACCTGGCTTCCTTGTCCTTCACTGTCTCCCAGAATTTGCTCAAACTCATGTCTATTGAGTCATTGATGATGCCATCCAGCCATCTCATCCTCTGTCACTGAGTTGAGAAAATTATGAATAGTTTATCTCTTCTTCTACATGTGTTCAGTAGATGGTAATTTCCATGGAAATAGGGTCTAGGTCTTATATTCTTTGTATAGTGTCAAGCAGATAATATGTCCCCAGGAAATACAAATAGGCTGGTCATACCTGGAAGCCACCCTTAGTTCCTGTGCCTTAGGCACCTGTTTTGTTATCTGTGCAGGTGGACAGCTAACGAAAGTGGCCAAGCCTCTCCTTTCTCATGTAGGTCAGCAGTACCTAGACCATGGGTCTTGCCTGGACAGGCCTTGTAAATTAACTGCTCCCCTGGCTCCAATTGTCACTAAGCATGGACAGTCCATCTATGGACTCACACAGTCACGCACAGCCTTGCTGCAAATTTAGCTGAAGATCGTGCCTCAAGGTCAGTAGGGAAGAATTAAATCTGCAAGGAAGATACACTCAGGCCAATAAACATGGAGTGCCAGAAATCAGTACCCAGAGGGATCTAAGAGCATCCACATGTTTATTAAAAAACAAAAAAACACCTCCTCCTCCCCTACTAAAGGAACATATTTAGACCTCCTCTGATGAAATGGTTTCCTCCATGGTATCTGCTTTGAACAGAAGATTTTCAAAAGAGCTTTGTTTGCCCTTAAGCAATCTTTTCCTCAGATAAGGATGCACAATCAGGGGAAACTTTTCACTGGGTGGTTGGTCAGCTATGAAAATGAAAAATGAAAAATCTTCCCTGACTGGAGTAACCTTGAAATGCTTTGGTAGCACGAGATTTTTCAGTTGTCCTTTTACAAGCGACTATAAACATTTTAGCCAGAACAGACTTTTTGGTTGTCAGGTAGTCATTAAATATTTATTCATACTTCCTGTTTACTCATTCTCCACTAGGAACCATTCCTAAGGCTTTGCCTTCTTGTTATTTAATGCTTTTTCTGTCTCTGTGCTCTTCATAACTCAAGATCACTAACCCATTTCGTATTTTTAGGAGGAAATATTGATCAGAAAGCAGACTGGGAAGAGGTGAGTCATGGCAATTCTTATGCTGTGAAAGTGTGAGCTTAAATAAATGCTGGAGAGGGTGTGGAGAAAAGGGAACCCTCTTACACTGTTGGTGGGAATGCAAACTAGTACAGCCACTATGGAAAACAGTGTGGAGATTTCTTAAAAAACTGGAAATAGAACTGCCATATGACCCAGCAATACCACTTCTAGGCATACACACTGAGGAATCCAGATCTGAAAGAGACACGTGCACCCCAATGTTCATCGCAGCACTGTTTATAATAGCCAGGACATGGAAGCAACCCAGATGCCCATCAACAGATGAATGGATAAGGAAGCTGTGGTACATATACACCATGGAATATTACTCAGCCGTTAAAAAGAATTCATTTGAATCAGTTCTAATGAGATGGACGAAACTGGAGCCCATTATACAGAGTGAAGTAAGCCAGAAAGATAAAGAACATTACAGTATACTAACACATATATACGGAATTTAGATAGATGGTGGCGATAACCCTATATGCAAAACAGAAAAAGAGACACAGAAGTACAGAACAGACTTTTGAACTCTGGGGGAGAACGTGAGGGTGGGATGTTTTGAAAGAACAGCATGTATATTATCTATGGTGAAACGGACCACCAGCCCAGGTGGGATACATGAGTCAGGTGCTCGGGCCTGGTGCACTGGGAGGACCCTGAGGAGTCGGGTGGGGAGGGAGGTGGGAGGGGGGATCGGGATGGGGAATACGTGTAACTCTATGGCTGATTCATGTCAATGTATGACAAAACCCACTGAAATGTTGTAAAGTGATTGGCCTCCAACTAATAAAATAATATTTAAAAAAAAAAAAAAAAAAAAAAAAAAAGAAAGTGTGAGCTTAGCATAATGCTAACCAGACTGTAGATGCTCAGTTCATGATTCAGTGGTTTGATGGTTTCAGTGAATGATGCCCTGCAGAGTGAATGTCTGTTTTCTTGCTAAGCACTATGGTCAGAATGTCTTCATTTGGTTTAGATCATAGACAAATGTAGAGCACTGACCTCATATGGACACTCTGCTAGAAGTGAGGCA